>NC_049170.1:56611160-56976993 GCF_009769625.2 Cygnus olor
TTCTCCCTTCCCCTTCCCTTGTCCCTTGTCTTCTCCTTCCCTTCTCCCCTGTCCCTTGTTCTCTGTTCTTTTCTCCTCTCCTCTCTCTTCTCCTTCTCCTTCTCCTTCTCCTTCTCCTTCTCCTTCTCCTTCTCCTTCTCCTTCTCCTTCTCCTTCTCCTTCTCCTTCTCCTTCTCCTTCTCCTTCTCCTTCTCCTTCTCCTTCTCCTTCTTTTTCCTTCTCCTCTTTTCCTTTTTCCCTTTTCCCTTTTCCCTTTTCCTTTTTCCCTTTCTCTTTCCCTTTCCCTTTCCCTTTCCCTTTCCCTTTTCCCTTTTTCGTTTCTTTTCTTTTTTTCTTTTTTTTTTAATACTGTACACTATAGTACTGTACTTTAAAGATTATCTAAGACCATAATCTAACATCCCAAAACAGATAATTAGAAGGGTAAGATTTTTTTTTCCAGCCATGCTACTAATGTCCTGCTAAAAAAAAAAAAAAATATCACTTGCAAGCTCTCCAAATTTCTGATGCAATTTCTTCAAGAAGTAATTTTCACTATTTCCACTGAGGCTTTTATTAATTAAATACTAATCATGGGTAGAATGGCTTGATAAACCCAGTGGCTCATTGTTGGCTCAATATTTACATTTCTCCAATATTACATTTCTTCATATTAATAACATCATATTTTCAGTTTCAGACTACCAATTTCATTCTAATTCCTCACAACTACCACAATCCATACTAACAAAATCACTGCTAAAGTATTTTGGTAACAGTAAAAACTCACCACTTCGGTTTTCCAGGAATCATTCAATGCTGTTATTTTAAACTCTAAACTCAGCTAGCATACAAACATATACATTACTGTATTTTTTTTAACAGCTGAAGTTATGAGTACAGCCCAATCTTAATTAAAACTGATGAAAAAAAAAATTGACACGAGAGAATTATTGCATTTAAATAAAAGAGAGAGCTCTATACAAGTTTGTATTATATATGACTGATAGAAATTTCTTATAGTTTGAAAGAAATATAATAGAAATTGATATTTTAAGCATTTCTATTTGCTCATCTATTTCATGTCATGACTATCATAATAGTAAGAGATGCTCAGGACTGTCTGAATAGAATGTGAGTTATATCAAGTGTTTTTCTTTTCACATAACTGTAACTTCTCATGCTGAGCTGGCACCGTATATCACTTATCATTATATTCTTTGTGAGGTTCTGTAACTACATCACTACATCTTATAGCCTGCCTGTGTAGACAGCAATGGTGTTTACCTACAATGAGATTATTTATTGCAGGACTTGACCTTTTAAACAGGCTATTTCTCCTCAGTTGATGTAAACAAACCAAGCCTCATAAAGAGCACATTTGCCCTCTTTGAATTTGTTGTTTTGTATTGTACCAGTATAACAAAAGAAGTGCCCAAGGAGGAAAAAGAAACACTCACAGCTGCTTTTTTTTTTTTTTTTTTGGTTGGTTGGTTGGTTGTTTTTTTGTTGTTGCTGTTTTATTTTGTTTTGTTTTGTTTTGTTTTTGGTTGGAGTACATTCACACTTTGTCCCTTTACTGGCCACAGGTATAAGAAGATACATACACCTTCAGAGAAGAAAAATCACCAAAAAAAAGATATTTGATTTCTAAACAGAAGCATTTATTGTATGAAATGCATACATAAAAAGATGCTGAATTACTTAACTGACCTCATCCATGTTAGTAAAAGACACAGTAGGTGTTGATTTTTTTTCCTTTTTAAATAAATACGCTGTTTAAAAATCTACAGCTTGTGAAAAATAAAAAAGAACAGAAATTCACAACTGATAAAGAGATTTTTTTTTCTTTTTTTTTCTTTTTAATTTTTTTTTTCTGAAGGATTCTGGACACTGGAGGGATGGGTAGGAGGGAAGAACAGCTAGCTTGTACCAAGAAAATAAAATGTGCCTATTCAAGAAGAAATTGAATGAAACCAACTATTTATATAAGGGGTCAGGGGAGAATCCTTCTTGAAAGTTTTTAGAACTGGATAAAAAGTGGAAACAAAATGTTTTAACCTTAATCAGAAAATGTGAGTAATTTGCTCAGTACAGATATAGCTTACAACACTTAGAAAAGACACTGTTATATGACTAAGTACCTGGCTTGTATTTTTCTTCTATGTACACATCTGCTGTCCTCATGTCCTTGCTGGATTTATATTTCCATCCCTTTAGAATAAATGTTTGGACTTCTTATGTAGAGAATCTAACCTGTGTGATGACATCTATTCCCAGGTCCTTGGATCCCAAAGAATTCATTAGGAATGTGACAGAAATCTCCTTTGAATGATGAACTTAAAAGATCTGTTCTTGAAGCATCATTAATCTTTCTAGGCATAGAAATCAGTGTACTGTCACCATCCATTCACTGTGACAGGTAAAATGAGTTTTTCCTCCACACTTAGGAAAAACAAAAATGGTTTTAGAAAATGCACCATGGTCATGATTCTGATCAAGAAAGGGAGAATAATTCATATTTTGTCTAAAAAAAGCTCAGCAAACTCTGTTCCTTTATATTTTATTCTGTGCTCATCCTCACAAAACTCCATTCTATTCTCAGCACACTTAGAAGAACAGCTGTATTCTTGGAAGAAAAAGCCACTGGTGTGTGTATCCTGGCAATATAATCTCAAATAATGACTGGTAGGGTTTGGAGACTGTCAATAGGACTATGAAAATAAGAAGACATTCACCCAAAATTTAAATCAAGACTGATGTTAACTGGAATATCTCATAAATCGTTTTTCTCCTCCTTCCCAACATTGTGTTACAGAAACCTAGAGACAGAAAATCTCTATCCAAGTTAGGAAAAAAGATTCTGAAAATATATCCCATTGATTAGTAACAGCTACCATAATTATAAATTTCCTGTTTTCAGCCATTTTTTTCCTCCTTAAAAACAAACAAACAAACAAACAAAAAACACAGAAAAGATGTATATCTGTTAAAAATGCAAAATAAATAAATAAATTCAAAGGGATAAGTCATGCATTATTATCAATGGATTTGTATGTCCATTTCTAACAATCTGAGTAATTTCTTTATTTTAAAGTGAACTAAAAAAACTATGAGAAGGAAAAAATGGAAAAAGAAGATATGTGAAAAGGATATTTTACTATTTATGATTCACTGTACCACAAAAAGTACTTCAACTTCCTACATTGTTGCCTCTTGGCCTTTGCCCACATTAGTGGGCTTCATATTAATGACAATTATGAATAAAATGAACTAATTACTTGATAAATTTCCTTCATTTGCAGAAAATCACATTCCTACCAAAAAGTGTAGCTGAATGAAAAGAAAGAGGAAAAAAAAAAAAATAATTAGTAGAAATATACTTGAGCTCTCAGTGCTATTTCTTCCTGCATTCTTACTCCTCAAACCTTCTTTGAAACAAACGAAAATTCACATTATATTTTTGAGACTGATTGATGTTAGTTTTCTTCCATTCTTATCCCAAAATAATTGTGTTAAACCCCTGTAGTTTGGCATAGGCTGTGCATGAGAGAGCTGTACCCTTACTTGGATTCCTGTATGACCTGACCTCTGACTCTCCATTCTAAGGACTCTTTCAGATGTAAACAGAAGACCCAGTTCAAAGAATCAATGGGGAGTTCCAAAGGCACTCCTGGTTCTTCTTCCCAGACAGAGGTTCTTGTTCCTTTGTCCACCTCCACCATTTCCATCTGTGTGGTTCTACTCCAACTGCAATTTTCTGTCCCCTGACTCTCTTGTTTGCCTGATGGCACTTTAGTCCAGAACACAAGAATGACTTAAGCTAAAAATAACGATAATCTCCGCTACAAAGAGTTTCTGTTTAACTTGGAGTTCTTTTTGTGGTCCAGTATAAAGTGCTGCCGCACAGTGAGAAGCCACAGTGACATACAATAGGTGTTGGAACCACAGTTTGAAAGATCTTTCTGGGCTGCATGTACATTTAAACCATCATAGAAGAACACATGCATAAAGATGGTTCCAGGAAAGAGGCTAGAATACATAACACTTTGACTATGATGATATCTCAACAATAATTGACTACATAATGATTGCACAGAAGTAGGAAACAGGGTTACAGACTATATACTCCACAATAAGATAGCTGATGTAGATGACATACATTGGTGAATAAGAAGAAAAGGAGGTTTTATTACAACCAAATACCATGTCTACTGTTCTTTTCATCAACAGGTGTTTGTGTTTTTATTTTTTATTTTTCCTGCAAAAACAACTTTTGTACTAAATTGTTGAGAATTAAAAAGTGCAAAATTTCTATAACTATTCAAATAACAGATTTAATAAAAGTATTTTACAATGTCTCACATCCTCTACACTCAGCCCCAGAACAGTTGAGGGGTCGGATTTTTTATGCTTTGCAAATTAAAACCAATCCCCATAACTTCTTAATGGACTTTAAAAAATCTGTAAGCTAGTAACACAATGTGTTATCATACTTTTCACCCACTTCCAGATGGATCTAGAATATATTAACTCGTACAATATGAAAAGAGATGTATCTACCGCCATCATGTCTTGTGCAAAGCAACATTGCAGAATAAGTTGAGACTGATTTAAGGATCTATCAGATTCAAATCCAGGCATATAATATTGAAATTCAGTAATAAAGAAAAACAAAGGCAGTATTATTTTAGTGGATGAAAATGTCTAGCTAAGAAAAATGTCTGCCATATAAAAATGTCTGCCATCAGTACATGATATATATAACTTGAGAATTCCAGAGCTCAAAGCTTTTTATTACGTGTTTATAACAACTGCACAAGATAAGTGAGAAAGGGAACAGCATATCCCATAATATAGCAAAAATAAACTTGAGGAATAAAGGCATAATTGCATCTGGTGACAATATTAAAGTTGTAAGTGGAACATGTAGTAATTCAGAATATCCTCCTACCATAGTGCACTGCATTATTTCATTTAGCTATATGTCCGACTTTCAGTTTGATGCTCTTCACTCCTTATTTTCTGAACTTCGTTGGCTGTGGGAGAATTTAGGGTGCAAACGCTGCTCCAAACAAGCATTGTTACTAAAAAATATCTTCGTTTCAGATTCTGAACCTGACACATGGAATTGGTAAATAACTACTATAGTACCTCTTACAAAAAAAGGTGGTTTATCAGTAGCAAGAATCTTTTTCTCATGCAGAATTATTTATGAATAGTTAAGAATGAATTAAGATTTGTCTCAAGCAGTTGCAGCAGTTTTGAATCAAAGCCTTCTTCACCATATTTAAACAAGATTTTCTTCTTTTAAATATGATTGAGTGGCAAAGTTATTCCTGGTGCAGCAGCTGAAATGAAACTTTAAGTAAGTTTCAAACTTGGAGTGACAGGTTTCACAACGAATTAATATTAATAAGAGATTTTTTTTTGCCACTGCTGGTAGCAAGGTGCTCCATAAAGTAAGCTCATGAAAGATAATTAATGACAGAACACCAGAAACTCGGAATGAAAAAAAGTAAGTTATTAATTGCTAGCAAGAGCTTTTAAAGAAGGCATGAGGTTTGAGACCTTTTTTCTCTTTTTTTTTTCAAGACCTCTATCCTAATAGGTATATATATATATATATATATATATTTAACTTTATTCTTATTGTCACAACCAACCTTGCCAACCTTGCCTATGCAGAGAGCAAAATGGCTGCACACCACGCCTATTTTCCTGGCAAGCTATGGACATCTTGTGACACCATGCTGGTGACTTGAAATAGTTGCAGGCCAAGGTTGGCCAAATACCCTCAAAGGAATTTAAGGTGCTTTGCTTTGCCAGAGCAGCAACAGTATTCATGTGCAGGGGGATAGGCATACTATTTTCACATTCTGCTGCCTGATGTGCAGCTCTCACTTCAGAGGAAGGTGATTCCTGCTGCTCTAGCTTCTGTGAAGGAGTAATTGCCTCACTCCATCCTTGAATATTTGAAGAGATAATAAGAAAATCCTGTATTTGTTAAGCAATATGCTAAATTCTCCTTCCCAGCAAATGGCAGAAACAGAGCCTGTCAAACTGTGATTCTTTTTAATTTCTGACCTTCAAATATCAGTTTTGTCATTAGAACTGACATGTTAATTATGGCCACATAAAAAGCAGGATACAAAAACTTGAATGTATCACAGCAGGAATTGACTATATCACAGCAGGAGCCATGACCATTGCACTGCATTTTTCATTGCTAATGTGTGAAGTTTTCCCACCATACACATGATGCCAAGGAACTATACTCCGCTGTAGCCCATTTCAAACTGCAGAAGATAATGTATCTACAGAAAGCTTAAAATATTTTCACTCTGAAATCCTACCCCCCACCTCCCAAACAATGCCTTCCCCAGTGATAGAGCATTAGCGCAATCTACCTGCAAGGCTTGAAAGAATCTGCAATTTCTTCTTTACCTCTGAGTCCCCACAGGGCCTGCTCCCTTGAAACACTAACGCTATTAGCCCCCCTTTCCTTTATTTTAGTGACAGGATTATTTGTGAATTTGAGGGTGAGAGCACCAGGCCAACAGGCTCCTGGGAGCTGACCACAGTGGGACAGAACTCCCGTATAGCAAGTGATGGATGACCCAAAGATGTAAATTCTCAAGGTGCATCATTTTTAAAGGGGTGGTGCATTTCTGAGGAGCAGGTTATTTATGGGGAACATATATCCATGCTTTCCTAGGTCAGGAGAGCCCTTACTGTATATCATTAACAATTCACTACTGAGAACATTTTAAGCAGTGAGTCCTGAGGGGATCATGCAGTGGTTCACAAGCAGTACTTCTTTCCTCCCTCCCCTTACCTACCGATCTGGGAGAAATGCTGGCTGTATAGAAGGGCATACAACACCATGGGCTGCCACTGATCCTTCCTCCACAACAGCCAAAGAAGTCTCAGCAAGACGGCATCTCTCTGTTCTATTAGTGGATTTGGTTCAAAATAGCGAACAAGCGGTCTTCATGTCCAGGAAGAAAGGAAATAGAGCTGCCTGTTCTGCCTGTGACTGTTCAATATGAAGTGCTTGTGAGTATAAATAGGGAAGTTTGATATGACATTGTCACCTTAAAATGGATCAGTCTTTGCAAGCCATAATCTGTTGAAACAGATGGGGTTGGAGATACGGGGTGGAGATAGGGAGGGAAATTTCTTCTGTCTGGGGAACCGAGGTGCTAAAAGCCGGGAAGAATAGGCACTGAACAGGCAGGTGTGCTGTTTTATGTAGATAAGATTGTCTGTAAAGCAACCAAATGCCTCTTTATTTCCTAGGGAGACAACTGAAAACCTTATTCACCCATGGGAGAAGGATATTTGAAAGCAACACCCATTATTCAAACATAATGCCTGATTTGTTATTGTTTTTGGTTTATATTTAAGTATTGTTGCAGGGTGTCATAAATTATTACTTTTTTTTTTTTTTAAACCCTGAATAAAAAGATGTTTTCTTAAAATAGCTGGAAGCTATTTTGGGAGATTTCCAATAGTTTTAAATTGCATGTGAATTCTTATATTTTAAACCTCTTCCTAGCTCATACTGATTTTGCTGGTAGCAGTTCTTTCACCTAAAGTTTTCCTGTTCTTCACCTCCCACATACTCAGGGTACAGTTCTCATCTCACTCATATAACACCACTGAGAGCAACGAAGACAGCCCTTCTTAAACCAATGTAAAGAGGATAAGACATTCAGTCTAGGGAACTGAAGGCTCTTCAGCTCAGATACACAGAAACCATCATCAGTCAAAGAGTGAGATCCAGGAGTTAGGTCTTCTGGGAAGAATGGGAAATACAGTTTTTGTACCACCTTTTAATCGAAAGACTAACCTAGAATCATAGAATCATACAATGTCTTGTGTTGGAGGGGACCTAAAAGATCATCTATTTCCAACCCCCTGCCACGGACACGGACACCTACTGCTAGACCAGGTTGCTCAAATTTTCCTGTACTACTACAATTATTCAAACATAATGGATGACATTAGGATCACAGAATCATAGAACATCCAAGTTGGAAGGGACCCACAAAGATGAAAGAGTCCAGCTCCCGGGTCCCCAAAGGACCACCCAGAAAATCAGACCATGTGTCTGAGAGCATTGTCCAAATGCTTCTTGAACTCTGTCAGGCTTGGTGCCATGGCCACTTCCCTGTGGAGCCTGTTCAGTGCCCAACCAACCTCTCAGTGAATAACCTTTTCCTGATATCCAGTCTGAACCTTCCCTGTCACAGCTTCAAGCTGTTCCCTTGGGTCCTATTGCTGGTCACTAAAGCTCAGCACCTGCCCCTCCTCCCACCCTCGTGAGGAAGTTGTAGACCATGATGAGGTCTCCCCTCAGCCTCCTCTTCTCCAGGTGAACAATCCAAGTGATTTCAGCCACTCCTCATACATCTTCCCCTCTAGATCTTTTACCATATGTGTTACCCTCCTTTGGACACTCTCTTTCTTGTACTGTGACACCCAAAACTGAGCAGAAGTACTTAGTTACCATATCTCCTCATGCCACAGGATAAATAATAATAATAATATCATAAAAGGATAAAAGGAAGCAGGCACCATTTTTAAGAAATAGTCCTCAGGAGCATCTGAGAGCAGTCCTCCTCCACTAAATCAACATATCCAACCAGATCAGTAATTAACAATATTAGCACTAATAACCTTCGGCAGCATGGCAGCATGCTGATACCAGTTGGGATTGCTGTGATTATTATGCAGAAGGAAGGAAGGAGGACTGGAATTTGCACAGATGGAGGAAATGGGGGGAAATAAATGTTTTTGAGAGAGAGAAGATAAACTTTATGGGCTAGAAATGTGACAGGTTTTGAACTGAAGTAGTTTTAAGCTTTGGTTCCAAATGTACTGCTTCTTGAGCATACCACTATTTAAAAAAAAAAAAAAAAAAGGAATTAAAAATATACTTTATTCGGTAGTTTGAAAATAACTGACCATTTTAAAGCAGAAGGAAATCATTGCTTATGAACAGCATCTTTAGATCTTAAAAGCAGATAGGGAATAGCTGAAGTAGTTCTTAGAATTTTCTGATTATTCATTTGCAATTAACCCAAATGACTACTTTCATTATCAAGTATAATAATCCTTCTGGTTGCTCATAACAGAAAAACAAGTGTGTATTAAATGGGAAGAGGGCATAGGTGAGAACCCTTGTGAAATGCAAGACCTAACTTCACCTTCAACAGAAGCTTCTGGAAAATTGGATGGTTTGTGATCAACTGTGGTAAAAGTGATTAAGAAGTTGTATACAATTTTCCAGTACCATTTTTTTGAGGGCCTAATCCATTGGCTTTTCATAGGACCTTCCCGTAAGCACTGCTGCAATAGCTTTCATATAATACTGGAAACTAACCCAAAAGAATGCATTGGAAAATGGACTCTATAGATGCATTGAGACTAGATAAGAAACAGCCACTGAGAACAGAGCCAATTTGTCAACATTTTTCAGAGGTATTGTGCTATAAGTCATCCTCTCCTCTGAACAAGGTAAAACGTCTGTACTACTCTACTACTTAGTAATTTGGGTTAGTAAAAAGGAAATGATTCAGGCATATTGCAAAGGTATCTTGTGAAACTGAGCAGCTGGGAAATAAAATTAAATGTTGATAAATGTAAAGTGATGTTTGTGAGAAAAAGATCTTAATGCATAACAAAATGCTCTGAATGAACTTAAACACTCAGGTAAGAGATATTTGTGTTGTAACAGCTATTTCTATGAAAAAAAAATCTGTAAAGCATTTCGAGTACTAGGAAATGTTAAGGAAAAAGTGGAGAGCAAAACTAAAGAAATAATTTTGCTGTTATATAAATGGACCTACATTTTAAATACTAACTGCACTTGTAGAGTTCAAAGAAACTCCCAAAGGTTGTAGAAGGTTTAAAAAAAGCATCTAGCAAGGTTGGGGAAAGATCCAAGGAATATAAAGGCACCTCTAGAAGAAGAAATTGAATAAAAATATTGCTTAAGCTGCATTTCACCACTCTGGATAAAAGATGAATACAGATAGAATATTAGATTATCATAAATGGCATGGCAAATATGAATATGGATCTGTTTCTGATAACATTAAAGCACTGGGTTATCAGGTGAAATTATCAGGTGGGAGACTGGAAACAAAAGGACTTATCTTTTACATGCAGATTATTTTTACTATGAAGTTCACTGTATGATATTATCAATATTAAAAAAAAAAAAAGTCTTCTTTAAAAAAAAAAAAAGAAAAAAAAATATGGCCTAAGATACCTTCTGCAGTCGTTGAATTGCAGACTGAGGAAAGCTGGAAATAATATCAAATACTAAATACTTGCTCTATTTTTATCTTCTTACCTAGGCTAATTCTACTTTTGCTAGACAAAGAATGCAAATCCGGCTATTTCTTTTGACTCAGTGCACCATTGTTATGGTTTTATGCCCTCTAAGTACTTCTAATTTATGTATTAAAACCAGTAAGAAAAACAAAACAAAACAAAACAAAACAAAACAAAACAAAACAAAAACAGGTTTATTTCCTGGAAGGATGGATTTTCACCAGTTTAGAAGCCAGCACCACAGACTGTCTGGACTAAGAGAAAAAATGGATCCAGTTAACCAGTACAACTCTGTGGGTTGTCAGTCATAAACTACGGTCAAACCATTGAAATACTTTATACATGGTATACACATATATATATACACACACCAGAGATATCCTTCATAGAACTGTGCCATAAATGGATCATTTCCAAGTTGTTCTGCAAGTACTCTGCATGATGCAAGGACCACCTTCACATGAGCGACATTTATGGCCTCGCTGAGAAGAAAGAGATGATTTATATCTTCACTCTTAGAAAAGAAATAATTCAGACTCATTTTAGAGAAGTATGTCAAATCATCTGAAGTTATTTTTATCCCTGTCCAAATGCAACCTTCATTCAGCCTTTCAAGCTCTGCATATAAATAACTAGCACAGACCACTTTCTATCCCTTTTATATATAAGATTTAGAATGTTATTTAAAATAAAGTAGATCCTTTGAATGACAACTTACAAAAAGAAGGGTAGGATATTTTTTCTTGGTAAGATCAGGTTAAAAAAAAAAAGTTTCATCAAGAAAAAAAAAAAAAGATGAAAAGGGTATGAACAGAGAAATAAGACCTTTAATTTACTTCCTAAACTATTTCACTAATTGCTCTCCCTCATAAGGTGTGTCTTGGGAAAATGAAACTTAATAAGGGGAAAGAATAACAATTAAACATCTAAAAATGAAGAAAGGTTTGGAATTAGCATATCAAGGCCTTTGACAGTACAAAAATTTGGAGGTGATGAACAAGCATACATAGAAAAATCATAACAGAGAGACTTCGTATAGAAGAACGTCATGGTAACAGGTGATTCTTTGTACCTTTAATGTTTTTTTTTTTTTTTTCACTCACACCCAGGCAGAATAGTTTTAGAGAAACTGTATCATTCCAACCTATATGAAGAAACAATTTATCTTTCACTAGCAAAATAATCTGTATTTTTGGCAAATCATTGCCTATTTATTGACCTAAAAATAAACTAAAACTAGATGCTGGGATGCTCTGGGATACCCCAGAGAAACCAGGAACTCTTTATCATCTGAGGATTCCACAGGCAGTGCCATCAAATTTTTCCCCAACTTAAGGTGAAGATTCATAGCTTTGCTCTTCTAATTTGAGATACAATGGATAGAACTGAACAATGCTTAACAGCAATCATAGTTCACTGAGATCATGTCACTTTAAATGAAAAAAAAAGAAAAATGTGAGATTGATGAAGAGAAATGGATCCAGCAAATCACACTAGAAATGAAAAATATGTGAAATCTCTCAACTTCTGAGATAGTCTTAAAATATATATGTCTACAACCAAAGAGGAAAATCATATACCACAGAAAGAAGGTATAACTAGTTTAGAGGCAAACACTGTTTGGTTATTACATTTACACATAAAAAAATATTTTGTACCTGTAACATCAAGATAAGGATACCATTCCTCTCAAGCGTAATAATATTAGTAATAAATCTTAATAATCTTAATAGTATTAGTAATAAATCTTAATAATACATTAGATTTGGTCAGATACAGATCTGTAAGCATTATGTGAGTATTTTTATTTTATTTGGAGCTTATGAGGCAAATTTCTGTATAATGTATGTATATAAATTCAGATGCTTAGCATATTGTGACACAGTGACAGTTTTGTGCTCATGCTAAAAGAATGTCACCTTTTCCACTTGGGATTTGCAGTAGCGTATGAATACTTAAAAAACTGTTTTAGCCTCCCTATCAAGCTTTATGCTCAAATTATTTGCCTGGACTCAGATTCCACTAAGAAATCATTTTATCAATGAAAACACCAATCTAGATAAGAATTCTGAGCTATTTCTTACATTTTCTGATACTCAGTTATTTTGCAGAATTGCCCACTATGATCTAATTATACTCAAAAGTCTGGAAAGAACTGGAAGGCCAAAGGTCTTCTGGTACACATAGAACGTCCAGTTACTGGTAAAACAAATTATATCACTCAATAAGAAAAATAAAGCTACCTCAATCGGAGCTCACTTACAGTACTGTAATATTTAATTGTGATTACACCACTTGAAACTTCAGCAAAAAAGAGGGTTGCTCAGGAAGTATAGATGCATTGCCACAGAATATGCTTTTGAACTTAAAAGGTAACCAAAGCCCAGGAAAGCTCCAGTGTCACAACAAGACTGATGCATGCAATAAGTTAAATGCAACCCAGAACAATTGTGAGTGCAGGGTTAAAGGTCTGTTTGCATGGGAGGTGAGTAAAGGTCTACATATAGTCTTGGTGAGCACCGGACTAGAAAAATGGTCTGCAGGATACTAAAGCCAATAAGTGGGTGTGTTGGGCCTGTTTATAATCCCGTTTACTCTGGTTCCTCAGTGATATTTTTTCACTTATTTTCATAATTTATTCTTTAATTGCACTTGCATCAGAATTAAGATCCCATGTGCAGAAGTGGATAAAGACACACCTCTCTCTCAGAATATGCCACTGAATTCTTTACCACACCAAAGTAGATCCGATAAGAAATGAAGACTGATTATTTTAAGAAGCAATGAATCATACGTTTGGCCTTAACTTCTGAACCAAACTCAGTTAAAATTAATATATAAAAATATAATTAATAAAGCAGAGAGAATGCATTCTTTATATTAATTTAATTAATTATACTAATTAAAAATAATTTAATTCTCTAAAATGTATTCAAACAAATTAAGTGCACACTTTTGCAGAGATGTTATCTACTACAAGTATACCATTCATCAGTCTAACACTCAACCACTCAAATTCTTTTTTAAGAATGGGGGGAGACTCAGGCATAACAAGAATAATAAATAAATAAATAAATAAAAAAACCCACAGAAATCATGTTAGAACAAACTTTCCTGTATTTTACCATGTTGCATACATAAAATTTTAAAGCTATTAGTACACATTAAAGGTCTAAATCCAGACATATTTCCAGACTGATATTCAATTCAGACGTCACTCATTCTGTCAGGATACAAGGTGATCCCCAGCTGTGTAATTACCAGTGAATTTTGCAGCCTAAAGGTTCATCATACAGAATAACAAATATCTCCTTTCTGAATAACTAAGATAATCCCCAAAATGTGTTTCAGAAGAAAATTCAAACTCAGAAGAGTATTTCAGGGTAAACAGAGAAGCCACAACAGATATTAACTGTCATCTCTCCCAGTATTTGCTCCTACAATTACCTGCTTTTGTCCATGTGGGAGAACAGCAAAGAAAAAAAAAAAAAAAGAGAGAATGTATGACCTTTGGAAGAAGAGGCAGACCACTACTTAGGAGGACAACAGAGATGTCATGAGGCTATGCAGGGAGAAAATTAGGAGGGCCAAAGCCCAGCTGGAGCCTAATCTGGCTACTGCTGTTAAAGACAATAAAAATGCTTCTACACTACATTAGCAACAAAAGGATGATGGAGAATCTCCATTCTTTATTGGATGCTGGGGAAACAGTGACAGAGGATGAGGAAAAGATTGAGGTACTTAATGCCTTCTTTGCCTCAGCCTTTAGTAGTAAGACTAGTTGTGCTCCAGGTACCCAGCCCCCCAGATCTGGAAGGTAGGGGCAGGGAAGAGAATGAAGCCCCAACAATCCAACAGGAAATAGTTAGCAACCTGCTACACCACTTAGATGCACACAAATCTTTATAAGGTCTGATGGGATCTGAGGGAGCTGGCAGAAGTGCTCACCAAGCAGCTTTCCATCATTTATCTGCAATCCTGGCTATCCAGGGATTGTCTGTTGACTGGAGGCTAGCAAATGGGATGCCCATCTACAAGATGGAGGCTGGTCACTAATGGTGTCCCTCAGGGCCCTTAGGGCCATTTCTCTTCAATATTTTATCAATGAGGGGATCAAGTGCACCTTTAGTAAGTTTGTAGATGACATCAGGTTAGGTGTGACTGTTGATCTGCTCGAAGGTAGGAAGGCTCTTCAGAGGGATTTGGATAGGCTGGACTGATTGGCTAAGGCCAACTGTATGAGGTTCAACAAGGTTAAGTGCCTGCACTTGGGTCACAACAACGTCAGGCAACACTACAGGCTGGGGGAAGAGTGGCTGGAAAGCTTCCAGGAAGAAAAGGACCTGGGGGCATTGGTTGATAGCCAGCTGAATATGAGCCAGCGTTGTGCTCAAGTGGCAAGAAGGCTAACAGCATCCTGGCTTGTATCAGGAATAGTGTGGCCAGCAGGACTAGGGAAGTGATCATCCCCCTGTACTCTACTCTGGTGAGGCTGCACCTCAAGTACTGTGTTTGGTTTTGAGCCCCTACTACAAGAATGATACTGAGGTGCTGGAACGTGTCCAAAGAAAGGCAACAAAGCTGGTGAAGGAATGGCTGAAGGAACTGAGGTTATTTAGCCCAGAGAAAGGAGGCTTAGGGGAGACCTTACACCCGTCTACAACTACCTCAAAGGAGGTTATAGGAGGGTGAGGGTCAGTCTCTTCTCCCAAGCAACAAGTAATAGGACAAAATGAAATGACCTCAAGTTGCACCAAGGGAGGTTTAGATTGGATATTAGGAAAAAATTTCTTCACTGAATGTGTTTTGAATCAATGGAAAAGGCTGTCCAGGGAAGCGGTTGAATCACCACCCCCAGAGGTATTTAAAAGACGTGTAGATGTGGTCCTTAGGGACATGTTTTAGTGGTCAACTTGGCAGTGCCATGTTAATGGTTGGACTTGGTGATCGTAGAGATCTTTTCCAGCCTAAATGATTCTATGATTCTGTGATTCTATATTTCACACCATAGCATATACACAGCTACAACTTTTCTTTTCGAGATGATTCCCCAGCACTGTCTGTTAACCAGCCACTATCAAATTGTGCCTTGGAATAGTGCCATTTAGCCATTTTTAAGATTTTAAATTTATTTAACACAGTACCCTGCATTTGGAATTACGATTATTTATTAATTTATTTACAGTCTTAAGTCCCCACAATGCAACTGCACAAATTAATCTAGTATTTTTGTGTTATTCTCATCCAAATGGATATGGTAGCTGCTTCTGCACAACATAATCTTTGTACAGTATCACATCTTTACAGTATAAAGAGAGGAATATGAAGAAACAGCACTATTTTGTTGAACTTTTTCTCTCTTTCAAATGACCAATGCTGACTGGGCAAATTTCTTAATACTGCCTCCAGGTATAGCTAACGAAAAAGATATTTTAATACAAGCTTGAATTGAAGAGAAATATTTTATTTTAATCAGATGAACAAATCATTTCATGGGATTGCCACATGCACTTAAATAATGAGTTTTGTAGGTTGCTGTATTTTCTAAGGAACTTTTACAAAACTGTTAGAGACTACCAAGCACATAAGCAGCATGCATTTTTCATTCATAGCTCTTGCTACAAAGATTTCCCCACAGAATAAAGTGCAAACTTGGGGTTGTAAAAGGCTGCAATATTCTTAAGAGATAAAGTTTAGGACTTTCAAGTCTGCATATATAAACTGTATTTAAGAAATAGTTTGGTTGTATTTTGCCATTTTTTGACCCTATTTTGATGATTTATATTTCATAAATGCAAAACTTGTCTATTCTTTTTGATAAACATATAGAATTTATTTTATTACTTGTCAAAGCTGTAGTGACTTTATTTGTTGAGTAGAAAACTGAATACTATTTTTGTTTATGTAGAATTTTTATTATTTTTTTTTTCTCCAGCAGGAAAATACAGGATTAACCTGTAAGAATTATATGATAAAAAGTAAAAAGTGCTGATAAACTCTTCACAGACTTGATTTGGTTAGCCAAATAGAGTTAAATTCTACTGTATTAGCCAGTGTTCTTATGAAAAGTTTAGAAACAAAGCAAAATAAGAGGTATAAATTCAATACACAGGGTATTTTCAGAGATTTTCCACAACATTGACCACGTCAATCTGCATCCACCAGGCTGTATTAAGATAAACAATGTACTGGTGTACATAATATACAAATTTTAAATAATGTTATATTTAATTCTTGTTTTCTGCTCACACAAACTTCAGACATACTGTAATAATGGGAGTGTACTTGCCAGAAGAAAATGTAGCAAAGGTAAAAAATAAATATTGAACTCTATCAAAATTGAGTGTAATCAGATTTTGGCACATATATATCTTTTAATCCCGATCTATTTCACTGCTTTTGCCTGGAAGACTATGTTTAGATGTAAGCTAGTTTCACTCAAAAAACAGGAATTAATATTAATGCAGTTGAGCAGTGGACAGACAATGCGCATTTATAAATATTTCTCCATTCATTTCAGTTTAATATTACAGTAAAAACAAACTGGAGGAAAGAACTAGCCATATATGGTACTCAAGTCACAAGAATGCCCTATAATCACAGACAGTAGAGAGGTTATCCTAACTTTAAACATAGCCTTCTGCTTAGCACAGATGAGGTAACTTGGATGAACTGTGCTGGTGCTGTCAAAAGCAAAGTGAATTCAGAAAATGGAAGACGAAATTCAGGTCCCTAATAGTCTGTAGAAATAGGTTTCTCTGTTTAAATACTCATATGTGTTGAAGATATTTTTGATATTCAGGTCTGTTTAGTCACCAAAAGAAAAAAGATAATTTAGAAGTATTTTTATAGGAAAGGATTGGGCAATATAGGCTGGCAATTTCCGATTCTGTATTCACTAAATATACTGCAACAATCTGTGGAAAAAAATTTATGGTAGCATCAAGAACTGTAGAGATAAGTGAATTAATAGTCTCCTTTAAACTTCTAAAGGCTTGATTTAAATTAGTCCTGAGATGGTATGTCAAACAAGTGAAGGGAAACGTGTTGAGGCTTAGATCTACCAAAGCTGCTCAAGGTGTGCCACAGAATACTTACTTAAAACACCTGCAGCCAAAACCTTTGCCAACTTTAGTATATCTTGACTGGCCACGATTTGACTTAATCACCTTTGGTCTTTGGTTGGTAAGAGCTCTATTGATGCTACTGTTGACCTACTCAACTTCTTTATAAGGTAACGCAAATACCAATATTACAATATAGACACAGAATGTCTATAATATTTTTTACTCTAGTGAAGGTACAATACAAGGGACTGACTAACAAGGACATGTAAACTTTTTTTTTTTTTTTTTTTTTGGCATGTTTAGGGTATAAATAGCTTGGCTTGATTAATGAGAGGTTGCTTGGAAGATCAGCCAGAATGAATAGACTAGTTCAAGCTAAACCACTCCTCAGCAAATACTAGAGTGTTGCTACCGGGTAACTGAAGGAGAACTTTCTGCTTCATTATTTTGGCTTTTCCCTCAGCTTTCTTGTCACCAGTCACCATCACATCACAGAATAGCTCTGTAATGAAGCTTTAAAACAATCTCCACAGAAAGTGATTTGAGGAGTAGATATGAGGGAGGAAGCATATACTTTTCTCTGATTGGCACATTTGAAGAAGGTAGGTCTGCCTAATTTGAAGGCCTACCTTATAAGATACATAGAGAAGATGTTTTTATTTAAAAGCCTTTTCCTCATACTGAATGATTATACTACAGTTGTGCTCACCAGTTCGTATCAAGGAGAATGACAGCTTCTGCACGGTGTCAATGCTGGCTATCTTAATCATGTCAGGGAATTATGCTGGAGTGTTTTACTTATAGGCGCAATATTGAAGGAGTGTTTTACTTTCAGGTGTACTTCCCTCTGTTAAATTCTGGGTGTGCAGTTTTGAGCTACTAAGTGCTCACAACATTTCTCATCACTGGAGGATCAAGTGACTCTGTATAGTCTGAATATCTATTTACAAAGAATAGGGATCCTTTGAAAAGAAACGTCAGTTTACATAAAAGCAGCATGTAAATGTTTTCACTCTTTTGTGAATTCTGAACTCTTCATGTGCTGGCATTTCCATGTAGTAAGTCCATTCATTTCAACAACTTTCAGTCCCACTTATGATTCTGCTGAAATAAATGAGTAGTACTGCCACTATAACCAGTTTCCATCACACTTCATCATCAGTTTCAAGAAACAGATTTATGCCGATGAAAAAAATACAAAACAACAACAACAACAAAAGACCACAAAACATATGCTTACAGGTTTCCTCTAGGCACCCTGAGGCCAGGATACCTGTAATGCCTATATAAATTCAGCTTCCTTGACATCTTATTCAGTCCTAGAGAGAAAAAGAAGATACCAACTTCGCCCTTGTGCTCTTGTCTAAATAATAATAATAAATGGTAAATCATAGAAAAAACATTTTCATGAATCTTCTTAAAGATCACGGATCAAAAAGGCAGATAAAAAAAAAAAAATCTTGAGTTTTATCAAAACCAATCAGTATTTTATCTCATTCCACAAACCAAGCTGAGTAATTTGGAAACACCAACAGAATGTCACTATTTAAGCATGAACAAGAAGGAGAAGTGAGACAAGAATTGCACTATACAATTTCATGCATAACAGTCAAGACACAGTAATTATCTTTGGCTTGCAGAATACATCTTGTTTTGTGCATAACTTCTACCTTTTACATATTCATTAAGCTGTTTGCATTAAATGTTGTTTTAAAATGAGTCCCGTCTAATTTCCCTGATAAAAAAATGATTACTAGCTCTCATTATTGTCTAATGTCCTTGGCTAATTACTTGTTATTTAGACTAAAAATGCTACCATTAATGTTTTGCTAATAGTCAGCACTCTTGGCTATGCTTTTGGGAAGAAATCTCTGTTTATGTACTTAGTTATATCTATATTCTGAATGCCCTTGCAAATTATTGCTTAGTTTTATCACCTTTGTTAAATGTTTTCAACAAGAGAAATTCATGCTTATGTGATGTGCTTCATGCTAAACCTGTGAGTGTCTCGTATCTTCATGCACATGCATGACCTGCATGGAAATAGTTGTCTATTACAGATTCCAGAGAGGTAAATGCTAAGAAATGAAGGTGGTTCCTAGAAACAAGGCCCATTATATTTTAGTGAAACAGCTTCCAGCAATTACTGGGTTTAGTTCAGCTCGGTTCTATGTCAGCTCATTCAAGCAGAAGTCTAGAATAGGTCTACTGCAGAGAAAGCTGACTAAAGGAAACACTGTCGTCCTTGTGGGTCAAAATGATTATGAGAACAGAATGTGGATTTGGGTAAGGAAATGTACAAAATAGTCCATTCAGTGTCTCTCACCAATATTTGCTCTCAGATTGCTTATGTTCTTAAGGATAATTAAATGACGTCACAGTTGGATGAGCAAAGAGGGTGTGAAGGATCATTTATACCGTCCTTTGTCATCTGTAATTAATTTAATATTTTTCCTCCTAACTCACTTGACATTTATGTGTTATGGTCATAAATAAGATGATTTACCAATAGAAGAGCAAATCAAATATTGTAATGCTGTTGAACACAGCCAATACGTAGAACAATTGACTGTATAACCTATGTTTTATATGTGTATAGTCTCTAGAGTGGGATTTTTACACATCATATATGAAAAAACAATAGGTTCTCTTCTGGGGAAGAATACATTAAAAATTGTATTTTTTTAGACAGTACAGTTGTATGCACAGCTGGTGAAAGCAAAATTTTAGACAGATAATTGTTTACCTCATTTTTCTTTAGATCTGTTTTATAATTAAATGGTTATTCTCCATTGGTTCATAGCAACCATAGGAATCTTTGTAGCTCAAAATTTAATACTATTCTCTAGTAGAAGTGTTAACACCATATGTTATTCACAAATATGTTTTTGAAAAAGGGATTTATACAAAACCTATCTATGTCAATACGTCTTTATTACTACAACGAATAATATCTTCATCCCTCATGTTCTAGAAACAACTCAGTAGCCTAGAAGTGGCACATAGCTAACAAAAATTTGTTTTACTTAATGTATTAAGGAGCTTCTAATAGACCTATGGTAGTGATTTGTCCAACACAGTTACTTTCAAGCTTGAACCAACACTTTAATTCTGAATATTGACAAACTCCAGGTGAGTGGAGATTCAGACTTGTGGTTTAACAATAAGACAAACAAAACAAATGAAAACAACACATTCCACCAAAACAAATGAAAAATTCATATTTACTGTTGCATTAAGTCTTGCTTTCTTGAAGGTGTGTATTAGCTTACACTGGAAGAGAACTGCAAAATTCTGTTGTTGGCCGCATGTTTCAAAGACAGAGAAAGTTAGATAAGGTTATAGGTTTTTTTTTTTTTTCATTTGTCTCCTTACTGTTTGCAAGTGGTTTTTTTTTTTTTTTTTTTTTTTTTTTTTGTCACTCAAGAACTACCGAAGAATAGTGCAGCTGTTCTTTTCATGGGAAACACTGAACACTGTTGGACTTTATGTAACCAAGGAAACTTGACTGAAATGAGCAGTACATGTACTAACTTTCATACTTATATCTCAAGCAGATAATGTAATACAATAAAAGTTCTGCTATTGGGCAATTGGCTAGGTTCAGCTATGCTCACCAGAATATGCACATCAGGTATTAAAATCCTCATTCATGGTTTTCCATTTAAAGTAAGAGCCTAACGTTAAGCTCCTAAAACCAGATTTAGACATAGAAATTAAGTTACTTGATTTTAGAAAATGTGGAATAATGAGTTCACACTTAAGGATGTTTTATTTTCTTAATTGCTGCCTAGTAATTTGGAATATTAGACTTGGTGTTAATTCGGAATAAAAAGATCCTGAAAATCTTGGCTATGGCTAGAATGACACTATTTTCTTGGAAGTGGTCTTTTTAAACAATGCTATTCTGTACACCAAAAATAAACACAAACTCTTTGAAACCTCACTATTAATAATGTATGTCTCTCAGGTTGATGTCAAGCATTGAAACAAAAAGTTTAATTGAAAAACAAACAAAAAGCTTGTGAATGCCATTTTAAAACTGTCTGGTTAATACAGAACTAAGTGACGTTAATAGGAATAAATATGTTTGTAGCATAGCAACTGAGGCTAATTTTACTCAACATCTCTCCCCACTGACAGGTCTCTTCAGTTTTGGATACCAACTCAGGTTTTCAAGCTGAGAAAGGCAATTTTCTAAAATTGGCATTTTGCTCCTTAGCAAACCTTAACTGTGTTTAGTGATTTGCTACATTGTTTTGCTTCTCATGAATTGTCCAGTATTCCTTCTCTTTGATCTATCTTTAAAAATATGTTTGTATAAATGAGTCTTTTCCCATGTGAAAGTACAGCCATCTGTAAACTACATACAAGATAAAGCTATAAAAATACGATTTGATCAAAAAGTCACTGCAGATTAAACATTTTTTTTTATCTATTGTGAGTTTTTCAGATTTGTTTTTACGTTTATAAAGTAAAATTCATAGTAAAAGAAAATTTCATCATCATCAAATTTAGCTATTACATTCAGAACATGGTTTTGTGGTAGCATGAAAAACAGATTTCAGTCTCAATGTTGCTATCAAAATAGTCTGTAATTCATAGATTTAATGTCATTTGGCCCTATAAATTCACAAAATTTGTATGACACTTGTGAGCTGTAAGAATCCATTACTTAGAGTAAATGGTATATAATGAACACCTGCAAGATCTTGGTACAGATAGCCAGACTCTGAACACTTGAGAATTTGACTTACTTATTTTTATACTGTTGATAAAAACATGCTTTTATTTTATTTTATTTTATTTATTTATTTATTTTTATTTTTATTTTTAATAAATGAAATCTAGAAACTGGTCATCAATAAGATTCTAATAATGTAACAACACCGACTTTCTGCTAAATGTGATTAACCCATAGTGCATAGCTGGAAGACCTACACAGAGAAACCATGGCTGCATCTCTGGTAATAGGTTGAACAATACCACTGAGTATTTTCAGGAACTGGAGAACTACTGTTTACATAGTTAAACAATATGCAAAGTCTCTGGCATGTCTTTAGCCTGGGGTAACTCATGTTCTCCCATACAATTTGGACACGATTCAGTAGGTAGGGAGTCAGGGATGGTCCCCAAGAGGTTCCTGGCTCCCTTGTTCTACATTAAGCTACAGTGGTTGGGGTATGGGTGTGTGTGGGTGTTAGTTGGCCTCAGTACCAATACATAAATAAATATATATATATATACTATATTTATTTATATTTATTTATTTATATAGATTTATATATATATTTTTAGATTTTTTAGAATTTATAAATTTATATATATATTTATTTATTTATACAGACTATATTTAATTCACTATTTATTTGTCTCTGTGCCATATTCTGTTTTTAAAACTCAAATCTCACTTCATTCAGAGTTGTGAAATTACACACATGTAAATCTGAAGTCATGTAACCATGTCAGAATCTGCTGTTTCCTTGAAAGATCCTACAGGAAGATGTGGCAATCTCTTTTAATTGACCATGTAAATGCTTTTTGTCACCTTGCATCTAAATAAAATAAAATAAAATAAAGTTAAAATTAAAATAAAATAAAATAAAGTAAAATAAAATAAAAAAAAATAAAAATAAAAATAAAAATAAAAGTAAAAATAAAAATAAAAATAAAAATAAAAATAAAAATAAAAATAAAAATAGAAAAGACTAGCCACACAAAGTTATATTTCCAAACTCCTGCTTGTGGAATGTAGTTTGTTGCAAGTAACAAGATGCATGAAACAAGGAGCTAATCAAAGGTCCTACATGAAAGCTTGATTAAAATAACAAACTGAGACACCTAGACACATAAAACACCATGGATAATGGGTAGAGACTTAAAATATTGGTCAGAAGGTAAAACAGGATTGTATCTTTTCTTCCTTTTGGCAGCTTTTGTTTGAATAGGCAATCTGCATGTAGTTTTGGAATTTCATCTGCTGTTTGTTGATTATTTAACAGCTGTTTGTACATTTTATTTTCTTAATATCATCTCCATCTGGCCCAAAGGTTGTGGCTTTGGGGTGGGGGATGTGGACCTTGTTAATGAAATTTACATTGTCCACAGCTCAAGAGTGGATTGCTGCAATATGATCTACATGATTAAAATATTAAATTAGTTTGTATACTGAAGTCGATGTTCAGTGCAACACCATTTTCCTAATTAGCATATCACGATGTGCAGTGCTTGAAGATTTATAGTGGCTTTAGCTGATGTTAATTAAAACGTAAGTATGTAGGACAATAATAGTAAACCTGTGGTCTGTGTACTTAAGTCAGCACATTGTCTTTTCCCCTAGTTGATTCAATATGCCTTCAGCATTGCCTTCTCTACTATGTCCAGCTGGAAAAATCTCATGTTTTCTATACAGTGGGACAGCTCATCTCTGGCTGAACCTCTCTCTAATACCTGACAAAAGACAAAAACAAGCTGTGGTACTGTACTAAGGAGTAGGAGATAAATAGCTAAGGCTCATCACCATGAAACTGTCACAAGCACATGCCTTCTTAGTAGTAGATATTTGGTGCATACGACACAAAAAAGAGTTTTTGGTGAGTTATTAAATATGAAATCATTTGAGAGTTAACTGTGCAAAGGTTGTCCCTGCTCCTGCTCTGTATTACCATGGCTGCGTTAAAGGCAATATAATCCATGGCAGTAATAAAGCCTCAGTAATCTGAAGTCTCAACTCATGGTTCTTTGCTCAGAGAGAGAGAGCGAGCACATGTTGGTGTGTGCGCGCAGTTTTAAGAACTCTAGATCCACAGAAAGTTCAAATAGTCCTTGATGGGCAGTTGAACTTGGAATCTATTTTATTACAATACAGTTTTAAAAAAATTACATTGCAAAAGATAAAAGCTTGCAGAAAATTTGTGAAAAAACTTTGGTTGTGATATCATATGAAGGAAGAAATTGATTAATTACAGTAAACCTAGAATTGGTCCTTGGTATACAGTGGCAAAGATAAGTCTCTTACCTCTCTCTGTACATTCACAAGTAGTGCAACACATGTAGGAGCTAATCTGGAATAAAACAGTTAGTGGTAAACACCTGAAATACACTTTATTTATTTATTTTTGGCATGGTGTGTGTGTGTGTGTTATTATGGATGAATTGTAGTCCAGCCCCACGGACTGAATGCTTATTACTTGTTGGGATGCAGCATGGCTACTTCCAAATTGCAGTTTCTGCATTGCTTCATTCAAAAGGCATTAAGTGTATGCTCCAAAACTGTTTCATGATATGAACCAAAATGCAGGAAGAGAAATGACTGGGAGATTTACTTTGAAAGTACATACCTGATATGAACTATATAATAGGTGCATCCAACTTCTCTGTCAGTTATCCTTTTAACTGAAATAGGACTAACGACAGCATTTAGCATCATCTTTGAAGTTCGTCAGATGTACTACTGTGAAAGCTACCTAATACAGTACATATTGGTCATTTTTATTTAAATGTATGTTTGCAGGTACAAAATCACTAGATAAACACAGTTTTGAGAGGATCTCCATGGGACAGTTGTACAACAATATTTCATATTATGCAAGCAGTCTAGGGCCAGATACACCAGCAGTGTACTCCAGCTGCTTTGCAATATTCCAGTAGCCCAAGGAGGCCATAAACCCAATTTAACTGGTCAGTTAAGTCAGTTTCATGGCTCCTTTGTGCCACCAGACTGGCGCAAAGCTGCTGAAATGCACTCGTGAATTTGTCCCATATTCTATTCTACAAAACAGCAGAAAACCTTAAATAGTCATACTTGAAGTGGTATATTATTCTGTATGCCAATATAACAACCTACCTGGAAATTTTGTTACAAAGTGGAAACACAAACAAAAAGGAAATTCCTCATTCACTGAAAAGAATGAAAATACCATAAAAGAAGGGGATCATTCTCTGTTTTTAGTTCATTTACCATTAGTGTTAAAAAAGAGAGAGGACATTCCCACCCATCACAGACACATGTGTAGCTAGTAGTAGTTAGGCCAGGACCTCTCCAGGAAGCACTTCTTGAACCTAATCAAACAGCTTCGCCTGGGCACTACATTTTTTTTTCCTACTGTTCTTAGAAGCATACAGCATACTGTCTTGAAAACAGATATTTCAATACTGTCCACTGTTTTTTCCAAAAGGAGATGAAAAATGCTGTTTCATTGACTCTTCCATGAGAAACAAAATTTTTATATATATATAGTATCATGATAACTGGGGGCCTGTTCTATAAGTGCCACAGTAAAGCCCATTAAAATAATAATGTCTTCAACTGTCATTAAAAAAAAAATCCAAACAAATAAAAAACATCATATCACAATAAATACTCTGTTACATTGGGGTAATTCAGTCATCCTCTCTTAACTTCCACTTGGGCTAAAACGTATTTTAGAGATGTTAACTCTGCTGTTTTCAATCCGTTCAAAGCTACTGACAAAAATAATGTGTTTACTGGGATCATATAGGTTCACCGAAAGGTTAGCACTTCTCACAAGACAGATTTAAAGATAAACACTCAGTATAGGCAATACTTTATCATATGTTAGCTTTCAGGAGACAATAGTTATACATATTTATATAACTATGTATATGCATACGCTGAAAAAATACTGTTATTAGTTGCATTCATACAATAGCCAGCAGATGCTTGAAGAGAATAGTTCTTATGGACTTGACATTTTATTCTCCACCGTTTTCTTGACTCCCCACCTCCCCTTATCCTAAATAAATGATCTGTCAGTACAGAGGCAATAGAAGATGAAATAATCCGTTATGGTTTTTCTTTCTGCCTGGGTCTCAAAGAAAACTGCACAGTCAGTAGCAGTCACTGTAGCCCCCTAATGCCACCTCTTCATGTGAACATAAATCCAGGAAATGACAGAAAAGAGATGACCTGTATCTTTAAAATTAGGCTACTGGTCACATACAATGGTAGACTTAAATAAACCACATACTGTAGTCTCTGACTTGCATGACATATAACTTTCCCTCAATGACTGCAGTCAGTGGTATTCCAAATGCCGTGTATTGAAAAAATGTGGCTGACCCCTGTATTTTACATCAGTTGATAAATCATAGGCAATATCTACTCATGGGTTACTGTTAATAAACCCCTTGTGATGATGTGTGACCATAAACATGATGCTATCTGCAAACTACAACACTTTTGCTTTTATAACACAAAATGAAACAGCCTTCATATTTTACCCTTTTAATATTTTTGTCTAATTGGCAGGTATACAGGAAGCACACAGCTTATTTTATGCAAGTCTGGAGATCTATGACTTGGAAATTGTATATGGCCAACTAATTAATCTAGTTTTATTGCTGAAATTGCTGTCTTCTGTTAAAGTGTTTAAAGCTTAAAGATTTTATTTACTGTGGGTCTCAAGTACTTAACCCAGGCACAAGGCCTTAATTGAAAACAGTGCACCAGAGCTCAGATTTCAGAAATGTGAACAGCAATGGGAGGGCAGTTACCACACAAACTGTAACATCCACAGACAAAAGGTTATATACAGTCTTTAGATCAATTCCCAACACTCAGAGTTGTGAGTACTGCAATCTAAACTGGATCTTATTTTCAGCTACAAAAGATAGCTACATAAAAGTCAACATGTCTGAACTACAATGAAAGAAAAATTATGTTATTTTAATGAGGAAAGAATACCTGTCCTTGCAATATTAGCTCGTAGCTAACCAACCTATTTAGCGATTGAGTAAATGGTATTTATTGTGTTTATGAAGCTGGAAGATTGCAAGACATGCAACAACT
Organism: Cygnus olor; assembly: GCF_009769625.2. NCBI lineage: Eukaryota > Metazoa > Chordata > Aves > Anseriformes > Anatidae > Cygnus > Cygnus olor. Next base: position 56,638,365 of record NC_049170.1, read on the forward strand.
TTATACTCCATTTGCTACTGCTGTGTGTCTAACTTGGAGAATAAAATATTCCTAGAACCCTTAAATGTGAGTATTTATCTTGTCAGTTGGATGGGTCTTTCAATAAAGTCACATGGTCTTAGCTTAGATAAGGGAAGCCATCAGGTACTATGCTTAAAAAAGTACAAACCCAAAGATAATCAGCCCTGCAACCCCTTGCAAAACAGTCAACACTCTTTTAATATTGTATTGATTAAAACTGTCCAATTTTGACCAATTTCAAAATACAGAATATGATAAAGTGGCAGAAATTTAAGCAGATTTTATTAAGTTGTTCTCAACTCTTTTGCCAAATAGGAGAAAATCTCTTTCTCTCTCTTATGCACAAACACCTTTCCATATTATAAATGTCCTTCTGGTTCTCAGCTTTCTATATGTTTTTAATTTATTCTCATCATCTTACATTCTGCTTTAATTTACTTAAACTACTTTCACAACAGTTGTAACCTTGCCTACTATGATTAATTGATATCTACTTCTCTAAGGCTTCCTCTTCAGTTTTAAATCTTGATTTCCTATTTCTCTCCTTCCTTTGATTCTTCATAGCCCAAAGAATATCCTTCTTAAGATTTGTTTTATGCGTGTTTCTGTAATTTATCTGATTTTTATTGCTATGAATATTTTATTAAAGAAATAGGAACACATTTTTTTAAGGTGCAATACCAAAATGAGGGGCATTTTGGAAATTAAGGCATCATCTTTGTGTGGAAATATATGTTTAGAGTCCTGTATCTCAAGACATTGGTACATATACATGAAAGGCAGTTAAGCCTACTTTTGAAGTAAAATCACTAATGACATAATAGAAGCTTGACAAAATACATACTCTTAATGTTGAGATGAAAAAAACACATTGATAAGCCCTTATTCATTCAAGAACCATGTTAATAAAATTAAATTTCCTCAGTATTTAAAATTGATACTTCATCATAATGGAATGCTGGAAGAAAATAATGGAACTACTTAAGCTAGCCATTAAATCTGTAGTCTTTCAGGCTTTATTTTATGACTCAAGACATTTCATATCCTGAAATAAAGCTTTTGAAACATATTGAGTAGGCCATCTTCAATGACAGTCTGATATAGTGACTTAAAATATGGCTAAGTAAACTTCAGGACAAAGCTGAAGAACAAAAGCTGTACCTTGAACCTGTCCTTAGAAGCAAATTTAAGACGAACAAAGAAATTCTGTTGTTGGGACCACACCCTGAAACTAATCTTAAAATAAAATAAAAACTGTTATATCACAAAAGCTACAATATTTTTCTATCTTATAAAACACAAAGATAAAAACTTTCCATTTGACTGACAGGTAACAATTGTAAATCAACTTTAGGTATTAGTAAATGAATTTAGAGGTAAAAGAAATGCATAGAGTCATAGAATATCCTGAGTTGAAAGGGAACCACAAGGATCATTGAGGCTAACTCCTGTCTCCACACAGGGCAACCTCAAAATCAGACCAGATGTCTAAGAGCATTGCCTAAATGATTCTTGAACTCTGGCAGGCTTGGTGACATGACCATTTCTCCGGGGAGCCTGTTCCAGTGCCCAACCCCCCACCCAGTGAAGAAACTTTTCCTAACATCCAGCCTGAACCTTCCCTGTTGCAGCTTCAAGCCATTCCCTCTGCTCCTATCGCATGGTCTTCAATGTGAGGGGACTAAACTTACTATGTTGTTGTACCACATACTTCAGGTATGCTCTTAGTTAAATCACTTGGTCCAGATTTTTAAATATTGTTATCTCACTCTCCTACAGTCACTTACTGCTATTGAAATCAGTGAGAATAAGGTCACTAAATAGTTTTGACAGTCTAGGCCCTAGCGTTTTTGCGCCCCAGTTCTTCTATTTGTAAGAATGTGTGTTAACTAATTGTGGTAGAGTGCTTCAACAAATGATGATAAAATAAATATACAGAATATGTAGAAGAAGGAATTTTGAAAATCTGTAGCACATAAATGTAAATAAATCTTTTATTTTTTTCATGAATTTTAGACTGACTTGGAGATGTAGATATCAAAACACTGAAGACAAGCAGCATCCCTGAGGAAAGATGAAAATCTCCATGCTTTTGCCTTACTACAGAAATTTACTGTAGTAAGTAAAAGTAACTTTTATGTTAGACCAGTTGTGAAGAACCACATAAGCTTTCATGAGCCTGACCATAATCATGTACCTGAGGCAGACAAAGAACACGTGGTCAGCTGAATTATGACACAATTCTGGTCGAAGTTCAGATTAACATTCTCTGGAGTAGCCTGTTCTTGTCTATAATCACAAAATTCTGGTCAGTATTAAGTTATCTAGCTTAGCTTTGCAGACATGTTTTGGCATGCCATTACTTTGTACTGAAGATAAGGTCAAGAGATTCTGGAAAATAGGGTTAATTAATCAGTAGTGCTTCAGCCACAATGAAGTACCTTCCTGAACATCTTTCCTGATAAAATGAGTGAAAACAGGACTGGAGACAGAGTGAGTTAATGCAGTAGTTTTGTAGAGAGACTGAGAGTTAGTCAGAATTCCTGTTAAACTCTGGGTTGATTTTAAACTTTGTGCGGTTTAAGCCTAATCCTCCAGAAATGTAATAAAGTGTTTCTCAAGGTCAGCCAGAAAGTGAAAGTAGCATTTGAATCCCCAGGGTTATCAAACCTGTGCTGTTAGGCTCCCTTTTTCATATTCTCAGATATAATTCATAACTTCTTTTAAACTGAGATTAAGCAAACTGTAGAAATGAATCATAAGCCTGACCATCGATACAAAGAAATAAAAATAAAAATAAAAATAAAAATATCAGCAGGAAAAGTATGGCAAGTATTCTTTTGGGTCAGTTGATAAGAATTAGTTAGTGTAACTAATATGCCTGGTAGAGATTTGCTTGGTAAACAGATAGGAACTACTGAACTTCTGAGATAGTTGCCTCATAATGCAAACATCAAGCAGGAAGTATATACTGCAAATCAGTAAATATAGTTTAGAACAGTAATAATCCCTTCCAAAAATGTTCATCACTTCATTTACTGACTGGCTTACTGGAACGTTAAGAATTTTCAACTTCATATTGGTTGATTAGCTGGCAAATTGGCCATCAGCGCTGGCACTGACCAAGCCTATAACGATCATTGGTTAGCCTTTCTACAATATCCTGAACAAAGCTATTATTGTAAGGAAATAGGCATCATAATTTGTACATATATATTTAAAGTATATACTTAAAGTTTAAACAAATGTTTTGCTTGGAATGTAGACACAAAATAAAATGCATCAGGTCTCTATTGCATTTTAGCAAGGGCAATTTGCTGCTGTGCAAAGATGTTTCCATTAGTTTCACACAGGTAATAGGGTAATGAAATCTGCGTGCTTGTGATTAGCAGAGTTGAGTGAAAGCTGAAAGACCAGTTTGATACTGAACCTGTTATCATGTGAGGAATCTTGTCTTGTCATTGGTACACCATTACCAGTACCCAAGCTAGCTAATTTAGAGCCAAGTCTGCTCTATCTAGATGATACAAAAGTATAAACTCCATTTTGAACAACAATGAGAACAATTAAAATAACTGTAGAACTCTCTCATATTTCTATATTCCCAGTTGGAATTGTAATTAAAACAGCAGTTTACCTGGTAACATCAGTAATATATCCTACAATCCTAATTCCTTAAAACCATTAAAAAAAAAAAAATGTATTTTTTTCAATGATTTTTTCAACAATTGAAGTACTACCAGTAAGGTGAATTTTACTGGGGTGTCTACACTGCCTGTTGTAGAACCAGAGAAACAGGTTATCCCACATAACCAACACATTGAGCTCAGTTTTGTTGTAAAATGTTTTTTAGTCATATGTCAGATATTTTTTTTTTCCCCAACTGAAAAAAAATCTTGATGATCTCCATACTGATGAACCTTACCATAGGAAGAAAAAAATACCTAACCTAAAAATAAAGATGCATTCTTTTTTAGGAAAAAGTAAGAAAAGGACAGAACTTGCTATAAAGTGCTACTAATAGCCTCCTTGCACCCTCTTTATTATGCTAGCACTTAAAAACAGGGAGTTTGGTAAGAGTATAAATATAACTCTAGAGGAATATTGTTGCTATAATTATACCCCTGAGGACAGGGAATGGGAGATGGAAAAACTGTTTTAAAAATATGAGCACAAGATAGAATGAGAGGTGATTGTCTCATTACTTGCATAACCTTTATTATTTAATTATTCTTATCACTTCAGAAGCAGAACCTCAAGAAATTACACATATTATAATAATACTACAGTAATTATCTCAAAGTCTCTCCAGAGCTGTCAGTAGTGGTAAAGCGAACACAAGCATCTTATCTTGAATTGCTATGCAAGAATCTATAAATCACAGTCAAAATAGTAATTTACTTAAGACCCACTGTCACTATCCTGGAAAATAAAAACTAGTTATATGTATGACAGAAGAAAGAAATTTGAATATTTGTACTGTTTGCATTCTGGCAGCAATTTCCACCACATTCCTTCAAAGGAATGCAACCGCTGTGTTAAGGTATTCAACACAGAACTGTAGGTTTACTACTAAATCTTACAGAATAATTTACAACAAATAGGACAAATGTTTCTTTTAAAGGGATCTAGTTTTTGATGTGTCTTTTTGGATCATTACTATCTGCTTTTTTTTTATGAGGGTTATTCCAAAGTGTTTTGCATGACCTCTTGTTGATCAACAGAGAAATACAAATGTCAAGCCACACCAAAGAAGATAAGGTCACACAAGAAGCTTATTAGGGATGGAGAAGTAAAACACAGGACCATTTTACATTTAGGTGTCTCTAAGTATTATCTCACAAATTTACATCAAATGAAGTTAGGATTAAGAAAACGTGAGTAAAATCAACTTGATTTTCAGATTTGGCAAACAGCTAAAGTTCCTACTTATCTTAATTAGAGAAGCAACTGGCAAATTGTTTTGAAAATGAAGAAACTTAAATGAATTGCTCTGGAATTTGATAGGACCCTAACTCTAGGTAAGAAAATAGTTTTAAAATCTTCAGTTTGGGTGTCCCACATTCCTAACCAGTTGTTAGCCACTTACAATGAAATACATTTTGGCACATTTGATTCACCAACCCTTATTTCAGCTCTCACAGATACAGCTGTAGGTTATTTTTACTCCAGTGAAATTTAGCACGACCAGAGATACATTTATCATAACATTGTCTCTGCAACAGGTTCTTTGCTATTCTCAAGCCTCTTGACATTCGTTGTCAAGCTGGCTGGGCACCACCTACCACAATAGAGATACGGCTTAGTGAGTTTACCCAGGAGACAGACAGCAAACTTCCTCGGGCTTTTTGCAGTTTGACAAATGTCAGAGCACACTGAGTTATCTCAGATGGGAACAGAAACAAGCTATAGGAAAGGTCAGGCAGCAACAATGCTGGATGTACTGCCATAACAGTAAAGAATCATTTAAAAAATTCACCCTCACTTTTTTAGTATATTAAAAAATAGACTTTTTTTAGCTCATTCATTAATGTAAACCAGTGTTATTCTCCTAACATACAACTGCAGCCAGGTTCAAAATTCCAATTCTGAATGTTCTTTACAAGAAAATTTACAGGCAACAAAAACCCCTGTGATTTGAAGCCTGATTTGTAACTCACTGGCACACAGCAAATGGAGAATATAAGAGGCTATCTGAACATGAAAGCATGGTGTAAAAGAAACCTCTATAGCATTTCAGACATAAATTGGATACATAAACTAGAACGGACAATATGGTCAATCATACAAAAAGTCTGTCATTATCTATCATTCCAGAGATTAAAGTATGTAAAAAGGTGACTTTCCTTAAAATATTACTCATTACAATAGTGTACAAGTTGAGGAGAAAAAAATATACCACTTGACCAAGGTGAAAAAGACATTTAAATACAGTAACCTATGATTGAAATTTCAGGGCCTCAGTGTTTACAACCTACATTCTACATTCTCACACTCCTGGAACAAACTGCTTCCTGAAATCAAGGAAGTGGAGGACAGTGTATCTAACTGAAAAAGGAATACAAACAATTAGAAAATAACATTTACATAAATGGCAACAATTCATTACAGGATGGATTTTCTCAAGGAGATGTATGTACCACGGATGAAAATTGGTCTGCAAGCCAAGTAAAATGCATGAGAGTTGTAATCTGGGCGAGTTCTTTTGCAGTCCTGCCATAAGAGATATTGAGAATTATAATGCAAGTGTAAAGTAAATACTTTACACAAGAGAATACAATATTATTTCTATATTAGTGCATATGCATTTTGTACAACTATTTTGCACTGCACAGTGAAGAAGGAAAAAACATAGTGATCCTACAGATATGCAAAGGGTATTTTTGCATGCATTTCCAAGAATTACTCTGAAATTCAAATGATTTTTCAGAAATACTCTTTCAATGTTAATATTCTGCTGAAACACATTAATAGCTGTTAATTTCATATGACGGTTTCTGGATTGTTTTCTCATCAGAAGTGTATCTGACTATGAACTATGCCCTGAACTGTGGAATAAAAAATATTGGGGGAAAACTCACCTTTACTTATAGATAACATATTAAAACCAGTATGATTTCTACAAAAATACTGTGATTTATGCTATAGAAAAGAGGGGTAATCTGGCATTAATCTTTTCAGTGGTACTGTACGAAAAGAAATCTTTTTTTTAAATTTATTTTATTATTTTTTCTTTTTCTCCCTACTCTTCTGGCTATTTTTCATTTCCCCCTAATTATAAATCAATATGACCGTACACCCTGTACAAGCAGAACATTTATTTAACCAAAAGTTCTTTTGCATTAGTCTTCTCCAAAAATCCCACAACAACAACAAACCTAACCAAAACAAAAACCTACACTGTCATCCTTACCATACTTACTCACCTACATGTCTACATTCTTCTGCTTTTGTCTACATCAAGATATCAAGACGTGGTACAGAGAATCAACTTTCAAATCAAGTGTTTAATCATATACTTATTTTGAAGTGCTTACTTCTGGGACTTAAAACTAAGCAGTTGCTTATTTCTTTATAGAAATTATGCTTTACTTTCATCCATTCATTAACATTTTATTTTAGAAAAGGCTTTTCTAAGCAATATTCTCAGTGGACATTGAGCATGCTCTGTACTTCTCGGAATGAAACAACATGTCAATAGTCCAAACCTACTTTGCCACAAAATCCAAGAAATTAAAAAAAAAAAAATTACTGCAGAAACATTTTTTTTTATTTTCTCTTCTGGGTAGGTGCTTCTTAATAGTAATGCATGAAGTATTTCATATGCATACACATGAAGTCTTGGAATTACTGGTCAATGATACTGCCATATTGACTAGGAAAATAGTAACTAACTCACAAGACAGGCCAAAGAGGCCAGGACTTCAGCATGAAAATTTCACTTGCCCTTCAGGAGATCTCCTATCCAGAAAGATAAACCTCATTAAGTTACCTCCAGTTTTCAGTAAGAAAATAAAATAAAATATAATAAATAATAATAATAATAATAATAATTATTATTATTATTATTAAAAGGTAAATAAACAATTGTCTACTCCAGTGGGAGGGAGTGAAAAATTAGGCTTCAGAACCCATAGCTCTGAATGACTTTTCATGCTCTGTTTGCTCTTTGCTTTATGAGGCATTAACCTTTTGTATAATTGTGACCTTAAAAAGCTTAATCTGGATCAGCAGCTGATAGTGGTTCATGAAATCCTTACCTTCTTCTTAAACCCTGAATCCAACACCACACTTGTTATTTCTTCTCTCAGAGACAGAAATGTGTGACAATGTACAACCTTTTGAAATGCACAAATACTGAAAAGGAGATTTACTGTTCCCTCAATTCATATAGTATATCTTCTGGGACATATTTGAGATATGTTCTGTACCAGTGACTTTATCCTTTTCTTCAAAGACCTCTGCATTTGTGCTCTGTGAGTGATCTAAGGTTCATGCAGTAAATGCTCAATGCACTGCCCCTTAGGAAAATTAGATATTCTACTGATCATACAGTCCATTAATCCATAAACTGTGTCAAAAGACTTAAGTGAGGAAAGCAGTCCTTCTTACAGCTGTTGACTGCTTTGTCTCCTTTAATATTCACAGAGTTTTGATTGATAGTCTTTGCTCAGGTAGGCAGGAATGTGAACTCCATAAAGACTGGAAAAATCAGTGGTGGTTCAAACGAGCCTTCTGACTTATTTGCTCCTACTGACTGAAATAAAGTGCTTTCTGTGAAAGACATGTCTTGGAAACACACTGCAGATCACACACCAACACACTTTTCTCATTTTTCTTTTGCAGCAGTATGGGAATCGATTAAAATTTGCTGTGTAAAAATAAAAATAAAATAATATCTGCTGGCCCATGTGAAATCACATTCAAACCACAAACAAGACACTACTTAAGACTACTCTTGTTTAATATTTGAGGGATTATGAATTATTCAAAATATCTATTTTTTCCCAAGATGCGCCCTTCAAGTTTATTTTTAATATACATATTTTAATGGAGACTAATTTATTTTATTCTTGCTTTTTTCCCCCTATAACTACATACTTTACATTCAGATTTTAGCTGATTTTGATTATCAAAATCCTCACTAAGCAAGAGTCAGTGACTGTCTGCATAGCAATAAGTATTTTGAGGTACTATTTTTTTAGTTTTTAAAGGAACTGAATTCCTGATCAATTTAGGATATGCTGGAGATACAGCCTATCAATTTTGTGAAGAGTAGTCACAAATTCCATGGCAGAAACACTGGCAGAAGTCATACATGAGACATATAGTTAGACTTGAGGGAACAAAACTCACATACACAATACCTAGGGTCACTTTTTAAATCACTAGTAAATACATTTCAACAGGGAGGGAAACAAAGTAAAAAAAAATAAAAAAAAATCCAATCAGCCAATATTCTGGGTAAATGTTTGCATAGCTTGGAAAAAAGATCTTGGTCCATCTGACTCTGCAAAATTTGTCATTGTAAGGATGACACTTTGTACAACTCCTCAGTCAACTCAGGGACAATTTTGGTTAGGTCTGGTCATTGTTATTGATCTGCCCAGCTTCTTTAAAGCCAATGCGTGATCCAGAACTAATCAGTTTAAAGCACGGACAATATATTTCCAATTGGATACACTTTTTAGTGGAAATATCTCTTGTTCTACCTATAGTATAGAGCATTAACACACTTACACTATGAGATACATAGCAGATGTAAAATCTGGAAGCAGATGAGAAAGATTTTTCTATGAGAAAGCTTTTAGCTTTGTTACAAGGTGGTGAAAATGCTCAAAAGCATATGAAATGGAGATGTTTACTGTGACGGGAATACTGTATGCAAGACGACTCTTACGTTGACCACTTAGACAACTAGAAAACCTTTACAATCCAGATGGTAACTGAGGCACAACAATTTTGCAATGGACTATGTGAGTATAGGAAAATATGCCTGTTATCTCGTAGAAGGTTCCTATGTAAAAGTTCACAGGTAACAGTTTACGCCTATAGAACCCAGCATACACCATGTTTCCAGAAGCCTGAACAACCCAGCTGTCACCTACCATTTTTTCTTTCTTCTTGAGGACTAAGGATTCACAAATGGGAAGGAATTATCTAAGGAAAATCCTATCAAGTTATACCCAATAGAATACAATGATCAATTAAATCATATTTTTTGTTGGTGAATACAGGATATGCTAATGTTATTAATAAAACTTTTATCTATTTTTGTCTATATCAGAAAATTTGAGACTAAAAGTAATTGCTTTTCTCAGTAGTTTATTTCATATATTTAACAGTTTCCTGGTTTTTATTTCCTTTTATCAAGAAGGAGGACTCTGTGAGAAATGATCTACCTCTCCCTAATTCTTCCAATGCAGCTGCACTGAATGTTAGAAACTGAAAAAAAGCTTACTAGCAACTCTGGTAAAATGAAATGTAGGAAAACTTGTTTTGTTCCTTATTTTTTCTCAGAGTCACACACATCTTTCTTATACTTATAAAAATGGTGATGCTAGTGGAGCAGAAGGCATTTTCCAGGGATTTTAAGTCAACATGAAATCAATGTTGATAACCAGAACACAGTCAACCCTTGTCTCTCTTCCTTATATTTGTTACCATTTTTTTTTCAAGATCTGAAAAAAAAATACTAATAAAAAAAATCCTTTCTGTAGTATTAGAACTTCACATTGAGTTGGTAGGGGAAAAAAATCAAGAAGTAATGTATCTTTTTGTGACATTAATATGACAACTTTCAGTTGACAGGAGAACTGTAAACAAAAAACTCTTTCAAAAGGTTCCAGAATAATTTTCTCTAACAACAGAAAACAGTATCCTATTTTTTTTTTTAATTTTTTAAAAAGGCCTTTGAATAACAGAGTCACCAGAAACATCCCTTTAAATATCTCAAAAAAGCAAGTATAAATATCCCTGTTTTAAGAAACACAAAGAGAACTTGGACTGGAAACCAAGCTGTCTTTATAAATCATGTGTTTAGTTCCATTCCCAGTACCTCTCTTTCTCTTCTTCAGTACAAGCAAGACACTGAAGTTATGTCAAAACATAATTAAATGACCAAAAGCAGAATTTATGATAATGTTTTAGAGAACTATCACTGGAAAAACATCAAAAGTTTCTGAGCTGCATTTTCCTCCTCTACAAGAGTTTCTTGTTAACATTAATTTACGAGAACAAGCAATTATCCAATCATCTTCACATGTAAATTACCTAAATGTCCAGGTTATAACTGCATTCATTTGTTACTAAAATTGCACCTGCAAATGCTATATCACAAATATGGCTATGAAACATTTATGCTGTTTTTCTGTAATGGATATTTAATAATTTAATTTCATTATTAATACTGCCTAGTATGCTGTAAGCAGCTTTGTAAAAATACTCATTGCTAGAGGGAGTCTTTTTGTTTGTGAAGGAAAGCACCCAAGGAAAACATCATTAGTTTTCTTTTTCCCTCTGTAATCAATGCCAAAGGTAATAGTATGGCAAGTTGATTTCTGCTGACTGGCTGCTACTGTTCCATGTTCAATATGAACAACTGGCATAAATCAATTTAACTAGAAAATCTGTGGTGAGTTTTAATCTCCTCAGAATGGGATGTGACTTTTACTCTTTCCTACCAAAGTCTGGCTAATCCAATTTGACAAGAGGAATCTGTAGCTTAAAACCATTATATCACCACCACTCTCATACTGGGAGAATCTGGGTCAGGAAGAGAAATTGGATTGAAAGAAAAAAAAAAAGCAACTTTAAAGGTAAGTTAACAGACACATATGCAGCACATATAAAAACTTCTTCAAAGTATAAAAGTCTCACTGAATTGGGTTTGCACTTCAAAACTCACCAAATTCTTTCTGAAGGTAAATCATCAAAATATCTGTATGAGCTGCACGGGATTATGAACTGCTAGATGAGCTGCATGGGAATTAAATGATTAAATAATTTTGCAGGCATATGTACTCAAAATTTCACAGACAGACTTTAACAAAAGATGACAATGATTAAAATAAATAAATAAATAAATAAATACAAGTAATCTCTCTCCCAAAGCCAAAAATTTTCTTCTGAGTCCAGGTTTAAAAAAATGAACAGGCAACAATTTTGACAAATTCTACAGCACGTATAAACATATGCTTGTTATAGAGAGAGAACTTCCCAGCTGACATCCTTTCCTCTTTCTGATGGCCCCTGCACAGAAAAAAAAAAACAAACCTGTCTAACAACAAAGCCAAAAAAAGACAACTACTGAAAGAATTGACAAGTTCTCCGCTACCACAGACTCATGATATTTTTCAGAAGCTTTTTATTATACTGCGGTGATCACTTCTGGAATTGAACTGCTACAAGGGTGGACACTGATGACCCTTTTAATTACATGGTGGTCTGCCACATCTTGAAATGTCTACATTCTAAATCTCAGATGAACATTTAAAGTCTATTTTTTCTCTTATTCCCGGTATTTCAAGATGAATTGTCTGACTGCTACAATTATCTGAAGTCCTTCGCTGTACAGATCACACATCAGAGGAGGCCCAGATTGGACTCAGCTCCTAGCTGACTGACTGACTTTCATTTCTATAGAGGAAATGAGAATGAGATTTTATATTAACAGTTGCAATTAAACTGGCTCCGCTGCCATAACTTCTAGCAAAAGCACTTTATCTCAGTCTTTCTGTAGTCTTTAGAGCTTGCAGAGGGTCAACAGCTCAAGAAAAACATGTCTGTACTCAGGCAGGTTTTCAAATGTGTTTAAAATCATGACTGTATAATCTCAGTCTCCATCATGCCCACTGTTGTTTTACTTAAGGCTTTTTGTGTTTCACTTTTCTCAGTACCTCCAAATCTCTGCCTCCTTATAAATGAAAGTTTTCCTCATGTGAATAAAAAATAATAATAATAAATACATAAATAAAAAATTGAAGATTTTATCCCTGGTTTATTGTTCCCAAATTGAGAGAATAATTAATCAAAAAATGGGGTACTGGGGCTCTGGTAACAAAATGCTTTCCAACAAGATGAAGATATTTACCAAATTTGAAATTATAGAGCTTTACTTAGAGTCTTCTCCATGGGATGGAGATGCTTCTTATTTATATAAACAAAAGGTATATGAAAGTATTGTTGAACCTGATCAAACCTTCCAAAAGGGTCAAGCTATCACACATTAGAGGAGTAGCAAGAAAAATATCTACTGCTGAGAGACAGTGAAAATTCATCTGTACTCCAAGCTTCGCATCTGAACTTCAAGCATTACCCATGAACATTTCTTGGTACTATAATGGGATCATCTAGACCATTTCAGCTAGCACTTGAACCAAACAAGCCCTAACATACCTTGACAGCTTACTCATAAAAATGAAAACTGTTTCATGTCAGATGGCATCAATGCCAGGCTATCTCTCCAGGTGCTTTGTGTATATCAGCAAAGGCATTTCCTTGGAGGACTTTGTTCTCTAGGTTGCTTATGGAATACTGTAGTAAGCCAGCTGGTGTCTGTGTTTCTTCTCAGTGTCATAAACTACAGCAATTCTGCAAAAGTAAAAGAACAGTCTAAAATATTTGATCATTCTAAAATGAAAAAAAGTATCAGTCATGTCAAACTTTTAACCATTAGATTATTAATAAAGTAATTGACACATGGCATAGCTGTAGGTATGCCTACCCTAAGACTAAAATGCATGTGTACAGCATGCAGCATGTCACGAAATGATGTATCTCTGATTAAGCTTCTAAATTCACATGGCACAGTGCATTGCCATGCAGAAGCAAGGTGTTATGCCATAGCTTTGGGATGGTTGCACTGGCTGTGGAACTGCACTTTTTAGCTACAACCTTCAGTGGGACTGAACTAGTTTGGCCCCAATAGCATAGCAACATGTCCACATATCCTCAAAGTTAATGGTGGGAGTGTGTGTTACCTACTCACATTAAAATTTCAGGAGACTATGGCTAGCGTAGAAATTAAAGAAACAAAGAAACTGTAGCAAGATGACCTGTTTTCCCAGATACACCTGGTATGGAAAAGGAATAAATCTTAGTGCAATGAAGCTTATGAATATATTTTATTGTAATAAAAATAAATGATTATGCTTAAGAAAGATCAAGAAACTCCTAGGCAATGACAGACATGGATAAATCTGAGCTTGCATTTCCCTGAATTTTGCAGTGTTTCCATCGCCTGCTGGTATGTGGTTTTCTGTCAGCATAACGGGCCTCAAAGCGTCAAAAGAAGATAACACATTTTTGGCTATAAGTCTAATTTCATATCCATGTGTGACAAGAACCTCGAAATATAAGGATTCCCTGCTGAGAATGAAAAAGGTGTAGTCCTTAGTAAGTGTTATCAGAGGTTATAAACCCAAGTAAAAAAAAAATAAATGTGATTCTCATTTGCAAAAACAAATTTCTGCTAGAGTAACATGAGATGCTCACTGAAATATGAAAGAGTGGTTGCTCCAGCACTGACGACTTCCTGAGCATTTGCTTCCAGGCATGTCTGCAAACAGCCTCTGGGAACTTACTCTTCCTTGCCTTCCCAAAGCAGTCACATACTACCATAGCCTTTTAAAAAGATGTCAAAAGTTTAAAGATGGAATTTAAGGGAGATTTAACTTCAGATAGACTATATGGAGAATCAAATAATTTTCTTTTCATAAATGATATGCTACTTGATACAGGAGTGCTTAGAGTGTTGAAGACATAGCAGTTCCTACTAAAATGTGATGAAACTAGAAGTATATATCCGAAAACAGACTGAATTCAGAACAGAGTTCAAAACTGGATGTTCCTGACATAGAGAATTTTTCGCTAAAAGAAAAAAGATGGCTAAAACTTGTCTGTGTATACGCTGAGAATATGTATATTTATGTCCTAAAGATGTTACTAAGGGCAATTCATAGAGATGCTTAGAGTTTGAAAACATTACAGTGACTAATAAACTTGCTGTGAGTTATAATAATAAACCTGAAAGAGAGTTACCTTCTGCATTCAATAACAATGGAGCGTGGAGGGAAAGGGAAGGGAGGGGAGGGGAGGGGAGGGAGGAGAGAGGAGAGGAGAGGAGAGGAGAGGAGAGGAGAGGAGAGGAGAGGAGAGGAGAGGAGAGGAGAGGAGAGGAGAGGAGAGGAGAGGAGAGGAGAGGAGAGGAGAGGAGAGGAGAGGAGAGGAGAGGAGAGGAGAGCTTTCTTGCCCTCCAGCTTTCTTGCCCTCTTCTGGATGATTTCAAAGACCTTAATATGTTTTTTTATATCATGGAGCCCAGAACTGCACACAATTTTCAAGGTGAGGCCATACCAATGCTAAATACAGCAGCTGGTAAAGCAGCTGGTAAAGCAGCTGGTAAAGCAGCAGGCATCATAAAATGTAGTTTGTCCTCTTGGCTGCTAGGGCACACTGTTGGCTCATGTTGAGCTTGTTGTCAACCAGCACCCCCAGATCTCTTTCTGTTGAGCCACTCTCCAGCCACTTGTCTCTCAGTTGGCATTACTCTGTCCCAGGTGCAGAAAACAGCATTCCTTTGTTGAATATCATGCTAATTGCCCAATGCTCCATCCAATCTATCTAGATCCCTCTACAAGCCTCTCATCCCTCCAGAGAGTCAATAGCATCTCCCAGTTTAATATCACCAGCAAACTTCCTGAGTATGCGCTCCAGTCTGGCATCCAGACCCTTGATAAAAATGTTGAACAAGACTGGCCCTAGAACTAAGCCCTGGGGAGTGCTGCTAGTGACTGGCTGCCAGCCAGAGGTAGCCCTACTTACTACAACTCTTTGAGCTCTACCATTGAGCCAGTTCTTTGCCTCATATAGCATGAACCTGTTTATCTCACAGTTGAAAATTTCTCCAGAAGGATGCCGTGAGGGACAGCATCAAAACCCTTACTGAAATCCCGAATGATTACGTATGCTGCCTTCCTGTCATCCACCAAGTGAGAGACCTTATCATAGAATGAGATCAAATTACTAAGGTAGGACTTTGCCTTGATGAACCCATGTTGACTATGCCTGATAACAGCTTTGTTCCTTAAGTGCCTTTCCATATCCACCAGGACAATCTTCTCTATAACTTTTCCATGGACTGAGGCAAGGCTAATAGGTCTGTAGTTTCCTGGGTCTTCTCTCACACCTTATACCAGGGACTATATTTTTCTCCAAACTTAGACAGCAGCCAGCGATACAAGAGGTTCAGCTCACCTCATGCCTTCCTTTAACAGACAACAAAAAAATTCCTCAAAGCTGTAACAGACAATTCTATAAAAATATCAGCTTACTACTGGCCACAAAAAGCAACCTAATTTTAGCAGTTACCTGTAAAGAAACAGACAACAACGCAGAAGTCACTATTTTCTCAGTACATAAATGAATAGGGCACCCATACCTGTAACACCATATGCAGATTTGTCCAGAACCTAACCCTGACACGACAGATCAAAAGAATATACTAAAACTGCAATAGCACTGGAAAATGACAGGGTGATTTAAAGTAGAGAACAATTTCTTGGAGGCGAATGCCTACATAGTCTGGGATTCTTCGGCCTAAAACTTATAAAACTGAGAGTAGATATAATGAAGGTATACCAAAGTCATAAGCAGTGGTAAGGGTTAATTATTAAAATAACTTCCCGCTTTTCAGTAGGTAGCAGTTTCAACACACAGGAAAAAAGATAAATTTTCATATACAGCAAGGTATTAAATTGTGCAGCTTACTGCTGCAAGTTGTTCTGAATTACAAATGCTATGGTAGATTCAAAAGCACTTATTACAGATTAAAAGAAGAAAAATCCATCAAGGGCCATTAAGCTCAAAGATGTCACTTGTGGCTTAGTATGTGAATCTATTCCAAATTGCTTAAAATAGTTACTAGGATAAAAATCCCTCCAAAACATCCCAATTATTGATACCAACAAGCTTCTGAAAGCCTCCAAACATATCCAAATCCTGAAAATTGTCTAATTATTATTATTATTATTTTTTGTCTACATTAGTTGATACCTCTATTTATGTTATTAATATCTCTAAAACATTTCACTCAAAATGGTGGAGAATTTCTGAAATGGATGAGGTTCTAGAGGTAGTGACAAGGTCCTGTTTTAATGCTTGTTATTTGTAGTGAATAAAGTATGTCAAGTGGACTTTAGAGAATTCTCCAGCAAGTGCTAACAACTGCAACACAGAGATCTCTTCAAGTCAGGCTCCAAAGCAGGCGTGCAAAAAGAAGTGGAAGGAGCATAAACCAGATTTCACAGTTGACGTCTGTAGCCAAGTTGCAGATATTTAAGCTGCTTTTCCTCTTATTTACTGAGAATAATAAAAAAAAAAAAAACCTTTTGTGACATACCTACCTTCACTGGAGCTGGGAAACGTAGGCAGAGAAAGGGTTTTCCTCTTGCCTTTTCTGTATATTTTATACTGACTGCCTTTCCTAATCTACTGGCTTGTACTTTGCTTTTCTCTGAATTCTATTATTAAAAGCCATTTGTAAACTCAGGCTTCAGAAATAAGTCTTCGGGGGTATTTTTCTTATACAAAGATGTCCATTTTAGAGTAAATTCAGAGACTGCAATGGGAATAACTATCATTTACGATCATTTCATTGTTTTCTTGTCCTACATTTAAGTAACAAAGCAGAATACTGTTGTCTGTGTTCCATTTCACAAACACTAGTAGTCAATATATCTTTGTCTGCCCTATTTGCTTTTTACTTTCCACTTCAGATGTACAAAGAATACAGATTATTTCCTGTTTGGCAAATAAGAGTGGCAAAGATTAACTGAAGTTTGGTGTAATATGTCTTTGACAACATCAGCCCTGTCACTAGTGTGCAATAGCCATTGCTATAATGACATTATTGGCATAGCATGACTCCACTTATTTAGCAATGACTGAGGATGAGCCACGTCAGAAGTGAATTATCTTGCATCCATGAATTGTTTGGATATTTTAAGATGGATTCGTTTTCTTGCCAAGATAAAGTGGCAGAGTTTATAGCATGGATGCTGTTACAGTCTGTTACATTTGAACTCAAACTCCAAAATTCCAGCAAGCCCCAGGCAGGAAGAAACCCATGGTGAAATTCTGACCCAAATCAAATCAGTGGCAATATTCCCATTGACTGCTTTAGTTCCAGGATTCCACTCCAAAACTCAGTATTATCTGGTCAGGGTTTGATGGCATTTGTGGTATGCTCTCAGTTGAACCCTAAGTAGAACTCTGTCCAATATCCTAAAATACATCATTATGACCAGCAGCTTACTTTGCAGTAAGACTGCAAGAACTGTGAACAGAAACAACACATACCTTCTCTTTTCTGAGAGATTGATACTATACAAAGACAGCAAGTGTTAAACTTTTATGTAGGTAGATTAAAAATCTCCAACATTGTGATTTTGAAACACTTCAGAATTTCAGGGACCTATGGTATAGTTAACCTGTAAATATCTGCTAATTTAAAAAATAAACTCTTTCAACAACAGTTGACATACAGTGATATAAACTGTTAGGTATACAGTTATTGTCCAAAACAAGAAGACAAAGTACTTTTGATGAAACTTGAGAGGAAGTGATACTGCAAGAAAGTTATATCTTGGATCCAGACAAGAAGTTTTTCAAAAAGGAACATCAAAACTCCTGATTTTTTCTTAAATGAAGCTAAAATACAGACATACATTTTGTGCACAACTAAAACCATGCAGAGTAAGGAAGTGCTTGCCAGTATATTTCCAATGTACAATGAACAGTTTACAGATAAAAAGAGAAGACTGAGAGGAGACCTCATTAATGTGTATAAATATGTGAGGGGAGGGTGTCGAAAGGATGGAGCCGGTCTCTTTTCAGTTGTGCCCAGGGAAGGATGAGAGGCAATGGGCACAAACTGAAGCACAGGAGGTTACGGCTGAATATGAGAGGGCAATTTACTGTGAGGGTGACAGAGCACTGGAACATGTTGCCCAGAGAGGTTGTGAAATCTCCTTCTCTGGAGATATTCAAAACCTGCCTGGATGCCATCCTGTGCAACGTGCTCTAGGTGATGCTGCTCAGCAGGGGCGTTGGACTAGACGATCTTCAGAGGTCCAGAGATGATCTTCAGACATCCCTTCCAGCCTCAGCCATTTTGTGATTCTGTGATCTGAAAGACCCTGGGTTGCTGTCATGAGGATTTGTCACATGAACAGAAAAAGAAGGGTTGGTAATGTTGATCAGGGTGAAAAGCCTGAAAATAGTCTTTAAAAATTGCATATTTCAAAGATATTTGACAGACCTGTTCAAGGATGTTTGCCCTACAGGCTTTGTTTTGCTAAACATAAATTGGGCTGTGATGGCTCAAAGTTCATGAACCTAAGCTGCTTCACATCTAACCTGCTACTAAAAAGAAACTGACTGAGGGGAACCTAACACCTAAAAAAGAAAATCTAAGTACCTCATCATTTCTATTAATGTTCAGACCTTAATTCCAACATCATGCTACTTGGATCTTGATCAATTAAATAATCATAATTTGTGATTCCTGTGCAAAATTCTTATCCTACAACTATGTATGTACTGCTTGGCAGACTTGACTAAAATTGATGGTTAAAGGCAAGTTCAGCTAACAAATGTTGAAGCACACATAGATGTTTTCTTGACATTATGCTACTTCACTAATGTGCAGATACAGAATCGCTTTTGATGCTCATTGCTTGTGTCATGGCAAAAGGACCAATTTACCTTCAACTTCTAAAAGAAATCCAGGTCTACAGCCTCAGGAGGCTTTTGGATGAATTATACGAAAAGTTACAAAAAGATTAAAATTATAGCTACAATTTCAAAACATTGCTAAGTTTCCTGGTAATGTTCCTGGAAGAACATTTAATCAACCATTACTCTTGCTAAAATCCAAATTAAACCATCAGAGCTCATGAAGGATTGTATTAGACTGTTACAAGAAGAGGCGGGAAAAGCTCCATTGATTTATATCCTGAAAGTGCAGTCTATTGAGGGCTGGAAATTCAGCTGAGAAAATATTTCAATGATTCAAATTAATGGCAGCTTTAAGAAAATCATGAAGTACTCTATTTATGTAAAGGAAATGTGGCAATAGCTCTAGTGAGAAGGTAGCTTATGTGATTTGCAACAATGCAGCACAGCAAGCTGAACAGCAATGCTTTTAATTAGTTTTGGGTCTTTCTCACCACTAATGTTTGGGAAAGTGCCCTTGCAGTGGCCTTTGTGCTTTGTATTTCTCTATTTTCCTGTCTTTACAGATTGTATCCATTATCCCAGCACATCTAACTCAGGGTCTTACAATACCATCACTCGTTAAGATTTAAGCAACTGCTTAACTGAATCCATTTCTCTAGATTCTCATTTTACATTCTTGTGTTAACTCTTACAACATTGGTTTGTTTAGGATTTTAACATATGCTGTGAAGAAAAGTGGAAATGAAGGTGTCACAGCTCCTTGGTTTCTCTTTATCTGGAAGTTTTTAGTATATTTATATTAGAATGTGGCTTATTATTTCACCCTTCTGCCTATTTTTTAGATTCCATATTCTGCCAAATATTTTCTAATTTAGTGGCGGAAACTTCTTATTGAATGAGGCAAAGTCTCTCTCTCTCTCTTCTCTCTCTTTTTTTTCTTTTTTTTCTTTTTTTTTTTCAGTCTTGCTATATTAATATTTACAGCTGATCTTCCATCCATTTTCACAATTCATAAGATGCAATATGTAATCTGTTTTGAATGAAAAATACTGAAATCTGTGAACATGCTTGAGACATTGTAAATGACCGGAATGCTATACAAATGGAAAAAAAAAAAAGGATATAAGATATCAAGATTTTTGGGATAGACCCATTGCATAGGGTACATAATGAATAAAGGAAGGGAGTACTTTTGGAAAGAAAAAAATATGGTGCAATTACAGCAATCTAAAAGAAAAGGGAAGTATGCAAATAAACAATTAAAGTATATACAACAAACACAGAAGCTGAAGAATCTCAGTGTGCACAGACAATGGAAGCACAAAGGATGAGTATGTAACAATGTACAGGAAGCAGGAGCAAGAAAGATGGGGTGTCTTAATTAGAAAATGTGTGATGAGATGAACATGTCTTTCAGAATACAGAGATCTCCCTCTGTCCCCAATGACCCTTGACTGCCCTGTTGACAGAAAGAAACCATCCTGCAGCCTTTCTTAATTGATATTTTTCACAGAAACAACTACCTAATCCTGAAGATGCTGTGCATTATTTCCCTGAGCAAATGCACAGAATATTTAAGGTTTACTCAGTTGAAACAAATACTAGTGCTGATATAGAAAGTAAGACAGTGTAAAGCAAAAGCTAAATAAATATAAGTATGCCTGCCTAACTAATACGGAAAATGTCTTTAATTTGGTACTTAGCACACACATTTCAGTGAAGAAATATTACAATAACAGCTTAAAGTTATTTTGTGATCTGTGGAAAAACAGTATGAAAAGCACCAAAGACAAGTGTCCCTAGAATGGCTGAATCTGGGATCATACTTGGTAGCGACTGTTTTCTTCATTATAACCTTGTGCTTTTCAAGACGGAGCCCAGTTTGAATAAGTAGCAAGCATTACGCTTACTAAGTAGCTTCATGGGACTTGTTCATGTACTTTACAAAAACGTTGCACACAACTTCCTGTTTTGTTGTCTCTATATTCTCTCTGTGCTTCCATTATGCTATCTCTTACTTCAAAACTTCATATATTTGTTTACTTGTCCATGCAGAGTCTTGTGTTTCTTGTTTTTTTTTTTTTTTTTTTTCTGAAAGAATACTGCATTTAAAATATCTAACCATTTCCATTTACAAAAATTCAGAAGCCTCCAGTCTCATCCACAATAAACTTGTGAATTCCTTGTTTTAGAGTAGCTAGTTAAAAGGAATAATTATTAAAAAATAAGTAAATAAACAAATAACACTAAGCAATTTTGTGTTTAAGAGACCACAGATCCACTTATTAACATGCTAAGCTATTTTTCTCAAGGATCTCTACTTGCTTTTGAAACTTTAATGAAAACAATGCAATCTGAGACAAATTTTATCTACGTATAGCACACTGTTTCCTGAAGGATTTTGGGAAGAAATTTGTGGTATTATTCTAAGCACCAGGATGTGTTCTTCTCCAAAAAATTCTTCCTGTCCCGGTACACAACCGTAAGGATACCAGATTAACAAGGAAAGGCAGGATCCTTCCTTTTTCACTACCATCAGATATATAAGAACAAGCCAACCTACCTCATGAGAACTCTGTATAAGTATTACTGTTGTTTGAATAATAAACTTGGACATAGATGACTCAAAGTGCTATTTCATTTGCATAGCTAATCTTAAACTCAATATGAAACACCTACTTTGCTAACAAAAGACCTAATTCTGTTCTCAGTTGCATAAATTCAAAGGGAACTGTATCTGTGTCAAGGACAGCAGAACCAAGTTCGTACTACTTTTGAACACAGCAATACAGTTGCTTACTGTATACTGCTTACAATACACATATTGTTTCTATTGGACTCTAGCTTTACATTAGTAACAGATATGACAATTCACCATGAGAAAAATAATATATCTTTTTATAATCTGTTTTCCTCAATCCTGAAATACTTTCTCGCTATGCAGACTCCTTTGACAGTATGTATACATATGTATGCTAATATAAATGCACACAGCACCTCCCTGATGTTGGCCATAGTCCTCCAGACACTAAAGTAAGATAAATAAACTAATTTCATCTGTGACAGCAATGCTGGACTTGTAAGTAAATAGTTTAGTGAGGCAAAGTCAGCGTTATGTTAATCACATACAACACTCATTTCCCTTTTCATCTAAAATCAATTAACGGGCTTTAATGTTTCAAAGAGAACAAAAAATATATTATTTTTTGTCGGTGGATTATTTTTTCTCTGTACATAACCACTATCCTTAAGGCCAGGCTTTCATGCAGCCTGTTCCTGAGAAATAAAAATTGATTGTCACTACTGGTTTATTCATATGTCCTCATGGAATGACATCATAAATACAATTTCTCACTCCCTAGCTTGCTTCTCACAGCAGTTGTCTTTAATGGCATTTACTCAAGTGGTTCAAGGTCTTCATGAATAATTAATGTTTAGAAATCCACTGCAGTGGTGCAAGAAAAACACTTTTGGGCCTTTGATTTCAAATAAGTCTTGACACTTTTGTTCAATGAAGAAAATATGAGCAACTTTACACCTCTAAAATCGTAAAGGCATCTACAGTATGAATAGGAAAAGACTTAAGATTATGCAGAACCATCAAGACTGCCCAAGTAAGTATTTTGCTAAGTTGTACTTAGCAAATGCTAAGTTGTACTTAGCATTTATAAATGAGAGAAAGGAGAGAAATGGTGTTATCTTTTCTAAATTCTGCTGGCCTAAATAAAATTTATCTGTTTGAATCAACAGAAACTTAAGAAAGTATGGCATGCTCTCCTGCAAAAGACATTAGGTAATTACAAATAATCAATATTCACTTGAAAAAGCAGTGTAGTATTTGGGTCACAATGCAATCCATTTTAGTAAAGCTTAAGACTGACTTAGTAGATGCACATCTCCAAATGTGCTTTAGTTATTAGTACCCTCTCCCTGGAAATGCAGTACAAGTCTCTCAGGCTGCTGATACCATTATTTATTATTTGCATTCTGTAGTGCTCAGAATCTGCAGTAAAGGAACCCCATTGTGCTAGGTAATTATTGTAACACTAAGGCAGCATGATAAAATCCTGGAGCATTGTAATTAGAAAAGAAACAACTAGGAAAGAAATGTGGGTAATATAGACAATGTATGATTAGGAAACGGTAGCAATTAAAGACAAAAGTCACTATTCAAATTTAAGTCTGGGACTTCAAAAATTTCAAGAACTACTGCTTTGTAGATTGTCGTCAGTGACCCAGATCTGACACCAAGATTTTGAAGCTTTATGGAACAGATTTCAATAACATTCTCTGCTGAAACATGCAGTAAGAATGAGTTAACTTAAAAAAAAAAAAAAAAAGAAATTCAGCAGTAAAAGTAATTCAATTCCCTTGATATGAAAATCTCTAAAGAGATCTAATCTTTCATGAAGGCTGGAAGGTCTGTGATCTTACATACTGAGTTAACAGTATTCAAAATAGAGAGAGGTAAATTTCCTGTGTGGCATGGAAAGGAATATGAATGGAGAACACAGATGTTTCTCTCACTAGTGGTTATGTGTCCAAGATTCTTTTTAATAAATGAACAAAGTGACCTTGAAATACATAACCCACTTATTGCTCCTGTGGTATGAAATTCTCTTCATGCCTAATGATCACAGTCAAATGCTTTCCATGCCAAACTGATTACAAATTCTTCTTTAAATATGAGTGTTAGTCTTGGGTATTCAAGAAAACAGGTACTGCTAAATTTATTTAAAAATAATAACTTTCAAGCCTATAACATTATTCTCTAGTCCAAGCCCGAAGTCTTGGATTAAATCCATCACCTGAGCAACACAAACCAAAACTAATTCACAGTAGAAATTCTGCAATAATTGACAGGTCCACGTACTCAGTGCAGGACTTTGTAGATATCCAAAGTACCCTGAAGACCAGAAGCAGTATATATTGCTCTGTTTGACTGCAATCACTCTAATGATGAGTTTGGGACTAGTGTTTTGCTTCGTATGTACACCTACAGAGATGTTCAAACAAACAAACAAACAAACGAAAAGAATAATCAATTATTCTCGTACAGAGAGAGAGAGAATCTGACTCAAATGTAATACAAGCATAAACAATTTCCTTGGGATCTGGCTGTTATTTTCTTATTATTAGATACAAACATTTGAGCACTGTCACAGCACTGGTAAGAAAGACTACCTTAGTAGGATTTATATTTGTCCCCCAGGTTGAAAAATTAAGAGAAATGCTTAATTTGTAGTGTTTTAGACATTTTTCATGATTCACTCAGATTTTTACTGTAAAATAAGTCACAATGAAGTGAGTGGCTAAAATAAAAATGCTGTAAGGAACTTGTGGAAGGAATATTGCTTCACACTTTCCATGACGGAAAGAAGATGATAACACCAGAGAATGAGGTAGATAGTAAGAAGTTTGAGTATAACAATTTTAATTGTTTAATTGTATTATTATTATTATTATTATTATTATTATTATTGAGATTTTCATTCAGAACCCTTTATTTCCCTTGGCTTTAATAATTAGATCTATACTAATAATAATTCTCCACTTAGATAAGATTTCAACTATATTGACAAAAAATTCTTGGCTTTACATATCCGTTGTGTCTCCTTTATTCACCATAAAAAGCTTTGGAGTATCCAGCAGTAGTGTACTGAAAAATACTCATTTACATTTTAGTATACAGTTGAGAAATATGAGGTATTATTTATACATACCACCTACACAACTGTATATCTCTACTTGATTTATTACAAGTGCATCTAATAGTATCAACTACTCTTAAAACTACCAAGTACTTCTTATGAGGACATGAAGAAGAGGAAAAATCTGATGATAATTGAAAAAGTGTGTGGGGAGGGGGTGGAGGAGGGGTGGAGGTTGGAAAGAGCGGAGGCTGGGACTAGATGGATACATAAGAGTCTACAAGAATGCAAAGGTGAAAAATTAGTCCAGGAGGGAAACTGATACTAACAGGGAATTTGAGTAGGGAACTAAGTGATATCAAAACAGGATCAACATAAACTAAATGGCAAGGTATGAGGGGTTGAAGTGATACATTAGCAAGGAAATAAAGGGGCAAGATGGAGAAGTTAACAGGGAAATGTCAAGAAAGTGATAGAGAAAGGGAGAGGGCATGGAAACCAAAACAGAAAATTCAAACTGGGAGAACAAGACTTGAGGAACGAACAAAATTAAAGTGGAAAAGCTACAAAGTTGAAACTAACTGTGAGAAGTGGCCATCATAGTACTTGAGAATCATTATACACCCTAGGATTTGTTGAGTGTTTTGGCTAATGTATCTGTTCTTTCCTCCATCTCTCTTACCCTGCCCACCAATACTGAAGCTTATGCTGCACATAATATTTTATAAAATAACTACAACTTATTATATAGTTATTACTGATGTAACATAATTATCTTAATGCATTAAGAATCTGGTATAGGTTCTACATTTTTCTTGAGACTATTAACATGAGGGCCAAACAAAGGCCAACAAAAAATGTTTCAAAATATATAAACTATTCACTGAAGAACTATGTTATCTTAAAACCAAAAAGCAACCAAAAACTCAATTTACATCTCAAAGGCATTAGTAACAGAAGAGCTACTGAAATTCAATTAAGACCTATCTTGGCAGCTCATAGAAGAAAAGAAGGGGAAAAAATCAAAACAAAACAACAACAACAACAACAACAACAACAACAAAACACCATTAGAATAGTGTTTTCCTATGCTGAGTCTCCTAGGAATGTTCTGGACACAGTTTCATCTTCCTTCTATATTTAACATTTAAGACAGTAGTCTTGTGAGCCAACACTTAATACCCAACATTCAAATATCAATATATTATAGGGAGCTATTCTGAAGACAATGCATAAAACAACAGCATATGTGCTATACTGCTAAACAAACGTACCCAAAGTGGTAACAGGAGTTTTGAGCACTGTTAAGTATAACTGCATGAAAATAATACCAGATAAATATTATACATAATTTTATTTGCTTCATATGTTATAATAGTAGTTTAGCTTCCAAATCTGTACAATGTTATGGCAGCAACAGGATCATTTTTTTCAGTTTCCAGTTCCTCTCATTTGTCTATCAAGTTTCTAAGTTCAGAACTGTTCAGAACTAAGTTCAGAGCAATTAATTTTTTCTCTATCAGCAAAATTAACCAGCTATGTGCAGAAAATACTACCAATTCCCTGACAGATAATCCCATATAGTAAAAACACTTCAAACATAACAGATAATGTAGCTTACTTTTCCATTGTATCTCCTACATGCTGCTAGAAGGGTAACATGGTAGTGGGTTTCTTTCTTTGCTTAGTTACACATCACAGAAGTCAGTGGATCAATTTCTTTATATAATCTAAGCACTAAACTTCTGACTTTACTCACAGCAACACACCTCCCCCCAAATACAACATCATCATCATCAACAACAACAACAACAACAACAATAATAATAATAATATGCAATGGAAAGAGCTCCACCAAAATGTTCTCTACATTACCTAATTAGCCAATCGTACACCCAGAAAATTAGAGTACAACATAGACAGTGCATGACTGTATTTTTATCTTCTGGCTGTTTAGAATGGTATGTTTGTATCTTCAAAGAGTGTCAACATTGTTCAGTTTCATTTTGAAGCTATTCTAACCTGACTAGCTACAAGATTTCCTTCAATAGCCTGCAGAAATGAGATCTCTAATGGAAACCCATATGCTTGTAACTATCTTATTTAAAACTGCTATCCTTACTCATGTGAAAAACAGACCCAGGGTTTTTCCTGTTAAATCTGTTTTACAGAGTAGTTTTCAAGGAGCACAAATGTGTAGATAGAGGATAGATGCCTGAAATCCCAATAGTGGAGGCTGACGTATACCAGTTACACCAAAAACGTTACCATTCTTACCCTTTAACTTCATGTCAGTTCTGTGAAACAAATAACATTCCTTGTTTTGAAAATACAGAAGTAATGTAAAAACCCAACTAAGGTTTATATTGGAAAGACAGATATGCTTCCGAATGAATACATACTTCCATCATAGATACTAAGAGAAAACCAAATATTAACGTTCTTTTACATTAGAAATATTTTAACTTCTTGGCATGTTTTTACCAAGTAGCTGAACAGGCACACTGGTTCCCTGACTTTCAGGGTAAAATACTAGCTTTAATGAAGATGTTGATGGTTTTGCCACTACGAAAAATGACATTTTAACTTTTATGGTTCCTATGAGATGAGAGGCAGAGTGTGTACTAGAGGAAAAAAAAAAAAAAAACAACTTGTAGACTACGGCTGGTAATAAAATTAGGAAAGAGCAGATAAACATGCCAAAACTGAGCAAAATTTTTAAAGTGTCACTTAAAAAAATAAAATAAATTTAAATACAAGCAATATCTTTTAACAGAAGCAATTTTTAACTTGCTACATTATGTAGAAAACCTCTTTCCCATCTTCATTTGCAGAAACACTTAAATGAGTTTCTACATTAAGCTTTTTAATAGATGAAGAACAAGCTCTTGAATGACAGGGTTAAACAGGTACTGCATGTCTCTGTATCACATTCACCAAGGTGAGCATAGCCAGGGGTTACCAGCAGCACCAATTTCATTTTTACTAGAAAATGACCACCTTGGTTAGTCTTTCAGAAAAGAGCTAATTTGTTGATAAATTGCTTCTGTCACCTCTTTAAAGAGGTTGGTTGTCTGAAATAATAGAATGACCTTATAATTCCTCCAGTAACTTCACATTTAGAGACCAAAGGACAATAAGTCTTAGATATATAAAAAAAGTAGTCAGATATGTGATCTAACAGTTATATTTTATAATTTACAGAAAATAGTATAAATATGTTGCCTTACAGTCATAGAATATCTTTTAAAGTATTTTTAAAGGTTATAAAATGTACTTTTAATGAGGCAGTTAGATTTAACCTGATAAATTTTAATTGTGCTAAAATAATTCCAAAACTTATGAATAGATTTGAAAATTTTATCCAGTTTATTCACATTTCACTTCTTCCTGTCTCTTCTCAACTCCTCATTTCAGAAAGGATTAATCTTTGAATTAGATAGTGTGTTGCTCTATTCATTTTAGACTTTAGTGTGCTCTTACATTATTTTTGAAAAAGAAATGGCAAGTAATAGCAAAAACTGCACTGTTTCTCCTTGCAGTCAGGAAGAATTTAACTGAACTGTGGGTTCCTTACTTATGAAGTTTTATGGGAGAAGCCCATTAAATTGCAGCTCTAAAGTACTGTTGCTTATAAGTGGCCAAATATAAAAACTACTACGTCTAGCTTCAGAAATAGGCATGAGGTTAATTTTAAATTCCACTGAAGAGTGAAAACTCAACTAATTTTAAAAAAAAAAAGTGGGGGAGGGGAGGAGAGAAGAAAACGTATAGCATCCTCCAGCTCTTGTTTACATACAACTCATAGCAAAACAGCATGTTCTCAGATGGTGCTTGCTGTAAACTATGGGAGAGGCGGTGACTGAAAATGAGTCCTCCTTGATATTATCATCTGTAACAACCATATGACTTGTAGTTCAACCTTTGTACAGCATATTAAATTAAAGGTAATTAATGTTTAATTCTCCCAACTCATAGGTTAAAAAGTATGGGTTACATTGTGTGCTAACACAGTCGCCAAAGGCTATTTTCTCTCGCAAAGTGAAATGTGTAATGTGTCAAGTTAGGTATTTCAACACTGCTCATACACAAATGCCCTGATGCAAAGTTAGAAATGCTTCAGCAATGAAAAAGAACTACCTGGATGGAAAGAATAGAATGAAGATTTGTCTATGACTGCTAACTGCCTCACAGAAAGATTATCCAACAGAAGGTAATTTTTTCACTTCTCTTTCCCACATAGTGATTTTGTCCAAGTAATTTTCTAAACACTTATGCTATACACTTCCCTACTAGAACCTATTCAAGTGCTAATCAAAAACGTACGGAAATCTTTTGAAAGCGAACATCTACATTAAAATAAAAACAGAGCAGAATTCTCAGTGCAAGTGAAAGGCACCAGGGTTACTTGCAGACACTCCTCTTCCCTTCCCTTCCCTTCCCTTCCCTTCCCTTCCCTTCCCTTCCCTTCCCTTCCCTTCCCTTCCCTTCCCTTCCCTTCCCTTCCCTTCCCTTCCCTTCCCTTCCCTTCCCTTCCCTTCCCTTCCCTTCCCTTCCCTTCCCTTCCCTTCCCTTCCCTTCCCTTCCCTTCCCTTCCCTTCCCGTCCCTTCCCTTCCCTTCCCTTCCCTTCCCTTCCCTTCCCTTCCCTTCCCTTCCCTTCCCTTCCCCTTCCCTTCCCTTCCCTTCCCTTCCCCTCCCCTTCCCTTCCCTTCCCTTCCCTTCCCTTCCCTTCCCTTCCCTTCCCTTCCCTTCCCTTCCCTTCCCTTCCCTTCCCTTCCCTTCCCTTCCCTTCCCTTCCCTTCCCTTCCCTTCCCTTCCCTTCCCTTCCCTTCCCTTCCCTTCCCTTCCCTTCCCTTCCCTTCCCTTCCCTCCCTTTTCCTGTCTCTATGTCTGCCTGTCAATAGCTATACGGCTTGTGCCATTAGTGACAGCTGAACAATGGACTTTGTTTTGCTTTTATCTGTTCTTGTCACTTGATGTCCTCTGTATAAGGCTAGTTTTCCTACTAGCGTTGTTGGTCACTGTTGGACTTAGACACCATAAATTCAGAAATCTAAAGATTTGTACAGTGCAATACCACAAGAGTTTTAAGAGATAACTATTGAATTACAGTATTATTTCATGAGAGTAACTTAAAATTTCTACACTCATCTCACATTACCACTACCTCAAGTCAGTAACAGTATTTTTTAAGATCAACTTCAATTTTCTTTCATCTTACTCAAGCAAATACATGTTATAATTAGTTTCTTCTTACTTGTAGATTAGTTTCATAATACTATATTACAAAATTCCATACACATGTAAATTAAACCTAATTGGGCTGGCTCATCAGTCTTTTCCCCAACTGCATAACAAAAATACATTAACTGAATGTGATTTATGGATAAGGTACTTGTGAATGTTTGTGATGGAATTCATAAAGTCCTAATTTGCATATCCTAATTAGCAGTTTATTGATCTTAAATGCATACAGAAATTAACAGCATTTTAATCTCCCCAAATGCAGTTTTTTATCCTTTCATTAACAGCCATCAGTCTTCATATGAGACAATTCTTAAGAGCTTATGGACAGTGATTATTAGTGCCTATGAAGACATAAAAATATGCACACATAAATGGGAGCTTTCTCTTTACTCTGGAGAATTGCTTCAGGGGACAGTATGGCTTTGTGGAGTAAGACTTCAGTAAACATAAATGATGATGTCTTTCCAAGGAGATGCATGCATAGCCCCTTTGCTGTGTTTTAGAGAATCACAGGTTATTTTTTCCTTCCAGAATAGGGACTGACTACATGAAATAAAGTGTTTTTTGTTTGTTTGTTTGTTTTGTTTGTTTGTTTTTAATTGCATCTTTTATTCCATGTTTATAAAATAAACAATAAATTTAACTGAAGAGGAATGGCCAGTTAATTAACAGTCTGAAAAGGCAAATACCAAATGGAATATATATTTCATAAGAGTGGAATTCTAAGCAACATTGAAAAAGACTGTTTTTCCATTTCCCCTGAATCCCAGCTGAACACAGAATGATAACAGCTCTGCTCAGCAAAACACCAGGCAGGTGTGCTTTCTAATTTTAGCTTCAGCAACAGGTCATTGCTGATCACTGGGTAATGATTCACAACTTTAAAATTCAGCAGGTTGCAATTTACTTTTGTAAATACACTGTTTCATATCCTATATTTTGCATTAGCAGTTTAATGTTTGCATACCTACTTCTTTCTTGTTTGAACTCAAGGGCAGAGGAATAAACTACCTAATTTACTTATATACCACTTGCAAACCGCACACAACGTACAGCAAGTATCATATATATGTACATTCAATCAATAGTCTAGATTCCTTATTACTGCATAGCAGGCATTCATTGATTATATAGTCACATAATATGCCTAGATAGGAAGACTAAGGTCATTGCAATGGCACTGATCACATTACTACATTCCATAGGATCATTCTTAATGGAGTGCTATAAAGAAAAGGTACAAAAAGTGTTAGTGTGCTTTAGGCAGCACATAACATTTCCATTCTTCTTCAGCTTCTGCTTACCTACCCGTCTGTGGGATACTAGTCAACAATGGAAACAGTGAAAGGTGGATGTTCTTCCTCTGTCACAGAAACAGGCATGGGAACATGCCTTACCCCTAGCTACAGGACTTGTTCTTTCTAGCAAGGTCAAAATTTTAGACAATTACACCCACATTTTACTTCCATTAATAACACAATGCAGTGACTACAGTGACTAAAGACCTACGACAGTGCCTTCAGATAAAACTTTTAAAGCACAGAATCATAGAATGGCTTGGGTTGGATGGGACCTTAGAGATCATCTAGTTCCAACCCCCCTGCCATAGGCAGGGACGCCACCCATGAGATCAGGTAGCCCAGACCCTTGTTCAACCTGGTCTTGAACACCTCCAGGGATGGGGCATCCACAACCTCTCTGGGAAATCTCTTCTAGTGCCTCACCATTCTCTGAGTAAAGAATTTCCTCCTAAAATCTAGTCTAAATCTACCCTCTTTTAGTTTAAAACCATTCCCTCTTGTCCTATCATTATCTGCATGAGCAAAAAATTGCTCTCCACCTTTTTAGTAAGTCCCCTTTAAGTACTGAAAAGCAGCAATGAGATCTCCCTGGAACCTTATCTTCTCCAGGTTGAACATTCCCAGCTCTCTCAGTCTTTCTTCACAGGAGAGGTGCTCCAGCCCTCCGATCATCTTCATGGCCCTCCTCTGGACTTGCTCTAACAGGTCTGCATCCTTCTTATATTTGCAGCCCAAGACCTGGATGCACTACTCCAAGCAGGGACTCAGAAGGCAGAGCAGAGGGGGACAATCACCTCCCTTGACCTGCTGGCTCTTTTGATGTAGCTCATGATGGAGTTGGCCAATCACTTTTTACTTGAAACTTAACTAGACTAGACTAGACTTTGTACTAAAAGTACAAAATCATACTAAAAGTAACAAGAGATTATACATATACTGAATAGAACTTCAAGTGTTAGGAAGTTGAGACAGTGCAAGAAACAGCACATTGGACTTTTGACTCAGTCCAGATGAGCTAAGCTGAGAAAATGTAATGCAGTATAAAATAGAGCAAAACAGTATAACAAAAGAGAAGGGCATGATGAAATCAGAATGTCCCTTTTCAGTGCTTTGGAAACAGATGTTCCAAGAAGCAGATTTCATGTCCTGCTGTATATAAAAAGAGAAATTTCTAGTTCTGAGTTAAGATATTCTGCTCAGTCTTATCCTTTCTGTTTTAAAATATTTTGTGCTTTCATAAGGAATATTCATTTCTGTGCACATGATCAGGATTTACATTGTAAATGGCTGAAAACAGAAATCTTAAAGTACACATTGATTTGACATCTAAGGTTAAATGTGGCTGGTTCAGTTATTCACATAGAAATAAATACCAGTCAGAAGAGATGCAAACGGTGAAAGTACTGAATTTTAGTCTGAAGGATATTAAAAAACAAACAAACAAACGACAACATCAAGAAAACAATATGAAGAACAAACTGAACTGGTGAACTAATTCTGGCTGTCCTGACAAAATAATATGTGTACAATTGTTAATCCATGCATAATACATCATACTGACTACAACTGACTACATTTCACATGGATATGATTAACTGTGTTTGTCTAGTGTATATGCAGACTAACTTCCAATTCATTGTATTACTTACTCTGCATTTGTCTTCTATTGTCTGGACAGCACAGAATTAAATGAAAATACCATTTGCTAATGCTATTTTAGTTTAATTATGTGCTTTTCTTGTCCAGTGTTGCTCTGTGTTGTTGGCATTGTAATATGCAATAAGACAAATTAAATCCAATTTAGTAAGTTAAGAAGTTTTAAAATTGCAAGTCATACATGAGATATAAAGTCATCTATCAGTCTGAAATTAAGAATTTCCAGTGCATATTGGTTTGGAGGTAGCAATCCATAACAAAGTCCTTTTACAGCTATCCATCAGTGGCAAACAGGCAATGAGACATTATCAAAACACTTAAAGTACAACTGTATCTAATTGGATGCAATACAGTAACCACACAGGGATGCATTGTTCATTAAATTGACAATAAGATAGACAAATAGAAAAAGTCAGTCAGTGTTACCTAGCATCTTCAGACAATTAGACCTTCTATAAAAAAGTTCCCAGCTTGATTTTAAAGTTTCATGTTAATCTTCTATTAACCAGATCCACAACAAGAATGCCTAATTTGGTTTCAGTATATACCTATTATCGTTGTCTTAATTTTTTGATTTGCATGACTGTTTGCAATCTCTCGTTTTCCTTGAGAAAACAGAATCTTGAAGCAAAGCTGCAATTAAATACATACTCAGAGGTTTTAGTTAATTTTATTTTGATCGTTTTTCATTTTATTATTTATTTCATAAACATTTCATGAACTCATTTTTAAATATTGAAAGAACACAAAATGAATAAACTTAATGTAGTCCAAAATTAATAGTGCAAATTACTGGTATTATTAACCAGCCACAGCTGAATTTCAGCCTTTGGCTAGATCAGAAGGTAAAATATATATATATATATATATGTATTAGCCATTCCTAATTTGGATTCGTCCAGAGGAAGGGGAAATATAGAGCTTCGATACTGAATCTAGACTATTTTCATATATATATAAATTTTTTTTCATAAAAGAGTGATTTTGTTAAAGGATTTTCCCTTGATGGAGTCACACTTTTTGCAAGGTGAACAGAAATGATGATGATATCTTTGGGGTTTGTGGATGACCATTTAGAGCCCATCAGGTTTTCCAAGGTTTGTTGATTATGTTTGAATTAATGACTATGTGGCTATCTATATAGACTAGCATGAAGCAAAAAGCTGAATACAGATGGGATTCTTTTGACCTAAGTGCATTTGCTATGTGCATTGGAAATTTTTCATTTCCTGAATCATTCACTATGAGCCAAAGTGATTCCCCAAAGCTCATTCATTCATTATGCTTGAAAAGACAATACAACCAAAAGAAGATAGGAAGAAAAATACTCTGGTGATTATTAATGCCTATGAAATATGTTGATAAAGATTTTTGTTTAGAATTGCAAGTTGTGATGACAGGCATATACACTTAGTTATAGTATCAGGAATAGAAAAAGAGTTAATTTCTGTTTGTTTGAAAACTTCAGCACCAAAATAAAAAGCAATCAAAATCTCAGTTCCTCCTATGCTTCTTAAGATATTTCAAGCTATAGCAAATGCAGCTCACTTACTGCAGACTTATCCTCAAAGTAGAATTAAAAAAACTACCCCATCTCCTCCCTTCCCCCAAACTTACAAGCACTCCCTCCCAAAAATGCATAGTGCTTATGTACAAGATATGGTCCAAGATACAGTCTGTGCCACAGGATAAATGAAAACCAGAAAAATCTTAAAAATCTAAATGCCAGTGTGGCTTATTGTCCTAAGGCTTAAGAAGGATCAGAGAATCATTTTACCAGCAGAAAACCTGGGACTGCTCTTGCTCTGCTGTCCATGAGGCCCACATAACACAATGAAAAGAACAGAGCGCCCAGTTTAGCAAGCCAGCTATGTAATTTGACATTCATGAGTTTGTGTTTTGTAGCACTGAAAACCAATTAAATCTTATTTGGGGGCTGGACTGGATGGCCTCCAGACATCCTTTACAAATAAATTATCGTATGAATCTAAGAACAGCTTTTGTAGTAGCAACAACATACATTTTAAAGTTGATTAATTGCTGCAACTCAGTAATAAAAACTATAATAATAGCCTAAGCCCATCTGCCCCACTGTGGACTAAAGGTTCCAGAATTATGGTGCCATCATAGAATGATTATTAAAGCTGAGAAGATGATAGTATTAATTAGATACTAAAATAAAAATTAATGCTGTCATTTCAGTATGAACTACAGTGGACCTTTCCCATGAGATTACAATAGACTCTAAATCCTGAGATTTAGGAAGTAAAAACTAGAAGTGATCACCCAAAGATTTTCAGGTTCTGTACCTAAACCAGACATGTTGGAATACATCTGCAATGCCCCTCTTTTCAATATAATTTCCTTTCCACAGAGTATGAAATATTTTGAGAAATGCCCTGATTTGTGATATCTCTTGATTATATACCTATGAAGAGTCATCTTTTACAATGATATTTCAAAAATCTCTGAATTCTACCCATTTGCATGAACTAAAGTTTCTATACATTTAGATATTTTCCTGTTTCTGAAACCTACCTAATCTATCTGAATCTCTCCACCTATCAGATGGTTAGATCTGACAGTTAATTACCAAAGTTATTAATTACCAATAGTTAATTGCCAATTATCAAAATGCATATACAATCACCAGAGACAGGCATGAATGGCACTACAAAAGTAAACAAAAAAACAAGATGGGCAGTCACAGGTTTGGTGCTAATCTACCTCCCAAATGCTAAAAAAAGGTGAAACAGATGTATGGGGAGGTAAGTTTGTTGGAATTGTGCTATGAGAAAATCATAGCACTAGGCAAAAACAAATACTTAGCTATACCAGCCTCAAGAACATGCATGGACAATTAGGACAGTTTAGATAGGATATCATATTTAGGCTATGGAATTACAAGGGTGCTGAATGACAACTACCTTAGGCCAGTATGGTAACTGAAGTTTCGCAGCGTCCATGTTGACCAAATAAATGAACAATCAGTAAGTAAAGCCCCTTCCTTCTGTTTGCTCCAAAGCCTCACTGGTCCAGTTCAGTCACAGGGAAGACCCTCTGGGACCCCACTGATTTCAAAAGCAATATTCAATGCTCACCATGTCCAAAAATTCATTTCACAGGCTCTACAATATTAAAGTTAAGCAAGGAATTAACTCATTAATTACCTGGGAATTTCCATACATATCTTTTGGTCAGTGAGTCTGATTACTAAACATAACTATGGGCTATTCTTTTCACAGCTTGTACAGTCTAAGGGATCTGTTCTGACACAGCAATCATAGAATCATAGAATGGTTTGGGTTGGAAGGGACCTTAAAGCTCATCTAGTTCCAACCCCTCCTGCCATTGGCCAAATTTAATTCTAACTGGGCTTTGGCTTTCCTAACCTGATCCCTGGCTGCTCAGGCAATATCACTGTATCTCTCCCAGGCTATCTGTCCTTATGTGCATGTCTGTATGCCTTCTTTTTCTGTTTAAGCTCGGTCAGGAGCTCCTTGTTCATCCATGCAAGGTCTCCTTGCATTTTTGCCCAACTTCCTCTTTGTTGGGATGCATCACCCCTGAGCTTGGGGTAGGTGATCCTTGAATATTAACCAGCTTTCTTGGGCCCCTCTTCCCTCCAGGTCTTTGTCCCGTGGTACGTTACCAAGAAGATCCCTGAAAATGACAGTCTATTCTCCCAAAGTCCAGGGTAACAAGCTTGCTGTGCTGCCTCCTTGCTGCCCTCTGAATGCAAAACTGCACCATTTCATGATCGCTGCAGACAAAGCTGCCTTTGAGTTTCACATTCCCCACTAGCCCCTCCTTGTTGGTGAGAATGAGGTCCAGCACAGCACCTCTCCTTGTTGGCTCCTCTATCAGAAGGAGTTTGTCATCAATGCATTCCAGGAACCTCCTGGATTGACTATGCCCTGCTGTGCTGTCCCTCCAACAGATATTGGGGTGATTGAAGAATGAGAACCAGGCCTTGCAAATGTGAGGCTGCTTCCATCCCTTTATACAGGGCTTTATCTGCTTGCAGGTAGTCTGTAGCACACTCCCACTATAACGTCCCCTGTCCCTACCCTGCCTGTCATCTTGACCCACAAGTTCTCTTTCAGCTCTTCATCCATCCCCCATAATCCTCGGGGAGTAGTATCTTTTTAATGATAAACTATATTTATGGTAGTGATAGTTTATAAACTATCAACTATGATAAAATAATTACTGTTTTTTTTTTTTTTTTTTTTTACAGATAACTACAGAATGTTATTATACAGATTATAACAAACTTTCAGATACAACAAAGAAGACAGGAAGAATTTTATTTTTAGGATGGTTTGCTGTGTTGTCTCTTCACTGTTCTAACTTCATTTTGACTTAAAAGCACACTGTGAATTGATTCCCTTAAACATTAGAAGCTCTGACTGAAATTCATTCTTTCTTCTAGGTTAAAAATGGTAAAAGTAATTTTTTAGCAGTCCTTTTTCATTTCCCTCATAATAGAAAACATTTTGACGTGTCAGATCTTACCAGTCATAAATAAATCTTTACACTGTGCTCAGTAAAAATGGGTATCTCATAAAATAATGAATGACAAGGCAAATGTGTCACTTTTATGCCTCTTAGTATTTTACTGAGTAGTTACTGCTGGTGGTATTTGGATTTTGAAATAATTTTGTGTGAACTTTTAACCTTTACTATAGCAATAAAGTTCAAGGTTACTACAGTGAGGCAGCAACGTTTTGTGGTTTGAATTAAGTTCATTGAGCCAGCTGGTGGAGTCATATCTATAGACTCATCTTTACTATATTCCTGATGATAAATATCATTTTAATTTTCAGAAAAAGAGGGCATGGCACACAGCTTGAGAAGTTCAGCTGCTCTCTGGCATGCAGTCTTCAGATTTCAAGTGTGAACCTGCATTGTTTTCCCATTCCGTAAAAATTAGCCTGGATCACATAGTTTCATATTGTTATTTGTTTCCCCTCGGCATTCCCTGTGTTTTCTTACTGATATTTTAGGTAACCCCTTCTGGACATGTAACAGTCAAATACATGCAAATATATTTTTAGTAACAGCTTGAAAAGGTCAAGTTTATTGCGTGCCAGCTTGGGTTTGGGACCAGGCACCATTTCCTCTGGCTTTCAACCCCAGTGAAACCTTGTTTCCCTTCCAGAAAAACTGTCATAAGCCTAACTTAACATGAGATACCTGTACATAGCCTGCACTGACATAGGTCTAAGTGCAGTCTCCAGAGGAAACTGGTGACTGCTGCCCATGGGACCAGTCACTGAATGGTAGCTCCTAACACTAGAAGTGAGCAAGCAGTACTTGCAATAGCCAAAAATTATTTGTACTTTCAAATGTAAGGAAAAAGAACAAAATCTGGCTACAGGTTGGCATTTATGTGGTATACATCACCACAGAATGCATAAAAAGAAGTATCAGATTACCTTGTGGGCAATTTCTCATGTCTTCTCTATTTTTCAAAACTAACAAAGAACAACTGCAGCTGAAGATATTTTAACAGAAGAAGAAGAAAAAAAAAAGCATAAATATTACAGATGGGCATTTATTCCTTTTTCTTGAAAGTAATAAAACCTTCATCATTCAAATCACCCTTTAAATTTAATAAAAATACCAACATATGGCTGTTTACAAAGATATAATTTGTCCATTTCCTTAAATATGCTTTTACACTTCAAAATATTAAAGCTAAAAAGCAAACCGTAACATGCATATGAGAATTAAGGAAAAATCATTTCTACCTAGCTGCCTGAAGACAGCTGAATCCTCCTGTTTCTCATCTTCCCCTTTTGATTACCCAAAAGGTATATTGAAAAGAAAAAAGAAAAAAAAAACTGACAATATTATCAAACAAACCCTTGTTTGCTTCTGAAGTCTTCTTTGTTTCCTAGCTAACTATGTTACTTGTAATAATGGAAGGAGAAAAAACAAAACCATCAGTATGTACAAACCAATTGTTCACCTGCTCAGGTTCTGGAAGGACTCCAGTCCCATGCAAGATATATTATTTTCTTCACATTTGTAACAACGAGGTTGACGACACTGAAATCCCTTACATAGGGCTATCTGCACAAAATCACAGAATCATAGAATGGCTTGGGTTGGAAGGGACCTGCCATAGGCAGGGTTGCCACCCACTAGATCAGATTGGCCAAGGCCCCATTCAACCTAGTCTTGAACACCTCCGGGGATGGGGCATCCACAGCTTCTCTGGGCAACCTCTTCCACTGAAGAATTTCCTCCTAATGTCTAATCTAAATCTATCCTCTTTTAGTTTAAGACCATTCCCTCTTGTCCTACCATTATCTATCTGAGTAACGAGTCCTTCTCCATCCTTTTTATGAGACCCCTTTAAGTACTGAATGGCCACAATGAGGTCTCCCTGGAGCCTTCTCTTCTTTAGACTGAACATCCCCAGCTCTCTCTGCCTTTCTTCATAGGAGAGGTGCTCCAGTCCTCTGATCATCTTCGTGGCCCTCCTCTGGACTCGTTCTAACAGGTCGACATCTTTTTTGTGCTGGGGGCCCCAAACCTGGACACACAGTACTCCAGGTGGGGCCTCACAATGGCAGAGTAGAGGAGGACGTTCACCTCCCTCAGCCTGCTGGCCATGCCTCTGGTGATGCAGCCCAGGATGCACTTGGCCTTCTGGGCTGCAAGTGTGCACTAATGGCTAATGTCAAGCTTTTTGTCCACTAGAACCCCAAGTCCTTCTCTGCACGGCTGCTCTCAATGAGTTCTTCTCCCAGTCTGTACTCATGTATGGGATTGCCCCAACCCAGAACACTGTGTATGACTTTATACATGAAGGAAGCTGCTCATTAGACCACATAATGGTCTCCTATGGTCTATATCTCCTGCCTGTAGCAACGGCTAACACCAGATGATTCAGAAGAAATGGTGGAAAGTGATAAAAACTGATCATACAAATCTATACCATAGTGGGACATTTATGCATAACTGCAGGTGATGTTTGCACTATATTAAAAGATAATGTTATAGATTTGAAATTTTACTCTACATAATACAACTGTTGCCACAGTTTTAATTCTTGATATTTAAATGACTGAATTACCGTCTCCTTGTAAAACTGTGCTTCTTTTGTATAAACTCAAGGTCTATTTCCCTACAAGACAGTAGCATTCCAGTAGCATTCCAGTAGCATTCCCAGAAAGACAGTGCATAATCTCAAATTTCCACAACACATGAACTATTTCTTTTTCTTTCATATAAAAATATAAATATAAATATAAATATAAATACAAATATTAATATATATAAAAGAAACTCACATGAAGTATTTAAAAATATCACTTAAATTTGTCATTAAACTCAATCTATCATTTGTCTATGAAAACAAATAGCTATATTTGGGATAACAAAAGCCTGGCAAGGCTGAAGAAGATATTATTCACACTGAAGACACTCTACTTAAAAAAAAAGAAAACAACAACAACAAAAAAACATACAATGAAATTGAATGTATAAATGCAAGGATATAACAAAAGTAAGAATCCAGTGAGATTGAAATTGCATACAGACACACACAAAGACCACTGCTATGTTACAGGCTTCTCTTCTGTCTGAAGAGAAATAGCTGCTGACAAAGAGTGGTAATGAAGTCTCCAAGATTCTTTGTTCTGGGAGATGTCAATATACATATGGATTATGCTTCTAATACATTCAATTAGCTCACGGCTATCATGAGAATCACAGGATTGTTTAAGGTCTCACTTGAGCTGTTAATCTGGTTTATATGCAGATATAATGTATTTAATAATTATACTCTTATTACACCTTCCAAATGGAGATTAAGGCTCTCTCACATATTCATATAAAAGGTGAAGTTTAAGGAGCTATAATATGGATCCATTGAGCTTCCAAAATGTTCTGTCTGAAAATTCTACTACTAGTTTGGAGAAAAGATAAATGACTTTCTTCCAAAGCTGTTTCTGCATGTCCTGGATTTTCATAACTGCTCTACTACATATATTGAAGTAGAGGACAGCTTGAGGAATTTTAATTTCATGTGGCTTAACATTATACAACAAAATTCTGTACACATATGTTAGGTAGACAGGGTACCAGGGAGGAACCCTTCCCCAATCCAAGGCAACATTCAAAATCACAAAAATTGGAGAAGGATTTAAAAATTCTCTGTTATCAGTCTACTTTTTCCCAGTTTAGGAGCTATGAGTTTAGGAAGGCGTACTTCATATCACTTTTCACTGAAAACAGAGAGCAAAGGAGTTGCAAGAAAGGACTGCCCCATACCTTGATAGAATATTGTTGCCTAGAATGATGGTAAGTAAGGTAGGGTTTGTAAGGTAGGAAATGTTTCAGGGCATTTCCTGTGGCCTGGCTTTTGAACAGAGTTGTCATATCTACAAAAATAAAAGCAAAGAAAGAGATTCCTGCAAGAAAGCAACAATAGACAGAGAATCAAGCCTAAATCCACTGGAAATTTCTTCCTTCATCTTTAATAAGAGAGTAACAAGCAGAGTAACAGAAATCCCGCTGGGATTACGTTAATTAAATTAATAACCAGCACTCATTTTTTTTCCTTTTTTTCTCTTTTTCTTTTCTTTTCTTTTTTTCTTTTCTTTCCTTTTCTTTTCTTTTCCTTTCCTTTTTTTCTTTTCTTTTCTTTTCTTTTCTTTTCTTTTCTTTTCTTTTCTTTTCTCCTTTCTTCTCTTTTCCTTTCCTTTCTTTTCTTTTCCTTTCCTTTCTTTTCTTTTCTTTTCTTTTCTTTTCTTTTCTTCTTTTTTCTCCTGTCTTCTCTTTTTTTTCTTCTTCTTTTTCCTTTAGTTAATCGGGTACCAAGATATATTCTTAAGGGGTACAGTCTCACCATTCCAAGTTTTGCAGATGATAAACAAGAGTTACAGAAATATGATGGGTGCCCATTTTCATACCATGAATTAATGGCAGGGTTGAAAGTCCCAGTCATCCAATTCTTGTATTTATTTTATAATCACTATACATTCAAACTCCCTAGATAGGACATAAGCTATCCTTTAAATAACAGAAAAAGGAAGACCTCTTTAGAAAAGAAACCACATCTTTTCTTACCTGAAAGACTGAAACATTTTCACAGGCAAATTATGATACCGGATTGCAAATAAAATAATGACCGTACTTAAACTCTATTTTCCTTTAAATAGCCAAACAAAATACCCTCTCAAATAAACTAAACAGTATATAGATTCCTGAATAGTATGCAAATGCTGTTGGCTTCAGGTACCAATAGACAACCACTTTAAAAAAATGCTTCTGCTCATCACCAAACATAAGCAAAAAATCCTCTTTACCTCTCCTCTCTGCACTTTTGTTACTTCTCTGGAATTGATATCTGATTTTATTCCTTGATTTATCTAAGATTAAGGAGTGTGGGTGGTTACTTCTTATTGAATAGGCAAATCAT
Source organism: Cygnus olor (assembly GCF_009769625.2). Lineage (NCBI taxonomy): Eukaryota > Metazoa > Chordata > Aves > Anseriformes > Anatidae > Cygnus > Cygnus olor. The sequence continues at coordinate 56,680,920 of NC_049170.1, forward strand.
AAAAAAACTTGCACACATACATACCACTAATGTTTTATTTATTATAAAAATATTATAAACTTCATCAAATGAGGTCTAGTGATGTTAGTGACATATTTAAATGTTTTATTCTGCTGATATTTATTTTCATTTATTTTGTTTCCCTTCACCAAAACCACTTTTAGATGAAGAGAATTCTGTACTTGCAGGTAAATAAAAGAAAAAAAAATCTGAATATAATAGAAATACTGATTCACTCTGCATATACTGGAAACAGTAGGCTATGTCAACAGGGATTAATTTGGGTAATACTTTCAGTTTCATAAAGGTCTTTAAAGAACTCTTTCAGAGTTGACCTGTACAGTAAGCATAAAAGGGTACCTCTGCTCAGCTTTATGTCTTTGCATTGAAGGGGAGAGATGAAAGCAAGTGGATTAAGCACTGTCTTCACTGTCTAAACAACTGAATAGACCTTTAGTATTACTTTGGCTTTCTTTCAAAATTCTAGGTGGCTCAGTTGAATAAGCTTATCTGTGTGTGGTGACAGGCTATTTTCTTATTGGGAAATACACCCACCACTGGCTCCCCTGCCATGCTGCATGCAGCATACTTATCTCTGAGGCACCCAACACATGTAGAGGCACTGTTGCTAGTAATACTCACCAAAATCCTAAATGTTTTAGAGCTACCTGTATTGCTTCAAACAGATGTCACATACTCTAAATTTTACTAGGAATTTAATAATGTTTCCACATACTCAGTGAAGTACCAATGTCATAACGACTTACTCACTAGTCCTAATGAATAATCAATATGCACAACTAAATATTTTTAAATGCCTAAAGCAAAGTGACAGTTCATTTATCAAAGGAATTTTGACCATGTGCAGCCTCTGAATAGATTTTTATATTCATAAAAATACAGGAATTAAAAAGAAATCTACCTGCAAAATAAATCTATTTTTGAAGAGGTTCTGCTCTACCAACACTGTATTGTTATCAATCAATATTATAGCCTTTCATGATAAATGCCAAAGTGCCATAAAGTCTTCATAAATTTCAAATGTGTAATTATATATGCTACATTCCTGACAATTTACTTGTGTTTTGACATGAAAACACTATGCTACCCAACAACCCCTACTGTATTCTCTTTATATTTCACAGAGTGATAAGTATCTACATATATATATTATATATATATAAAGGCTGGAAGGTAAAGCTATGGGGATTGAACCACATGTAAAAATATCACTGATTTTGAAGCATTTTTATAATGAGTACATCGATTGAATTTGCTTATCTTCTATTAAAGAAAACATAAAGAAGAGTAGGGAAGTAGCATTATCATAACCTACTAATCACAAATCAGTGCCAAAGTAACAAAAGATGACATCAGAAGAAAATCATCTTTGACATTTAATTCAGTGTGCTAAGTCCAGACAGTATATATATATATATATATTTCATTTTGCTGTGAATAAGAATAAAAAACTCTATGGTCTATTTACATACAAGTACTACTACATTTTGTACATGTGGAACCAATGGATCTATGAATGTCAAGGCCAATTTTTCCATAATGATCTACAGTTTCAGGTGCCTGTCTTTGTGCACTCCGGCTTCAGTTCTCAATGATCTTCCAAAAATTAAGTTCAAATAACTCAGTAGCACTTTATCATTCAACGAAAAGAAGCAGTTGGCATCCCACTCATTAACTCTGAAGTACAACTTAGTTTTAATATTTTATAAATACATGACTGATACAAATAGGGAAATAAACTTCTCCCAATACATATCTTTACACACACAGGCATTAACAGAAAGCATTATGCAATATAGACGATTCAAAAATTTAAGAGAATTGAGGAAAAAAAGCAGACTTTATAGAGCATCCACATTACATTCAGATGAAGTATGTTACTCTACAGTTTATGCCTGTGTAAGATGAACTTTCTCCTTGTCAAGGTGCTTCACTGTCTCATTTCTTCTATTATCTCAAAAGAATTTGGTTCTATTTAAGGTACCAGAATAGATACTGGATTTGACCTGTGTGAACTGTTTTCAAGGAACACATTTCTCAATGGAAAACATAATATGGTCATTTGAACTACTCCATGATTTCGCTCCATGATCTTATGTGGTGAGAGTTGAGGCTGGAGTTTTGAGAAGTCACAGAAGGGTTTGTTCTTTCAGGCAATTGTCTGGCTATGGGTTCAAGTCCCCCGACCCAGATCTTCTTTGCTACTTGCGAAGGAAGAACTCCTATATCTAAGTACATACAAGGAAAAGACCACAGGCTGGACAAACTGCTGATCTGCCTTGGAAATTATGTTATAAACAGAGACCCATCCATACTAGCAAATATGCATGGATGGGTCAATCACTCTCTTCTCCTGATGTTGCTCATTCCTGTCTGTCCCACCTCCAGATACCCAGACCACTCAGAAAAGTCCTTTTCATCTCTGTGACAACTTCACATAAAATGTTAGAATCTCTAAGAAGAGACTTTGGCAAGGACTCAGTCAGCCTTAACTTGAAGTGGGGACTCTTACTAAATTTGGATTTCTATTTTCACCAGAATTCTTAAACTATGAGGCAGTAGGATACTGTCATGTCCAGCTTTGAGTGTCCTCAAGAAAATGTGGGATCTATTTAGCAATTCCTATGGCATGTATATCCCAGATCATCTTGTTTACAGCTTCTCTATAACATTTCCTGAAGAGCCTAGTGTCATCATTAATTATGCTAGCTCTCAAATGTGGAAAGGAAAATAAGTGGGTGAGCAGTGTTGGAAGAACTCAAATATGGCAATTCAGGTGGAAAAACTGCTCTCGTTATGAATTTTTTGATGTTGAAAGACTCCCAGGTTTTGTTTGCTGTCTCTTCTAAGTAGGAAAGAGCAACATGAAGGCAAAATTCTGTAATTACATTACATGCAATGGCAGATGTTGCAAATTGTGGAAGAAATAAAAGAAATAAAGGATTAATGACAATTACAATAATAACAGAAACAGCAGTAGTAAAATTAGGTGAAGTCAGGCAACAAGAGCAGCAATCAGGAAAGAAGAAAAAAATAATTATCATGAGTTTCTCCCCTTGTCACTAAACAGATGTTCACAAAGCAACCATCTAACCTCCAAGCACTTGAATCAAAGTCTACTATTAGTAATAATTTACGAGTATTACTCAGCAGAGGCACAACACGAAATATGCAAAACTAAAGTAATTTGTTGGTAGTAGATCGCCTAGTCAAGAGTTGTGCTACTCATCATCTGCAGTCACTTCTAGTTTTTCTTCTGTCTTATTTTTATATAGCTTTTCTCTTCGATGTCACTATCACAAATAAGGTAAGTTTGGACTATGAATTGAAATGCAAAATAATCAAGATGTTTTACATATGATGTTTCAAGAATTCCTTGTACTAAGTTGAAAACACAACGGAAAAGATAAAATCGCGTAACTCAACATACTGAGCTGAAATATATATCAATGTTAAACTTTGGAGAAAAGGTTCCATAGGAGTTCTATATATTCTTTCATTGAAAAATTTACTATTTTTTTCTTTAACTTCTGTGTAATACTTCAGTGTTCAGCAGTTAAAAGCTGTTGTGTTTATTGCTTTCTATGTCCACAGTCGTACCTTCTCCTAGGTTGAAACACCTCTGAGTATATGAGAGTATAACCTAATCTCTGAGTATTTAAGGGATTCATTATTTAGGGAGGAGAAAAAATTAATTGGTGGGGCACAAAATACTAGGAAAAGAAAAAGAAAAAGAACAAATTAAGTCAACAAAAATTAAGGCAGAATATAATTACAATATTAGAACAGTTTTCCAGTAGGAATGGATCATTTAAATATGAACAAAACAATAATGAAAGACTGTTCTGTCAGGACATCTCTTTTACTTGCCAGGCTGTGATCTGAGAATAGTATGGATAACATTACCAGATTTATTTATATATTTATTTTTGTATCTACAATTCCAATTACTTTATAGTATTTTTATGTTTTATTCTGAAGAATACTCTTTCATGGCATTGCCAATCTCCTTTTCAACTTAAATCCCAGTACTACTGCTTTGAAAATTAGGGTATTTTTGAAAAAAATAATTATCCTTGAGAGTGTTCCCTCCCAAAATATAACTAAAAGCTAAACGATTGTTACCTCATACATTAAAAAGTTCTTAATTCATTTACTAGCTTTAATGAGGTAGTTCTAGGGGAACAACAGCAAATGATGTAATAAGAACATCTGTTTGTACAAAGAATTAAGTGAAAGCTATTTTGAAACACTGATACCTTGTGTTTTTAACCCCCAACACCTGGCATATTGTATTTCCATAATAACTGAACAAAGTTCGATATACAATCTTCTGATTTAAATCAAGATATCACAGAAAAATGTAACAGTACTGTTTTCATAATTAGTGTGTAGTGACCTTGAGCTTTTTCAAATAAAGTAAGGAATAAAATAACTGAAAAATTCAAATGCACATACTTTCACAGATTTTTTCTTCCTTGGATTTTCTATTCTCATGACCAATTCAACAGAGTTAATAGAACCTCTGTTTTCAACATAACATATTTAGGAAGAAAAGAATATAAAAAATACAGCATTACCAGAACAAATCTAAATGAAAAAGCTGCATAAACATTGTTCTGAGAACTGATATAATGATTGGTGAATATCTGAATTCATACAAATATGAGAAAAGTATCTGCCTCAAAATAATCAGCAGCCACCCCTGTGCCCTAATCTAATTCCTATCTGAATATTTGATTCCTATGAATGCAGCATTATTTATTTGCACATATAAACAAATGTAACCAATGACACACTACTTCAGCTGTATGTTTTCATAACTATTCACTGCAAGTCACTTAGGGGGCGACAAAGCACGTTTTGCATAGTACTTGAAGCCTCCTCAGTCACCACAATATGACTAAAATCCTACATGCAGCCAGTTGTGCAAGCAGCCCAGTGATGATCCGGGGATGAGCAGGGCTGAGAGGGAAGGTCTACCCCCTTCCACTGCTATCACGATACCAGGTACCCATTCACCTAAATTCTACATGCTTGAATATTGACAGTGCAATTATCACTTCCTCCTGTATTAGTCTTTGGATTATTCCTGAGTAAAACCAAGAATACTGAAAAACTGCAAAAAAAAAAAAAAAAAAAAAAAAAGAAAGTGGGTTCATAGCATAATCATCACATTCAATTCTTAAACTAATTTGAAAAACAAGTAGCAAACTTTGAGAATATTTGGAATCAATAAAAATAAACCTATTCTAAACAAGAAAGCCTTTGGAGTAGTCTTCCATGCTCTTAGAACACAGAGAATGTCCAAATCTATTTTATAATTACGATTGATTTATTTAGTAAATTGACCATATGGAAATGGGAAATGCAGCCTCTAATTACAACCTCTAGTTATAACATTAGAACCAAAATTTTACTGAATGGGTTTAATTTAAGTGGATGGTTCATCTGAAGATTTTTTTTTCTCCAAAACTCATAATGATGATAGAAGTAATTCATTAAATATGAAAATTAATTGAGAATATGATTTGTTTTGTAAGGCTTTAGGGCTGACTAAAGACTGAATGATTTCCTGACTAATGCTTTGCTCCAATAAAGTATCAAAAATCATTTATGTGGCTGTTGTGCTGCATATATTCTTCAGCTTTGTATTTGTTTTTGAACAAATGTTATGTCCTATTATTTAATATGTGTCTGGATACTACAATCACACATTTGACTAATCCTTAATAATAATACTCCTACATTTTGTATTTGGGAAAAACATAATACTCCAACTTTTACAACCACTGTTTTAATTTAGAGTACAGAAGCAGGCTTAGAATATTTTACACTGTAACATTGTTTGACTAATCATGCTATCCACAAATAACACACAGAAAGATGCTTAAGAAAATATATATTTAGGAGAGGAAAACATACAAACCTGTCCACATGAAAAATGTGCATACTAATTTAAAGTTTTTGGAAACATGAATGAACATGAAACTTGAACTCTCAAATATCACTACAGAGAGAAGACAACAGATCTAGATGATGACATATTTACAGATGGCATGTAATTGTGAAATTAGAAAACCTAGAGTCTTCTGGTTTAGCCAGAAATCCAAAGCACATGGACCTGGTCTGAAAAAGTTAACTTCATCTCAGTGAGATCATGTTCTCAGTTGCACTGCTATAACTTAACTGATAGATGCATTCTGCACGTACATTTGGTGGCACAGTCATTAAGCTAGGGTAGATGTAAAAACACAATTTTATCACAAACATTAATACTCCTTCCTTGGAAAATAAGTAGAGTGTTTGCTCAAGTGTATATGTCCTTCCTGAATTCAATGAAACTTTTTGTAACAAGAAACTCTGTTTCTATCGAAGAGAATATTTTATAGAATATGACCAAATTGATACACTTCCAGGACGAAATGTCTGGCTTGGTAGATGGTAGATGAGGGCAGAATGATGGATATTGTCTAACTAGATTTCAGAAGGGCTTCTGACGCTGTCTCCCATAAGATCCTCATAGAAAAGCTGTTGAAGCATGTGCTGGATGAGCAGACAGTGAGGTGGATTGTAAACCAGCTCAATAAACAGGTTCAGGGAGTGGTGATCAGTGGGATGAACTTCAGTTGGAAGCCAGTAACTGGTGGAGTGCTTCACGGGTCAATACTGGGTCCAGTCCTGTTCAGTATCTTCATTACTGATCTGGATGATGTGGCAGAGCATAACCTCAGCCAGTTTGCTGACAATACAAAACTGGGAGGAATGACCGATACACCAGGGGACTGTGTTGCCATACAGAAAGACCTTAACGGGCCAGAGAAATGGATGACAGGAACATCATGAAGTTCAATGTGGGAAAGCGTAGAGTACAGCACCTGGAGAGGAACAACCCCAGCAGTAGTACAAGCCAGTGGCGGATGGGCTGGAAAGCAGCTTTGCAGAAAAGGACCAGGGGATATTGGTTGACACCAAGATTAACATGAAACAACAATATGCCCTTGCCACAAAGAAGGCTACCAGTATCTCCTGGTATCCTCGTATCTCCTAGGCTGCGTTAGGCAAAGCATTGACAATGACTGGTCGAGGGAATTGACCCTTCCGCTCTACTCAACACTAGGAGGCCAAAGCTGGAGAATTGTGTCCAGCTGTGGACTCCTCAGTACAAGACTGGCTTGAACATACTGAAAAGAGGCCAGCAGAGGACCATGAAGGGGATTAAGAAAGGACTAGAGCTTATTAGAGCTCTTATGTGGAAAGGCTGAGGGAGCTGGAACTTTTCAGCCTAGAGACAAGAAGGCTCAAGGGGGAATCTCATGAATGTGTATGAATACCTGAAGGGGAGGGTACAAAGAGAACAGAACCAACCCCTCTTCAGTAGTGCCCAGTGACAGGGCAAGAGGCAACGGGTACAAACTGAAACACTGCTGACAACATGGAGGAATTACCCCTGTGTAGAGTCATTCCTGATATTAATCTCCAGACTTAATGCTACTTAAAAACCATTTTCCAGCCAAAGTATGCTGACCTGTGGCTGTGGTCCAGAGTCAAATTTAAAAAGCAAACTAGAACACTGCTATAAAATAAATTGAAAGGAAAGACTCTGTAACACAAATACTGAAATGCCAGTACATGTCAAAGAATTGTTTTGACTATCATAAATTTAATGTTGTACTGACCAGATGGAAAAATATTAAGCATGCAGCATAGTGAGAAGCTTACTGCAATACTGAGGCTTCACAAATTCTAAAGCAGAAAAACAACAGCAATAACAACAACAAAAAACAAACCCCACAGCTGAATTCACAACAATACATCTGTTCCCTCACGTGTGAGGCAGCCACTGGGATCCTTAGCATCTAAGGTCCTTTCCTGTCCTCCAAACAATACTTCTGCCTGTTCTATTAAAGCAGACTCATTCATCCCTGCTTTGAAGGGCATTCCCCTTACTCACCATTCTCTGTGGCTCTGGATAGCACCACTACTTGCTGGCTGTTTCTGAATATATTTCTAACCTAGTTGGGATCATAGTACATGCTTTGCAACCTGCACAAGAAAAAGTAATTCCAGTTTATAAAAATATTTTTATAAAAGCACCAAAGTTTAGAGGAAGCAAGAGGTTTCCTCTCATCCCTGCCATTACGTATATTAGGATATGAAACCACTTTCTTCTCCAACCTTGAAAAATATTCCCAAAATTCTATAACTTCATCAATAGGATTTATAACATCATAGCTCACTATAGATGAATTCCTACAACAACAAAACATCATTGCAATTTAATAATGAAAAATAATTTTATTAACAGATGCTGGAAAATAAATTATCTTATTACCTTTTTGAGTGTTGCACTTTAGATATGTTATTTCCAATGATTAATTTTTAAGAACAAATGAAGGCAACACTCCCAAATCTTCCTTATTGAACAGTTTCTTGTATCAAAGTTCAGTAATACTTCAGCTAGAAATCAGTTCTTATCACTGTTTCAACTTTTTTTTTTTTTTTTGGAAGTATAATGTCAAATTGTTTACTGCTTTTTAATCTTTAGGTTCTGAAGTTTCATGCAACTTATATTAACTGCTCTTTTAGAATATAACAGACTCATGTTTGGTTCAAATTCTGCTTTTTTATGCATGCACATGACACTCACTGAAGTAAATATGGGATATAGAACCGCATTTTTAGAGTATTTTTATTGTTTACAGTGATTTCAAAGCAGCTGCATACATGACGGACAGTGCTCCAGTGATACTTTTCTCCAATGAGTAGGATCTACTCATTATGGGCTTTTTTTTTTCCTGCATGGTTGAAATAAACTCATCTACAAAACAGTATGAATATTGTATCCTTCATTCTTTCTAGGGGGGAAAATATATATATATTGTTCTGTCATATGTCTTCAGTTTGATTTCTGCCTTCCCAATCATATTTCCAAGAAAAAATACTTTTTTTTTTTTTTTTTTTTTGCCTACTTCACACAAAGTCAGGTTTCAGACATTATTCTTGGTAATATAGGACTATTTTGTTTCTAACAGTGAGAAGCCTACTATGCCAGTAATGATATAAAGAAGTACTACTACACTATTTCTCAGACAGATCTCACCACATCACTCAGGCTGCACGGAGCCTTGGGAGTTCTCTGGTCCTGCCTGCTCTGCAAAGGAAGGTTAACACTGAATTTAGAACAGGCTGCTTGGGTCTTTAAAATCTTCGAGGGATTTGCTAACTTAAGTTTCTAACAGCAGTATTCAGATCAATTATTCTTATGATCATGACTTTTATTCTTCCATCACCTAAAACAGAGAATGATGGTCTTACAGGACTAGGTATCTGACATCCTGTCTTCCTCTTTGCATTTAAGACTGTAGATGCTTAGTGAAGCTTTGTTACATTTGGTAAATTCATGTAGTTTTTATGATTTGAAACAGCCCCCCCAACACCTCCCCCCCCCAAAAAAAAAAAAAAGAATAAAACATTTTTTTTATCGTTCAGAGGATAAGATATTCTATGGGCTCTCCAGGGGCTGCAGGGTAAGCTCTGCTGGGCACCTGCAGCAGCTCCTCCCCTGGCTGCTCGCAGGGCTGCTTCTCGCACTTCTTTCCTCACTGCTGGGCAGTGTTTGGCCCTTGCTGAGCTCTGCTCTCCCCGAGGAGCCCACCAATGGCCGAGGGGCTCAGCTGGGCCCTGTGGTAGGGCCACTGGAGCTGGCATGGGGCAGCCCAGGCCTCGCCTCACAGAGAGGCCTGGCAGCCCTCACTGCCAGTGCCTGGACATGTAAACCCCATATATTATCATTATCTCCCACAGTTTTATTGTTCTGAGTACAAACTCTGTTCCAAAACACCCTACTAATGTCCTACAGGTATTTTTTGAGAACAAAATTTAGTCCCTGCTCCTTGAAAGCCAATCAAGCTCCCATGAGAGTTGACAGGAAGATGGTTAGTTCTTTGGCAGATTAACAAGGCCTGTCCTTTGTTACATAGTGTGGAAAGCATGATGTTATTAAATGACAGCAACACTGCTGTGTAACCACGGGATGAGGACAGCCGTGTTTTTTCACAGTAGTAAAACATTTTCTTCTGAAATGCGGTATAATTCAGTATGTCCTATGGTCTGAAATATACTTTAGCATAAAGAATAACTAATCATTTCACCTGGAAACTACCTTAATAAACATAAATGCCAATAATAACTGCTAGACTCAGTAATAATTTTGATAATTTGTGTCCATCTTGTTCACAAATAAATACAAATCAAGTAGTAGCTATGCAAATGTTGTAACTCAGTGCGAGTCTGACCACTGCCAACATAACACAACTTAGAACCAATGAACTTCTGTGTCAAAACATCTTTCCCTCTCCAAAATCATGTGTCTTAGCTTTGTCTGTTTTCTCATTGAAAAAAAAAAAAAATTTCATTGTCAAACTCAGTACATTGTTTAGACCAAAAACAAGTGAGGGGAAAAAAATCATTTAAAAATGTAATTTATCATTTTATGTTTTGCAAACAAAATATTTCAGTTAGTAATTTACACTGACTAGCTGTAAAATATGAAGCATATTATAATTTAGCCTGAAGATGACCTTTTAAAATCAGATTTTTTAAAGTCATTGTTTTATTTTTCTTCACTTTTTTTTTTCCCCCAATACTCAGCCAGCCCAAAATATGTTGCTCACACGGCCATGTATTAGCTGTTCTAGTCTAGAAGACTAGCAGGTTGGCAAGTTGGTAGCCTCAGCTAAAACACCATGAAACATGCCAGCAATGATGATTATTAAATTACATGCAGCATATGTCCTGTGGGAAGCAGAGTGAGACTATCAACTCATTTTGATAGCTGAACAGCCACACAGTAAAAATAATTTTCAGATACTACTGTTTGACTTGGGATCTGAAGTGGTTAATCCTAGATGAAGAACTCAGTATTACAAGATTTTCAAAATCTTCTTTACATGCTAGTTTTCAAATGTTAAAAATACAGCACTACAAACATCTTTTTTTTTTTTTTTTTTTAATCAACTGTTGTCACAAACTTTGAAATAAATTGGTACATGTATTTAAATTGGGGTGGATACTTAAATTCATCAGCTGTCCATGGCTGAATCCTCTAAGGATGATGTCAGTTCTTGGACTGTGCATGCTTTTTAACAATTTTACGTGAATAATATCACATCAGGGAGTGATAAAAGAACCAACCTGTAAGGGCATATGAAGAGGTTTTACTTAGTGCATCCCAAAGTAAAACTCAAGGGTTCATAGCTGTTTAAGGGGCTAGTCCAATTTCAAAAACACTTTAGATCAGGACATATTTCTATAAATGGTATGTGTTAAGTGTGATGGTCAAAGGAAATGTGGGTTTAATGTACCCTAGAAGTCTTGTGGCATTTTCTACGAAACTGTTATGAAATTCTATTGAATGAAAGCAATATCAGTACTTTTTTTTTCCCTGCAGTCCAGGACACTCTCAGATATTCATAGCAATTTTGATCCTTTTTTGACCTACAACTTGCTATACATTTTCAAAAGGCGTCATTTTTAAAACATAGGAAAACCTATTAAAATTAATAAAAAAATGAAAATTGCTTATATGGCAAATTAACTGTTCATTATTCCACTAATTTCAAGAAAGTTACACTTTATTAAAGCTAGAACTCTAAAGTACTGTCCATTTTTTTCTACTGCTTAAAGATATTCAACAATTTCTGATATTTCACATTTTTATGCACCACCTCTGTACTTTCTAGAATCCTTCCATAGCATTTTAACCTCAGTTTTACCAACCCCACCTTATACTAGCATATTAGCTTCAATTAAAGCAGCTCAAATTTTAGAACAAAGTAATTAAGCTCAACATTGATTCTTGCAATATTATTTGTTGGCTGCCATAAGCCCTTCAGCTACTGTAGACACTGAGTGATTTGGATTCCCCATCATCTCCTAAAAATAGTACTATGTTACCTTCCAAAGCAGCTTTCAAGTTCCACAGTCCACAGTACTGCTGATGTATCATTTCCTTATCTCCACCTGCTAATCTCTCATCCTCTCTCACTGACCCCTCCAGTCTTTAAACCCTTGCCAATCTTCTTCCGAAGTGTCTTAAAAAGATTTGAAGAGTGATGTGAACAGAGAGAAGCAGCTTTCCAAAATGAATTTTATTAGCTTGAAAAAATGATCAGTGGAAGCAATAAGCCTTCTGAATGTATTCAGAATTAAGAATTAATTAAGAATTAGTCTGTCAAAAAACAAGCAAGAGAGAAAGAAAAACATTAAAGTATGGTCTTAAAAGTGAGTCAAGGAAAAATGGCATAACAAAGAGCTAAAATAATTAAAAACACTTGTTTATTTAGTGTTGAAGCTATATATAAAGGAGTATTTTTGGTTGTGTTTTTTGTTTCTTTTTTTTTTTCTTTACAAGGTTACTATTTAAATACTTGACTACACTTGAATACTTACAGTCTATATGGTAAATATTTTGAATCCTCATGAACTTTGAAATATTTCTCATTTAACAGGGTCTTACATTGCATGCTTAATGTTTAGAGTTATCTAACAGAGAAATGTTAGTTCCATTATTTCTTTTGAACAGATATTCACTGAACTTGGGTAGGTCTTGGGTTACTTTGATCTCTAATTCATAACAATAATTTGGTTCGGTAATTTAAAATCTGAATACAGGAGGAAATGAGGATGATCCTGAATGAAAAGGCTTTTCTATTTGCTACAAGTGACTATTCATGAATATTAGCCTTCAGTTAAATCACATTCACACAGAAGTTCAGAGGTCATGCATCCCTTAAAAATAATAATAATAATAAAAAATACACAAAAATAACAACAAACAAATCAGGTACTTCAGTATTATTGACTATTTATAAATCAATCAAGTGGGAAATAAAGGAAGTTCTTAGGATGTAGTACATATATATTTGGCTAGGTTGTAAGGTCGGTCTCATGAAATTTTTGTTTTTGCACTGTAATTTAGATTTTACATAAGAATTCTTACAAGTTAAAATGAAATGTACTTAAAGGGACATAGTCTACACTGGGGGACACATTCTAAAATGTAAAGTACCAGTCCCAGGGCATGCAGGTACCAGGAAGCCTGACTGCAAATGGGGAGTGCTTTCTGGCCCTTCTCTTTCTCCTATTAGAAAATCTGTCACAATTACTATGGCTCTCCTCCTCTCCATGTCCATCCATTTACCTTGGTAGGCCATCCGGACTTGCAGGGAACAGGGTGGTCAGGTTATTCAGGGCATGTATAGGCTGCATTTGGAGATCATTTGTATGAGAGTGTTCCTGCCCTGAGCTGAATACTGAGTCTTACTTCTTACTTATTCTTACTTATTACTCTTTTATTTCCCAAACAGATCAAACCTAGTGCCATGTGCCTGGTATTTGAAAAACATTAATTTTGTTTGAGACCAACATATTTTATGAATCTAAGAACACCTTAAAATGGAGGAGACATTAGAAGAATGGGGATACCTATGGAATGGAAAATGACCACTTGAAAATGCCACTATTTTTATTGATAAAATACAGAGGTATTAGGAATAGAAGAGTAGCTAATAGATGCTTGCCACCCTACTTCAGTGAAATGTCACTGATATTCAGTCCCAATACAGAAGATATGAACTAGAAATAGTTCAGATTTCAGTAAGATGTTATTGCCATTAGCGTTGCACTGCAATTAGTCTGAAAAAAAATCTAAAAGAATATCCAAAAATAGGAGATATAAATTCTTTTAAAGTTTGCTTTGATTGTTCTTAACTTATTCATTCCAGATTTTGTCAGCAAGAAAGCACTGCTATTTTTCAGTGGCTGGCAAGGATGAGGAGCTATTCTATTATCATTTTTCAGTCATAACTCAGAATAAAAATTACTAAGTTTGGTAGACAGAAAAAGAATCCTTTAATAGATTGAATTGACAGGGTTTTGTTATTGTTCTTGTTGCATGTGTATGTGCGTATTTGCTCTTAAAATATGTGAATTCCTGATGAAAAGGCATATAATAAAAGGACTACCAAAGTTAGCATGACCTTCAAAAAATAATCAACCCTTTTTTCTCTTTCTCTAAGCATTAGTGCATATACTTAGTTGTACTACTTTGAATAAAAATGAAGTATTGACAGCAGTAGTAATATAAACTTTGGAATTGCTTATTATTTTTCTTGTGTTCACTGGAATCCATATACAACGTTTTTTACAAAGTACTAACAGTCAGCCCACAGAGCCACACTATACGCCAAGTGATCTGACATAATGGGTGACTGAATTATCTGCCTTTTGACCAAATGTTACCGTAGAATAAGAAATCTGCATGTGAGTCCAAAGAAAATTAGGCACAGACATTGGGATGCTCCATATAAACAGATAATTACCTATGCACTTTTCAGTGAAGTATATGTGCATATTAAGTTGCTCTACTTTAATAATGAACCAACCGTATGTTGGTAAAATATTATGTGGGTAAAATGTTAACTTCATCAGACGAAAGATCTAATTTAGCCTTTAGAAGATTTTCACTCTTTCCACTCATTATCCTTTATTTTTTCTTTGTTAGCAATGTCTTGCTGGTGTTACAGATATCTTGTACTTGATATCTTGTACTTGTATTTTGAAAAACAGAGTTAGCCATCAGGCCACAGATTAAGGTGAAGTACTAATCAGAACAAGAGTTGAGATTTTTGTTCAGTGAGATTAAACCAGCTGTGTGCTTAGCATGCTAAATGTTGATCTGCATTTATCATTAAATTGTGGCCAGCAATCCTCTCAATTCATCAAGAATGTTACATTCAAAGACACAGCACAGAAATCCTTAAACATACAGAAGTGAAATCCCCAACCCAAACAAAACAAAACTCTCATTACTTCCAAATCTCCTAATATTTGGAAATTTTGTTAAGGTATTTTTGGATCTGTGGGTGAAAAAAAGCTTAGTGGCACAGATTAATTATCTTGCATGCCTGAGATTTTTTGGGGGGCTGCTTGCAATTTCAGATTTTCCAGAAAAGAAATTGGTGCAGTATCTCTTTCAAGCAGCCTTGCTACTTGACACAGGGCTTTGCAAGAAACTATGAAAACATAGTCCATGCCATAGGGAACAGATGATTAAAAAGAAAAGAAGCTTTGATCTGTTATTTCTGTGTCATTCAAGAATAACACCACTGTAAATGCTATTTAGATTTTACAAAAGTGTATATGAAATTGGATTGTTACAAATATCAGAGGTTCACATACAATAAAACATCAAAGAAGAATGAGTAAAGAGGAAAGAGAAAAAAGATAAAAAGAACTTTTGAGATTGTCTGATGTTAGCAGAAATCAGAATTACTGTTTCTTAAGGTTATGGGAGAAAATATTCTGTTTAATAGTATAGCATGTTCCAAAATACACATATTTTTGTGGACGTGATTCAAGTTTGATACAACAGATTCATTACAGCTATTCACTTATGCGAGTGCTATGGTAGACACGACACCTTAAAAATAACTGGACAGATACAAAATATGTCTTGAATTTATGAGTTAGTAAGATCTATTTTATAATTTACAAACATCTATTGCATATCTGTAATTTAAACAAGGCATGATGATCATCATTGTCTCAGCAATTGTTGCAATGCACAGGATCTTAACAAGCTGCAAGTAAAATCCCAGTATTAGTTGTGGAGCTTAGGTTTGCTTTACAGAGTCTATGCTGACTACCAAAGCATTCCAGCTATTTTTGCAAAGCAGTATGGGAGTAGGGTTCCATTAAAAACTACTATAATGGGTCTTTTCTAGTACAACTGAGATAGCAGCATGTACTAACCAGTTGCCACTTTCTGAAACTCATTATGGTCTTTCAGCTAAGTTGAAAGCTGATTCCAAATCTTTAGCTGCTGCTTCTGAAATGCTGGAGTGCATTTCAATCTTCTGCATCTTGCTAGAGGCTCTGTTTTCATCATTGCATATGCCAATAAATGTTCAGGTTCAAAGTTTAATTTCCACCAGTACATGTGGTAAGCATCCTTTTTTTTTATTCTTATTATTTTTTTTTTTTAATCTGCAGATCCATTTTTCCAGAAAACATGGCTATTGATTTTTATTCCTATTCCTATTAATCAAGTGAAATATCTTTCCCACTCCTTATTCCAAGAATGAAAGGAACTGATCATGAGTCATTTTTTTCTGGCCACACAAATTCATTGAAAATACAAGTTATTGCCCAAATGCCTTTTCATTAAAATTTATAGCTTACAGAAAAACAGAGATTTTTTTTTTTTTTTTACCTTCTCACATTAAAGAGATCTGATATAACAAATCATTTCAAAAGATGCATCAAAAAGGATCATGCTGCAGTAATTCCTTCTAAGAAGTTACACTTGTCTGGAGACCATCTCCTTTTATATAAATTCCCATATGCATATAGATTTACTTGTGCAAATCTACAGATACCAGTGGCTACAGTCATAAACACATAAAGGCACAAAAGTTTAAGGGGGCAATGCACTCTCATTACCCAAATAGTGGCAAGGACATTACGCTAACCTGAATTTAAAATACGTCATAAATTTTGCATACTCCCTGTAGTGAAACTCCCTCCTCATACACACTTGGGCAATATTGTCTGGTCTAAGCTAGACACTGTTTTAACATTATCAAATGCATGCAGACGGAGTATGAAATCACTGAAGGGAATTCATGGAAAGAATTGGCTATATTATAAAGAAAATGAGAAAAACTAGGGAAAATATATGCCGTATTATTCAAAAGATGAATTTCAAAAGGGAAAACTGTTTCAGGCACAAATTTTGAGAGAAGTCTAAAAAGCATTTAAATAGACTGATTTGATGAATAACATAAAGCATACATAAAAAATGTAGTGAAAAAAACAATGTTCTTGGAATTAGATGTGTTTTAGGCTTTTCATACCACAAACTGCCAAACACGTTAATAATCATGCCATATCCATATTCAATTTTTATGCATTCTTCTGTGTTCCAGGGATTTATCTAATGGACTCGTTATGAAAAACATGTATAATATAGGGTGTGGGATCTGATAACATTACTAATAACAGAAAGTAGTTTTAACAAGATGGTTTAACAAGATGGTTCCGGTATTTCCAGTCAATAACTAAAAGAGACTAAAAGAGACATGTAAAGAGACTCCTGAGTGGCGGAAAGGCTTTCTAAGCATACAACATAATATAGAAGAGAAAGCTCAATGCCCCAGGCAGTCAGCTGGGAAAGCCCGGATTATAATTTAGGAAACCCTAGATATAATCTTCAGTAAAATGTACAGCCTCAAGAAATGAAAGTGTCATCACTAAGCAGAGTGTATTGCCTCTGACAAATGAAGATGGAGAACTGGTAACAACAGACGTGGAGAAGGCTGAGGTACTTAACTTCTTTGTCTCGATCTTCACTAGTGGTCAGGCTTCACACATCTCTCGAGTCCTCAAACCTCTAGGCAGGGGCTGGGAGAGCAGAGTACCTCCCACTGTAAACGAAGAGCAAGTTTGGGACCTCCTGACACAGCTTAACAATGACAAGTCTATGGGGCCTGATGACATGCATCCCAGGGTCCTGAGGGAATTGGTTGATGTAGTCACCAGACCACTCTCCATCATATTTGAAAAATCATGGCAGTCAGGCAAAGTCCCCAGTGACTGGAAAAAGGGAAATATCATTCCCATTTTTCAAAAAGGTAGAAAGGAGGACCCAGGGAACTATAGACTGGTGAGCCTCACCTCTGTGCCTGGCAAGATCATGGAATAGATCCTCCTGGAGGCAATGTCAAGGCACATACAGGACAAGGAGGGGATCCAGGACAGCCAGCACGGCTTCACCAAGGACAAATTGTGCATGAGCAATCTGGTGGCCTTCTGTGATGGAGTGACTGCATCAGTTGACAAGGGAAGACTGACTGATGTCATCTACTTGGACTTCTGTAAGGCCTTTAATACGATTCCACATATGAAGGGTGGACCATCTGGTGGATAAGGAACTGGCTCAATGGCCACACCCAGAGAGTGATGGTCAATGGTTTTATATCCAGGTGGAGATGGGTGATGAACAGTGTCCCTAAGGGGTCTGTCTTGGGACCAATGCTTTTCAATATCTTTATCAATGACATAGACAATGGGATTGAGTGCACACTCAGCAAGTTTAAAGATGACACCAAGCTGAGTGGTGCAGTTGATACAACAGAAGGAAGGGATGCCATTTAAAGGGACCTGAACTGTCTAGAGAAGTGGGCCCATGTGAACCACATGAGACTCAACAAGTCCAAGTACAAGGTGCTACAGCTACGTCAGAGCAATCCCAGACGTGAGTACAGACTGGGAGAAGAACTCACTGAGAGCAGCCCTGCAGAGAGAGACTTGGGGATTCTGGTGGATGAAAAGCTCGACATGAGCCAGCACTGCATGCTTGCAGCCCAGAAGGCCAACTGCATCCTGGGCTGCATCAACAGAGGAGTGACCAGCAGGTGGAGGGAGGTGATTGTCCCCCTCTACTCTGCCATTGTGAGGCCACACTTGGAGTACTGCATCCAGGTTTGGGGCCCCCAGCACAAGAAAGATGTGGACCTGTTAGAACGACTCCAGAGGACTCTTTCCAGAGGACAGGTTCTTCTGTCTTTCTTTTAAAAACTAAAGGTAGTGAATCTTCTTCCATAATAGGCAGAACACATTTAGAGAGAGAGTGAGTATAAGAAAAACAAACAAACAAAACATTTTGGAACATTCTGCTACAATTAGAGTTAAATTTAAAATTCAGATGCAACACATTTTCTTAAAAAGATGTAGTAAACAAACTAAGTCTCAGAGCACTACAGTTATGCATCCCATAAAGGATTTCTAATATTTGCAGGGCTATAATGAACTACTAGTATTTTTGACAAACAACAAAGAAAAATGTAGCCTCCAAAAGCTGTTTGTTTCCACTCCTAGAACATGAGTGTGTAAACCAAAGTGATGGGCAAGGACGTTGCTTCTGTGACTCTTGTGCTTGAAAAAATCACTAGCAGGTGATATTCTAGAATAGTAATAGAGAGGAAGGGAACAATCAGTAAATTTCTTAAATCTGGACAAGATATGTGAAAGTTTACAAGCATGTTTTGTGAAAGAGCAGTAAGAATTGCATGCTAAGGTCAGAGCTTATGGAGCTGCATTTGGAGCAGCTTCCACTCATCACTAAGAGAAGAAGAGTTCTCCAGTCCTGCAGACTATTTTTGAGAAACTCTTGTTAAACAGGTATTACATCTGCAACTAGCACTCTACTTCAGTTAATGTCTAGAGATGTGGAAATTTAGATACTAAGTTCTGATTTGGATGGCTACTTAATAAAAATACCATACTGCAACTTTTAACTTTGTTTTTATTTCGGTCTACCTGTAAATCTTGTTTATTACTGGTATTTCAACTGGCTTATTGTAACTAAAACAACTGAACAAATTAAGTTCTCTATTCCACCTGCTAAACTCCTGAATTCATGAAGCTGCTGTCTCATTTACTGCAAAGAAAACAGGTACAAAGCAGTAATTCATTTGCTGTAGTAACTCTGCTTTATGCTTTTTATATGCTGCCTGCAGGCTTCACTGCTTTTTTTTTTTTTTTTTTTTCCTCCTGCTTAGTGAACAGCAATATAAATTGGAACACAACACGAACAGATCTTGTTCTGTTCTCTATATCTGTGCTTTTAGCTCCCACACTCTGATTATTTGTTACAGCTCCTACAGTTCTGGGAAATGACAGACTCAAAGACATTGTGAACACAGCAGCCCTCCTTCCTTCAGGTTGTTATTCCCAGGGGGAAGCAAAGAATGGCAGAACCAGCCTGCTGTTCCCTCCCCATTTCAGAGGCTGAGATCAGTGTCCCACGGACAGTTTAATACCAAGGAAGTAGCAAGCAGGTGTTAACACGAAGTCTAATGACAACAGTGCATGAAAATATATAATTTTATTAACTAGTATTTTGCAGTCTATCAGCATATTATTTCACTGTCTTGTATATCAGTTTTCTTCTTATAGCAAATGAAAAGAGCTTTTTCCTCTAAAAGCACTGTGATTCCATACCCTTCTTTGCTTCTTTCATTCTCATTAACCAGTGGGCACAAAAGAACTTCCTTCTATATCCAAGTTCCTGTTTGGAAATGGAGGAAATGTCCTGTTACCTCTCATACCAACTGGAATGTGTATGGGCATTGAGAACTCAGAAAACAGCTAGCTTGTCTTCAGTACTAAACATATCATTATCTACTCGAAAGTTTCCAAGGTAACGAAGAAATGAGGATATGGGAAATGTAAATTTAAAAGAGCAAAACAGTCTGGAGTTTTTCTTTCTTTCTTTCTTTCCTTTTGTTTCTTCAAAATTTACATATACATGCACGCTGTTATTAAGTTGGAATTATGGTCCATGGGTTTATCATTTTATTCATATATTAACAGTAATAGTTACTTGTATTGCCAAGATCAAGCCTTTATTGTGCTAATAACTGTATATTCACAAAGCAATTGCTGTATTAATAAACTTATTATCTAAATAGACAATAGAGAGAATAAGATACATCAGCCTAATGTTGACTGAAATGGGAAAAAAATCTTAAAGTTACAGAGAAAATCTTTATCAGTCAAGAACTGAACAGAGATCTCTTCAATACTTAGTTAATTGACGTAAAGTCTATTAGACAACTTCATCCACTGTAGGTTCCCCATTTGAAAATGGCTTTCCCAGAAGTTTACAATACACCTATAATTTTATTGTTTCCTGTGATAAGAAAATGGGGTATTTTCAGCAGAGGTGTCTGGTTTTGTGCTTTCTTAAGAAAGTTACCAAGCTGTCTTGATTGATTTTTTTCTGATGATCTTTTGTTAAGATTTTGAAGTAGACCCCTAGGTCTGCATATAATTTAAAAGATATTAGGCTGAAAGATCAAAACCAAACCAAGTGAAACCAAACCAAGCAAATAAAAAGTAAGGAAGGAAAACAATTTCCTGACAGCCTTTATTTACTGCTATGCAAGCACTTTCATTCTGCTTTGAGCAGAAAATTGAACTTGATGACCTCCAGCAGTCCCTTCCAACCTCAATTATCCTATGATTTTATGAGACACCTGTTTTCAGGTATGTTTTCAGAAGTCTCTCATGACATTTCTGAATTTTCTTCTGAATTTACATGGAATGTCTGGCTTCCCTTGGCCTAAGTGGAAAGGCAATGACATTGTGACATGTAAAATCACTCCCAATCCCTAATGCTTCCAGTGATTTATTCTGTGAAATGTATGTGTCATTTTGCTTATATGAAAGTACATGATAAAGACAAAAAGACACAGACCCGGAGAAATAGAGACTCAAAATACTGACAATTTTTAGTTTGTACAGACTGAGAGCAAAATGTGTTGCTCTCAAAGCAACTGATAATGAGAATTCTTGGACCTCTATGCCTGCAGCCACACGTCCCCCAGCAAAATTAGTTTATAAATAGGAAAGCTTTCCTCAAATATAGACCTTCAATGCAGTTTCCAGTGTATTAAGAAAAAAAAAATCAAAACAAAACAACAACAACAAAACTATTTAAGCTATTATTAGCAGCAAAACATGTATTACTGTCATTGTATATACTTCAATGACCTCGACAGGAAATGAATAACTAAGGCAGCAAAAGCTTTAGTTCATTGGTGGCTAGTTAATTACTTGTCATTAATAGATCAATAAACTGCTTCAGTCCTGACTGTGTTTAAATTACATTAACTGAGAAGTTTCTCCCTGAGAAAGAATCATGTTGTAAATTGATGTGATACCCAAGAGGCAAAAAAGTGAAAAAGTTGAGCTGCTGCACTCTCTTCTCAGTTTTCTGTTCTCTTTGATGCAATTTAAAACGAAAGGACTAGTCTAAGTGGTTACTGAAATATATGAAAAGTGTAAAGGAAGAGTTCTGACTTAGAAAAGTATCTATGATCGAGGCCACAAATGGTGTCCTGATCGCATGAAGTCTGTAGAGATTTTACCACTGGTTTCAAAACAGTATGGATTCCCCTTTCTGAGGAATACAAAATGTCTTTTGTTTGTTTGTTTGTTTGTTTTTGTGTGTGTGTGTATACAATACTGGAATGATTTATATAGAAAGCTCTGTAGTGGAAGAAGCTATATAAGTAATTGGAGCTGTTCTCTCCAAGGGGAAAAAAAAAAAAAAAGGATATGAAAAACTAGTTCCTTAGCTTAGATGTCATAGACAACAGCCAAGAATACAAAACATAGTAAAGAAGGAAAATGTGTTGGTCTCACCCTCACTAACACACAAATCACTGCTGTGTTATGTGTACAAACCATTACAGGTGTTATGGCAAACACTAGTGTGATTAGTTGCTACTATTTAGGTTAAAGTTATCTGTCTTTATTGTTTCTTTCTCCCACTCACAGGAAACAAAAAAATAAACAACAACAACAACAAACTACTTTGTAAAATACCTCCAGAAACTCACTTTCCAGACCAAGAAACCATCTTATAAAGAGTTTAATTTCTCTTTCCATGCAAAAGATGAAAACGTGGAGAAAGAGGTATCCGCAAAATACACCCAAAACATTTCTGAGAAATTAAAAAATGTAAATACCTGGAATTGATTATTCTTTTTTTTTTTAATTGTTCTTAAAATAAATTTGTGTGCTGCTTAATTGCTTTAAATTTGGAAGCAGCTGGAAACAACTGCAATTACAGTATATATTTCTTTTACTACAATATAAACATATGCTAACAAATACAATTTGGTCCTGAAATAATAGTCCTATACATTCAACGAAGGAGAATCTAACACTGTACTCTGTGTAAACCATGAGCTTTCTATGTACATTATCTGCAGCTCAAGTCCTCAAGTAAACTTACCTTCTAATTACCTGCCCAAAAATATATCCATATACTACACTTTTGAAGCATGTGCAAATAGTATCCACTGGCAGAATCTAATCACAGTACTTCTAATTATGAACATGATTCAGAGTCTCCTATACATTAAGGCCCAAGAAAGAAGAAATTATTTCCCACTTTGCAGAGTCTCCTTGCTAAGCTAAATTAAGCAAAATAATAGTAACAGAGACAAACTATGCATTAGAAATATTTCAAAAACAGCAGGGAGGAAGGAGAGGAGTAAGAAGCATTACAGTATCTATTAACTAACGAAATGCTTATGGAAATTGTGATAAGACACGCGTGCATGCTAAATGAACCCTTATCTATACCACCAAAAGAAAATATGCCAAAATAAATTCATGAGAGGAAGGAGCTTAAAGTATAACACTGTAAGCCATTAGCTTCATCTGAAACACATTTAACTGCTTATATCACAATGTACTCATTTCACAATCACAAAAATGTTTTATGTTTCCACATATAACCCAGTCTTCGTGAAGTGCCATTAGAGGTTTACTTAACATCAAATGCTATCATACACAATTAGAGCATAGATACAGTATGAGGTGTATATTAATAGTTTCTAAAAATAATTTCTTCTTTATATGCTGTTTTACTGATTCTGCAACAACGAATAGTTTTATCAGTTATAGGTAAGAGTTGTTGAGAATGTACATATAGCATTACTATGACAGTCCTTTTCCAGTAAAGCTACAGATCAAAATGAGAAATTTATAATGAATCTAACCTAGCATATTGTATTTCTCACACAACCACATTACTGACCATGCCAATGTGTAAGGCATCATATTATTAAAAATACTCCATGTTTAAGAAAACTGTTTCAGAGATATTAGTGGGAAAATTCCAATACTTATTCAGCCAGTTCCTTCAGTGACAGTAGCATATGAAGACTGACAACCAAAACCCAGGACAAAGGTCAAAGCAGTATTTCAATATCTCTGATGATTAAACTTCCAAAGCTACCCTGTTTACCAAAAATGGGAGGTTTAAGAAGCAACAAATCTGAGAGAACACGCAGATTTGTGATGCAAAAAAATAAAATAAAATAAAATAAAATAAAATATAAAATAAATTTAGTACTAAGCAAAAAGGCAAACTTTCTAAAGAAGATAATTTATTCTGTGTTTTCAATTATTTACCTCTGTGTGAGGTGTGTAATGAAGGACAACAAAGATATGCTCTCACTGAGTGGACTGGTCTAGCAGCAATCCCTGATGATTTGTTCAGTGTCTTTGACACTGCATTTAACTGATAACCCATTCTCAGCCTACCTGGTGTATTAAGCAGCCGGGACATCTTGCAAGAATATGAGATAAACTGCTCACAGTATTCAGCACTACTGGTAATGGCAGAAATCTGATCCATCGTTGCACTGTAGTTGAGCTGCAGTACAGATAATTTTTCCAAGCTGTTGCCTCCCACAGAAGTCTGCGGTTGCAGATCATGATAGACAGTTGTCCATACTTTATCCTCTGAAATAGAGAGTGGAAAAAGACAAGACAAAAATTAGTAAAATACAGACAGTTGAACTGAATTAAAATAAATCTTGTCCTTTGATAAAAGCTTAAAGTGTTCTTCAAGATGTTTTTGAGTGGGCAGTAGGGAAGAAGTACATTGCACGTTAAGCCATCATATGAGAGCATAGTTCCAACAATGACAAACTGCTGAAAGAATGAAACGCTGATTACCATTGGAATCTTGATAACCAATATAGAATCATAGAATGGCTTGGTTTGGAAGAAGGTCATCTAGTCCACCCCATCTGCTTTGGACAGGCACATCTCTCACTAGATCAGTTTGCCCAAAGAGCTGTCCAACTTGACCTTGAACACTTCCAGGGATGGGACATCCACATCTCTGAGCAACCTGTTCCAGTGTCTCACCACCCTCATAGTGAAGAATGTCTTCCTTATATGTGGTCTAAATCTACCTTATTTCAGTTTAAACCATTACCCCTTGTCCTATCACTACAGTCCCTTGTAGAAAGTCTCTTTCCATCTTTCTTATATGGGCCCTTTAAGCAGGAAAGGCTACAATATCATCTCCCTGGAACCTTCTCTTCTCCAGCCTAAACAACCCCATCTCTGTCAGCCTTTCTTCATAGGAGAGGTGCTCCAGTCCTCCGATCATTTCTGTGGCTCTCCTCTGGAACCACTCTGAACATGTTCATGTCTTTCTCCTGCTGGGAGCCCAAGAGCTGGATGCAGTACTTGAGGTGGGGTCTTACAAGAGTGGAGTAGAGGGGAAAAATCACCTCCCTCAACATGCTGGCCACAGTTCTTTTGATGCAGCCTAGGATACAATTGACATTCTGGATTGCAAGCACACAGTCAGTTCATGTTTCATTTTTTATCCAAGTCCTTCTCATCAGGGCCACTCTCAACCCATTCATCCCCCAGTCTGTACTGATGTTGGTGATTGCCCCAGCACAGCACCTTGCACTTGGCCTTGTTGAATTTCATGAGGTTCATGTGGGCCCACCTTTCAAACTTTTCCAGGTCCCTCTGTGTGGCATCCCTTCCCTCTAGAGTGTCTCACTCAGCTTGGTGTCATCCAAAAAGTGGCTGAGGACACCTCCCTGTCTTCCATATGCCTTAACATGGTTTCTGGGAGGATCTGCTCCATGTTCTTACCTGACACAGAGGTAAGGCTGATTGGTCTGTAGTTCCACAGGTCCTCCTTTTTACCCTTTTTAAAAATGGGTATATACTGTAATATACTCTGTGAAGAAGCCTCTTAAACAACTGATGATAATAGTGACTTATGGAAATAATAAGGATTAACTTTGTTCAAAAATTGGTTAGAATGACACAAGGCTGATGCTCTAAAGATTTAAGCTTTCTCTGTGAGGAAAATTCATTATGCATGGTAAGTTGCTATGGGCTAGATAGAAATACTGCTTTGCAGTACATATTAGGGACACACCAGATTCTAATGTGATTACATCGTTTAATTTTTAATACTGAAAACAGTGTAGTTTATCAATGAACATATGAATCATGTCTCCCACATTTTTTATCAAGCTGTGTTCCAAGGAGAAACCAAAAATTACCAATTCACCTACCATGTTATATAGAGACTACATGAGAATTTGGTTGAAAGTCTGGGATGGAAGTTCACTGAAAATTTGTTTTTGAGAAGGGAGTGATATAGATTATACATTCTCTGACAGCAATGTCTCATTTTTTGGCAGAAAGTGATGCACATGTAAGAGCTCTAACATGTTAGAAAGGCCATTTAGAGCCTCACCTTAGATTTCTGAGCCAGGAAAGACCCCTAAACTAGCTATTAAAAAGCCATAGGAACGGCATTAGCAATAGGAGTTGCACTGGGCCTCACGTCTGTGAAGGGAGCTCCTTTCAAGATACTGGATTCCAGACAATGTAGCCCTGACACTTCCCCTCACAGTGAGGGAATTTCAGGCTTTACTGTGGACGCTGTATGAAGGAAGACAGAAACATACTCACGGATGGATCTAGGTTGCCTTTAAGTAGAAAGGGTTAAATGCCTCATGGGTACAACAAATGCATGGAGAAAACTTAGCGCTGCACAGCTAGAACATTTTTTTCCTTTTTAAAACTTAGTCTTATTTGTTAACGTGATAATATTTCCCAAGGAAATCAGCTAGATATTTATAGTTTGAAAATAATAACATCTTTCATGGTTCCAATTTTCCAGAAGCTGCTTGTTAGTTGACACCATTCTTCAGTACCATTCAGTCAGTAATCTGCTTGAGAACTGCAGCCAACTTTAGTTACAGAAATGGTAATGCAAATAATTCATACTGCCTTAAGTACTTGTATCATCATGATTTATGGAATTACTCTCATGTAGCTGAGAACAGGATGTAGTAGTCAAAGTTAACATATCAAAATCTAAAAGAAAAGCTACCCCACATTTTCTGTCAATAATACACAGAAATCTCATTTAAGGAATCTCATTCGGAGGTGAAAAATGTATCCTAGCTAACTGTAATTTGATATATACTCCTGGAAATTATTGGTATGAATATTCCCCTAATACACTGGCAATTATTTTAAGAAAGCATAACTTATGGTTATTTCTAACCGCAAGTGTTTAGAGACAATTTGTAGGACAGTATAAGAAGCTGAAGAGCTGTGTATATGACTTCTGTACAGTGTAACACACCTTTAAAGAACAGAGATCACATACCAATTATAATGCTAAGTAGCATCATCTGTAAAATGTTCTGTGTTTATGACCTTTAAAATTCAAATTAATAGAACTATATTAAAATGAGCTAATGTTGAGAATGGTTATTAATAATCTAAGGATAATTACAGTACTACTGTAACATGTCTTTATCATAGCCATTACAAACACAGGAAGTTAAAAGTTAATGTTTAAAAGCTATCCAAGTATATTTTAAGTTAAAAAAAAATAAAAAATGCAATAACTTTACAGAGAAGGGCGTAAGAGCAATTTAAACCAAATTAGGGGAAAACAAGGTGGTTTTGTTTGTTTGTTTTCTGCGATACTGCATGGGACAGTCACCATTTCCTGGGTGCAACGACAATGTATTCCTGCACCTTAGTCCATTGTGCAGTGTTTTCTTTGAGGCTGGTCAAAATTGCCTAGTCCAAAAAGTAGTTTAGACAACCAGTGTAGGAGCTGGGCTTTGCCTTAAATTTGAAACTCATACATACCCACAGAACTTTGAGATAAGACATAGCAGTTGAGCAAAAAAAAGTACATAGTATAGATCTTAATGTTTATGTACAATATATGCATGTGAACAATCTCATTATATCATTAGCTCATAAAACCCAAGAGACTTTTGAGTAGTGTTGTAGTTTAAGAATGTAGGCTGGATAGTGATTGAGTTTCTTTTGATATCATAATAACATTGAGAAGCAAGAATTATCTCATCTGCTGACTTGACTGAAAGATAAATTATACTATCATAATTAGGTAAAGCATCATTGCTAATCAGGTTGACTGCATTTCATTTTTCCCCCAAAGTAAATCCTATGCACAGATTTCAATTAAGTTCAGTGATATTTAAGGTTGGAGCGGTCTGCTTTATTCCATCATTAATTTACACTAAAAAGGTGGATTTTTAGAAAGATCACTTTCTTAGCTTCTTTGTCAGAAAATGATTTATTTATGAAGTATGAGAAGAAGAATTCTGCCATTGAGGTGAGTGCTGTAATTTGGGATGAATCCATTACGCTTTCCTTACAAATAATGTTGAACCATAGATTTAAGTAGAGAACAGAATTCAATGCAGTTTTGCAACGAGTGTCTTTGTAGCACAGTGAAGAAGAAAAGTAATGTGTGCACTGAAAACATAGCACCTGTCCCACATTGTTCCATCTCTTGGCCTCAAACTGTCCATATTTCAAGAGGATGTGACTTGCCTTCAGTAGAAGAGGCTGGATACTTTCCATTGACACGGAAGCATAGGCACTCCCTAACTGTATTCATTATACGGAAACTAGCTTTCCCACTGGATGACGACAGCTAATGGTCATCAGGAAGGTAATTTGCTCCCAGATGACCACTTAGTCACTGACATGCAATTCTTAGAAAATGCATTCTCCTTTTTTTTAAATTTTCTGTAGATCATTCCAGCTGTAAAGGAATAATTACTATGAAAAAGTTTTTTTGCTTTGTAAAAATCATATCAGTAATCATAGATTATTAATAGAATTTATAATGTTATTCAATAGGACCAATCAAATTATCTCCAAACTTGTAAAATATTTGATACAAATATAGAAAAAACAGAGTCCCTCTAAATTAGTCTATATATTACTCTGTGCTGAAGCACTATCTCCCCAACAGATAGATATTACAGCAAGATGAAGATTAATCTAAAAATAACATAAAAAAGGAAATGACCACCTATTTCCTCCAAAGGCAATTAAAGTGACATTCATAATTTATTCTTTTGAGAACACCATTCCATTGCAATGCCTCTTTTACAGTCCTGCATACTAATTGTGATGATGTAATTAGTAATGATTCAATAATCACTAGCTATTCAAATTATCTAATCAAATATTAATGCAAGAGATTTTTCCCACTCAAGACTTAGCATATTTTGTTATGCTGGCGATAGTATTTACGACTATTCTATATCATTGATGGTCAGTTTTTCCTGTAGCTAGTGATTAGAGAAATTTAAAATCCATTTCACTTCTTATTATTGAATCATTACCAATCATTATTAATGAATTATTTTATTAGTGAACCGTTTTGCTTTTTTATTAGTGAGACACAATTAATAAGAGGGAAGGGCTGTAAACATGTCATTGCAATGAAATGGTGTTTCCTCATTCATTTGATTGGTGCTCACTCAAGCAAGAAAAATATGATCCATATATTTCACAAGTATAAACTTTTTTTTTCTTTTTTTCTTTAATCTTCAGTTACAGTTAACACCATTATAGTTCTGCTTTTTCAGTATTAAGGGACTTATAGTGTTAAGATATATATATATATATATTTTTTTTTTTCACTCAAGAAATCAGAAAATAGATTTCTTTCTAAGAAACCATCCTCTCTCTGTCTCTGGTGAAAGCTCAGAGGCTTTTTTAATGGACACACTTTCATGACCTTAAATTTGGCTGACAATTTTGATTAATATCATCTGGTAATGATGACTTTCATCATAGTCACCTACACAGTGTTTCTTGATTGAAGTCTCAGAGAAGATGGTTTTGAGAAAACCTGGTCATCTCAAATAAGTCATATTTCTTTGATGACTGTCATTATTTACAAATCCAGAAGTAAAGACTGCAAGTCCACTCCAATATTTGGAGTCCATTCTGTCTGTCAGTCATAAGCAAAATCAACACTTCAGAAGCTCTAATCCTCAAGCTGATGACATTTCTTCTAGATGACTGTCTTCTTGATTACTAACATCCTGGTGCCTAATTATTCTTTATCCAAAATATTGCTGGTTATGTACCAAGTCTCTTTCTGTTTAGTAGACTTTTTGTGAACTTGTAGGCAGAGGAGTGAGGATAAGTGATCAGTGCTGATGACCAGTACTAAACTGCTGAAAATTCTCACATCTGTAACTTGTTAAAACCAGCTATGCATATTTAGCATTCAGATAACATGGAAGGATGTGATAGTTAGCCACAAGCTCAGTTAATATAAATGTAAGGCGATACCTATAACAAAGGCCAGATGAAGTAATTTCAAGATGCAATAAAAATTATGTCCATCTTCCTCTGCTGCTGGGTGCTTTGCGCTTGTTAAGAAATGATGCCTGCAGGCCCTTTTTGATTTCTACCTACCATTTGACAACTGTATTGCATCAACATTCAAGAATGCATTTCTTTCCCACGTCAGCCTTATGATAGCTGCCTCTTTACTAGACATCATGATTTTTACTATCATCAATGCATTTGTCACTTCAAATTAGATTACTGCAATGTGCTCTACAATATGCTACACTACAAATCACTGAAGAAACTACACAAGACAGACCATTTAAAAGTGGACTGCCTTCTAGGGAGGATAAAAATTAAAATGGTAATCACCTCATATTATGAGATCTCCAATTTTATTTTCCAATAAGAACATACTTGGTATTTCAATTTCTGTTGAATTGTGTGCGATGGTGCCTCAACAGTCATTAGCAATGTCATTAAACTAAACATATTTTTTTTGAAGCAATGTTGTAGACAGAAGATCTGATGTATACAAATGATGTTGAAAAAAAATTACAGCACATGGTACCTTTTCTCCCTCCTCCTTTGTAAATATATATATATGTATATTCCTCTATGTGTAGAATATATATATACACAAGTTTCAAAATATATGTAGCAGTTTGAAACTAATTCAGCTACAGAGTTCAAAGGAGCTACAGATGGTTTATAAAAATGAGAAATGAAAGCTCCATTGAAGTTAATGAGTGTTTTGACAATCTTGCCTGAGATTTGCAAATGTCAATTTTGCAGTAAAGATACTCTGGTGATAAGAATTCTATTGCTCTCATCTCACTAATAT
Organism: Cygnus olor; assembly: GCF_009769625.2. Classification (NCBI taxonomy): domain Eukaryota; kingdom Metazoa; phylum Chordata; class Aves; order Anseriformes; family Anatidae; genus Cygnus; species Cygnus olor. The sequence continues at coordinate 56,711,848 of NC_049170.1, forward strand.
AGCCAATAGTTTCAGATCAGAAAAATCCAATACCCAGAAGAAATAACCAAATGAACAAAAAGAGTAAAAAAACAATGATCTTATGGACCAAACTCTACTGAAATCAAAGTCGGTAAGTTTCTTAATTGTATTTAAGTAGGGAATAAATCAATCCCAAAATGTATTTCAACTATTGCTGCAGTTATTTTCTCCTTCTACTTTTTTTTTTTTTTCATTGTTTCTTCATCAAGATAATAACACATTTTTAAATTTAATTACCATCCACTGGTTGGATATTTTCATTTTTACTTCTTACAGACATTATCATCTGAGACAATGAAACTGTGCACTTCCCTTTGTGTTTATGTACTGTTGTGATAGTTCATGAAGAGGAAAATCTCTTACTTATTCTGTGAACATACTGTGATACTGAACATAAGTTTATAATATTTAAATTCAATATATAATAAATTAATCAGATGCTTTACAGGATACAGTGGAAAGATGTGACCAAATGAAAGTTTTCAGAGAACACACTGTTATCAGAGAAGTGATAATGAAATCACATGGTTGTTCCTACACGATTTGTTGGAAGCCTTAGGTGGTTTAATGATGTGATAAACAGAGGAGTTCTTATCTAAATTACTCAAGATGATTTCAAAACATTCAACACAGTTTTGAAAAGCTAATTTCAAGAGTATCTCAAGAAACAGAATAAAGATCACTTTTTTAAAGAAAAAAAAAAAAAAGTGCAGCAACATAGAACATTATTATGGTGAAAAACAGTACCTGTATGGGAAAAGCCTGAATCAGATTTGAGATCTAATGTAGAAAATGACTGCATAAGGTTACTAATAGGAACAAGAATTTAAAAATTATCATGTATTGGAAGGAACAATAAATAATGAGAAACAGTACAGCCATACAAAGGAAGACCTGGATCATTTATATGTCTAGTCTAACAGATGGCAATTGGAGTTCAGTTTAGATTGAGGAACATTAAAGTCAAGAACAAAGGACATAAAATAATTTACAGTATGATTATTTTTTTTTCAGCATTATAAATAAAATATGGGCAAAGGCACTTTCTATAAGGGCCTGTAGTGATAAGACAAGGAGTAATGGTTTACACTGAAATAAGGTAGATTTAGATCACATATAAGGAAGACATTCTTCACTATGAGGGTGGTGAGACACTGGAACAGGTTGCTCAGAGATGTTGTGGATGCCCCATCCCTGGAAGTGTTCAAAGTCAAGTTGGACAACTCTTTGGGCAAACTGATCTAGTGAGAGATGTGCCTGTCCATGGCAGATGGGGTGGACTTGATGATCTTTAAAGGTCTCTTCTAATCCAAACCATTCTATGATTCTATACATAACCTGGTATTGTAAAACTGGAAAGCTCACTTGCATACGTCTTAAAGTGACCTTCAGTTCATTTTAGCTTATCACTGGAACATGTCCACTCTAAAAAAAATCAACCTACTGCCTGACCTTTTCTTTTATAATTCTTTAGCTATGATGCTATGATTTCTAGAATTAATGAAAAAAGTACCACAGTTTGAAAAGTTTATTTGGAAGGATATGTGGAGGAAAAATGGTCATCAATTCTTTTCAGTGTGCTAGTTTGAATCTTAAGAAACCATTTCCTGGACTGTCTTGACTGAAAATTAAGGTGAATTTTCATTTTTACTTGGCTGAACAGACAGAAAGAAGAGGCATGCAGCCCTCGACTGTTACTGCTAAAACTTTACCTTTCTTTCTCCCATCAGTTTTTCACTGCTTGAATTCTCAACATACCCTTAACTGATCCAACTTAGTTCTCTCAAGAGTAATGTCCCCCACTTTCCTCTTCAACATCCTGCTACCTCCTCTCCTTGGACAGACAGGAAAAGGAGCACTGAAGATCCCTCTCTAATCGCTGCAGCAATAAACTGAATGTTAAGCAATTCCTGAAAAGATTGGTGTGAAGAACTCAAAAAGACATGTATTTGTGAAATAATTGCTTCCATTTTCAAGAATGTAGCTCTCTCTTGATAGAAGCTTCTTTGGCTATTTACATCTGAACACTGGAAAGAAAACTATGGGTAACTGCATTTCTAACCAACATTCTTTTTAATTTTGTTTTCAAAAGGTGTCTCCTGAATGGACAAGTAACAGTTCAAAGTTTTACCACACATTCTAGATAATTTCATTATTATTATGAAATATATAAGCCGTGTTTAAATTTAAGAATCCCATTAGAAAACTTCTGCTTAAACTTAAGCATGTCATTGGATAACTGAATAACAAACACTACTGTGACTGTAGTTTAACATTATGTTTCTTGCTTTTTCAACATTTCAGCACTTGTGCATTAGAAAATTGAAACACTGCCATTCACTGTCACATTATAGCAGAATGAAGTTTAGTTACACTGTGACTGACAGAAGAATTTTGAAGCATTGAAGGTCCTTATTTGTAATCTCTCAAATGAAATGTGACTTAAAACACCACATTACACAACAGTGCTTAAGTAATTTCATCTATCATAAAACAACCATGTGTTATTTAAAAATAAGCTATAGGACATCATAATTTGCTATGCTAAATTACAGCAAAAGTTACGGCTTGGTTCTGAGAAAAGATAAATATCCCACTTATACTTATGAGTAAGGGTCACAAATTGGATTTTTAATAATATATAAAATACTATTTTAAAAGTGTGGTAAAGATGGTGAATAAAGATCATGCTAGACTGACAAGAAACTTCCAACTCCCAGAAGTAGAAAATCCTTGAATGGGATTTTTTTTATTATTATTTATTTAATTTCCTCATAACCACATGGTGTGACACTCTCTTTCCTTCTCATCTCAGGACCTAAATAGGAGCATTAAAGCTCCATAACTCATTGCAGCGACATTATTTCTATCAGAATCTCCAATTGTCTTTGCAGTGCATATCCCATGCAAATAGTACCCTAAGTGCTGTGGGGAAACAACGCAGTTAGTTGTACCAGCCACCTCACTGGCTTCCTGCTAGCAAATGTCCAACAGAACCTTGCTTTCACAAAACTCTTTCCAGTGTCAGCAGCCACAGGATTCATGAAAAATAAAAGCAGAAAAATGTGTATTTCCATACCATAAACCTGTTTCTCCTGCATACTCTTTTAAGCTTTAAGAAATCAGACCGTGCACAGAAATCTCCACAGAAGCTGAAGAAGAGGATGACATCTATGAAAATGAAGTTCCTTCTTCACTAGGTCTAGTATTACCTTCCCTTTCACTGAAGGCTTGTAAATACTGTTTCCCTCTCCCCGACAATAATATTCCAATATATAACCATACCTAATAATAAATTTAACACACACATTTCATTATATAGAAATTACATATTTAAGCTATATATTTGAAATAATGAAAAATTCTTGATTATGCATAATTGGACTTTGTAGCTTGGATCCAACATAATTGAACATCTAAATGCTTTAATTATGCGCTTATCTGGAAAAAGAAGCATTACACCATCTCTGCTCCTGCTGAGGCTCCAAATATTTACAGATGTCATCCATGATCACAGCTGATTGCTTTCCAGAGCAACATGAAATTTTGTTTGCAAGGAAACATCAGCATTCATATAGAACAGCCAGATATTTAGGGACCATAGAGAATGCTATGGTGGATCAGACAAGGTTCCACATATAGCAAACTGTTACTGAAAAAGTCAGTAATAGCTTAACCACAGACTCCAATATATTTGGCATAGACCTGAAGTTTGGCCTCTATCAATGACTCTTCTTGACACATACGTAATCTTTTCTATTTGTAAATATACATGCCTTTCATCCAGACATGCTGGATACTTAGCTGTCTGACTACATTTTATATAGAATTTTAAAATGATTTCTCTCTTAAACAATTTTCCCAATTCTTTTATTAGTTTTCCCCTTATTCAACTAATAGAAAGTTGATTTCCTTGAACAAGAAATATAAATGATATCACTTTTTATATTCAAGCAGCCCTCTGATCTCCACAGGGTTCTCAATGAACAGAAAAGCATTAAATTACCTATGGATGAAATTAAAACAGTGACATTGAAAAGGCCTATGAATTTTTTATTGCCTATTAGATATACATGTGCATTTACACATGTATGCTCACTTTTAAAAAAATGCTACATTGTGACAGATTGTTCTCATAGTTTACCTTCTAATGTTATCCAGTACAAAAAATGTGATCCATCAACCAAATGCTGAAACTGTATGAAGACTATTGTCTTCAGTCTGTTCTGAGCAGATGCAGAAATCCATCTGCTTGCATATTTCCATATGCAGGTCTGCAACTTGCACAGCTGACACTGCATATTTATTTTTTCCATGCTATCAGAACAATTCTAACTGCTCCCACCCCCATTACGGTGCAAAAAGAAAGCAAAAATTAACAAAAATTTCCCCAGTTAATTCAATGAACTGAAGATAAAAAAAGGGAAAGGAGAAGAAGAAGAAAAAAAAAAAGTAAAGGAGAAGGGAAAAGGAAACAGAAGGAAGAGAAACAAGACAAAACAGGAAAAGGAGCACATACTACAAACACAAGTACAGACAATACTGTAAACTTTCTAGCACTTGCAAAACTGTGTGTTTCAGGGAAACTGGTGTTGCAGCTCAAATGTTTTGACAGAGCTAATGTTTTTTCCAATGTAATTCCTTGAATATCAATAATTAAAATTTCAGATCACTAAACATGCAGTCTGGATAGTTCAGGAAACTGATGGTAAGATACGAAGTGTTCATCATCAATTCAAGAATTAAAATATAATTTTCTAGATAAAAATCTAGATTTCATGTACAGCAATTTTTAGCCCATAATAAAAAAAAAAACAACAGTTCCCCTCCCACCCAATAAGCCATTTACCAAAAGATCTTAACATAACTAATCCATAAATTCAGTAAACACTAAATTCACCAAAACCAGAAGACCAAACAAATTAAAAGAGATAATAATTTGCTAATTATGGAAAAATCTTTGTGGTACATGGAACAGAGAGACACTGGTCAATTCTCTTAAAAATTCACTTTATTCCAGTCACGTGGCAGATATTCACTTAGGCATAAGGATGTCCTGAAAATAATTTAAAAAGAAAGGACCTTGTATTTCCTTGTATTTTTTTTCAATCTACCTTTAAGAAACAAAAAAAGTAAAATAAGAAACAACATTTTTTGAAGGACATACTATTCTGAGAGATCAGGAATCCTCAAGAGAGCCACAGTTTGCTCAGAATTAAAGTTTATATATATTTTTTATTTGCTTAAAAGAACATAGATAATACTTACAATTGCTCCACATTCATTCTCATTCATGAATTTGAAGAAATAACTTAGAGACTATATGAAGCAGAAAATATTATTGAAAGATGGAATGTGAAGAGACTTATTAATGGCCATATTAGTTAGTCACAAACACATTTGAACCAACTTATTAGTAACAGAGTTAACAGCAGACATTTCCAAGGCCAGTATACATAGGAAACAGAAGGAAGCATCTTCAAGGGATATTAGATAATATCTTTGTTCTATCTACATCTTCAAGACATATTATTTGATTTGAAACTATTAACATCTAATGTTGAAAATAAATTTTCTAGGTTTGGGTCTTAACGTGCTACTAAAACCATAAGACTGATTAGTGATTTCTGCCTATGAAGGCTAAAATGTCAGTTAATTTGATTTCTCTGTCTCTGATTAATGAAAAAGAAAGTGGCTGGTGGCCTGTGGCATCTACAGCACCTCTGCTCCAGATGCCACAAAGCACATTTGCAATACAGCTGGGCATTAAGTAGCATGGTTTTAATATTAACAGGACAGTTGCAGCAAAAATTTGTGACTGTCATGACAAAAGTGTCAGGCAAAAGTGAAGCAACTGCTCAGAGCGCCTGAACACTGTGGAGTTGGTAAAGATTACTGAAATAAATGTCACAACACCCTTCTGAATATTAACATTGATTAAGTATGTTGGTGTATTTATTTATTTATAATTCCCACAGATCTATTGTTTCTAAGTAATCCAGGTTTTACAGTGACACCAGCAAGCAGCAAATGCATGCCAATGTATAAAGCAAGATAATGAGTTGCTAATAACAACTCTTGACCAACAGTACTTGAGTCTACTCCATTTATACCTACTCTATCTAGCAGAAATATCAGTCACCTGAACAGTCTCAGCATAGCTTCTAAATAGCATTTTATCTGTTCGGCTTTTTGTTCACCAGTTGCTCACCATAAAATACAAAATATTGTGTAGTAAGAGTAACTACTGTAGTAACTATTGTAGTAAGTATTTCTGCTTAGTGCTATGGTAATTACCAGATCAATACCAGCAATAAAGCACCTGCAGGCAAAAGCCAGTCCTTCTGACAGAAACTTATTTGATCTAGATTCATGAATAGTGAGTAGAAGGGAGAGAGCCCTGTATGCTAAAGCTTTGGTGAGCAAAGTCACCTCTGTCTTTCCAGCTATCCCAAGCTGCCTGTCAAGCAGTTCCTGTGGAATACGTATGCCTCTGTAGGTGTACTAATTTCTCTCCAGAGACTATTGATAAGAAAAAGTGAATCCAATAGAGCTGTGATGTCCCTAGATCTCCAATACAGTAATTTCTAATGCTGCCTTTTACAAGTGTTTTGTGACGGCATTTTGTAGTATTACTACAAACAAACATATTTAATTTCCTTTTATGATTAATAACATGTTTATTCCATTTCAGTCAGACAACACAGGTCTGACAGAAAATCTACAGTGACTTCAATTTGTGGTACAGAATTGCTTCCCAAAGTAGAGAAAAAAGCTAGTCTCTCAAGGTTTATAGTAACATATTTGTTATAAATAAATAAATGAATAAATAAAAGAATTTTGGGAAGGAAAGGGAATGATTTATTCTCACTATTTTCTAAAATTGCTTACTATTGAATGCTTCAGTATGTGTGAAGTTAGTCTCATCAATCTTATCTGGGGTAATTGAAGATCATTATGTCAATAGTTTCCAGTCAAGGAAGTATGTCCTGACACTGTAAACCAGACACATACTAGATAAAGACAATATTTTCAGTCTCCCTGAAAAAACAAACAAACAAACAAACAAACAAAAAACCTTCAGTTTAGCAAAAGGAAAAACTCTAAAGCAGGAAGTGTAAAAAGCATGTTAATGATGGATCATAAATATAAACTTTAAACACAATAAAAGCAGATGTGGATACCTAATGTGACACTGAATGCCAAGTGGCACCCTGTCTTGCATATATCACCCATCGGAAATCAGGAAGACTTGGCTTCCAGCAAATAGGTAAGACTCTCTAAACAGAGACCTGGTTCATATAATCTACAGGTTTCCATTCCAAATCTGAGAGTTTGCTCTGTTCACGTTTTCCAGTTGTAGCTGTTCCTCAGGGTCTCACAGTCTCCTTATCTTTGGCCCCTGGTGGCTGGGCTCTGATCACTAAACCAAGTTGAATGCTGTTACTGGTTTGCTTTTAAATTGTAACAATTTTATGCCAACAGTTCTCCTAAGTGATGCTATGGAGTAAGTGATAATCCAGTAGGTTGCAACCAACTCTGGTTCTCCCAGGAAAATTCTTCCTTGATTTTCACAGATGTTAGCAGTCTCTTCGTAGTATCTTTCCCTTGACTGACATATTTTCAATGGAAGTGCTGATTTCTGTGGCCTTGGAGATAAAAACAGCCAATTCCCAGATGAGATGATCCCAGATTTATGTCCTTTTCACACTTATTCCCACCAACCTGAAGGCTTTTTCACCAGTTCTATTTGCCTCCTGACATGTGCAACAGAGATGGAGGTGAATTTACAGCATACTAGCCCCCAAAGCTGTAATAAGTGCCCAATCTGGAAATTATTAAAAATATCATGTCTACTATAAATTCCCATTATAACTATTGCACACTTGTTTTCTTTTGTAGATAAGCACCAAGTGATAAACTGCAACCATATATGTAATCTCGAGAATTACTAGAAGTGTTCAAAGAGAGTCTTCACACAAACTCTCTGTAACACTGGAAATTCACACTCTTCCATAATCTGTACTAAATTCACACATTAGTAAATCCTTGGAAAGGAATCATGGGAGAGTCATTCTGTACACCTCCTGCCCATGCAAGTGATGTGCATCACCAGTACTTTCACTCACTATGTACGTGTATATAGAGATGAAAATGGATGTCTACTGCGGCTTATTCATTGCTGAATCATCTTTTTTTTTTTTTTAAACAAACAAACAAAACCACACACACACACACAAAAGAAAAATCTGCAAGAGAAAAAAGGAGGAAGCAAGAATTCCTAAATTTTTAACAGCAATAGCAACAGTACAACTAACCTGCCCTTTGAGGTAAATTAATTTAGAGAATTACACATCAGTGTGCAGCACTGCACCCTGAACACTGGTTAGGAATTCTTGAGTGGAATGAACTCTCTTCTCTGTCTTTTTAAAATCATCTGTAATCATTTCATCACTTGATTATGTATCTCAGTAATAAGTGAACTGGCACCATTTGCCAGTTAAAGAGAATTTTAAATGTTTCATTTAAACTAATCTGCTCTGTGTTCTTTTAGTTATGTTGATTTTAAAGAAAATGACAACAGAGAGAATACAGGTAAGTAGTTTTCTTCCTAGTCCCACTGTCTGTCAACAAGGCAAAACAGCACTAGCAATTACAACCAACCAACTCTGAATATGACTTGCTGAAAAGCCACACTTTGAAGTGTTGTTTAAGGACAAGGAACCCTTAAGGGGGAAACAAACATGAGAAAATATTTTGGTATACCAGAAATCCCCACCTGAACTTACTGACGCACACCTTCCAGGCTTCTGATGCAGTACATTTTGATCACTTGTTCCTCAAAGCCCACAGAAGCATAAAGATGCCTTCCCCAATGATATAGAGGCAGGAAAAAACAATTCTCCCCTGAAATCTGTCCCATCCGAAAAAAAACACAAAAACCCCTCCAGGTGTTACCATACATATAATAATTAACAACAACAACAAAAACCTTCTGCTATCATTTCAGGGGTAAATTAACTGTCTAGCATTTTCTTAGATGACCAAAATAAAACAAGCAAATAAAATATTTTACAGAAAATGCAAGTTTTGTTTGCAGTTTCAAAAATCATCTCTATGAGAGCAATTTTCTAGGGATAACTGAAGCTTATCACTGGTTTGAAGCATGTTGTGCTTCCTCACATCTCCGACAGCATAAGTGTACGGGAAGTGAATTCAGAGTTAAATGTTTGCTTCTAACAATCACAGTAACAGTTTAAAGTAGAAATGGTTTATGTTCTCTCCTACAATACTAAATTCAGACAAACAAAACACATAGCAAGCTACCTAAGGCCCTTAGAGCTCTCCTATATCTGTGTACTGTGTATCTGAGCATCTATATGGCTCCCGCTTGGCTTTTTGCTGCAGTTAGATGGTTCCCTTCATCATCCTATTTCTAACAATCCCATTTTTCTTCTCCCTGTGTTTTGGATATATTTCTTCAAATACAGACTTGTGGGATCCTGCAATGCAGAAAGGGTTCTAAAAAGATCTGCTGCTTTCTAACTTCAGTTAAGAGCTCAGTTTCCAACAAATGAGAACTATTTTCTGATTGCAGATGGTGTCAGGATTTTCCTCCTTCAAAGCTAAATACTTTGACAAGACAAAGATTCTGCTATATTTTCAACTACTTCTGCTATGTCACTCTCAAAAGTCAGTTTGTTCTCATTCTTTGAGATCAGTGTACGTTTAGTTGCCTTATGCCTGATGTATGGGTATAATGTGATGTGATGTTGGTGCTCCAACTACTTGAAATATGTTAAGACGATGACATGACCTAGACTTATGATGCTCCAGAGCTTGAGGTAGGAGAGGAAGAAAAAATAGTGAGAAATAAAAGATAGCCAGGAGGAAATGCTTTTCTTACTTGGCAACTTGAGAAGCTGCCTTAAATGCCAATGACAAAGTTTTGTCCTCTACTCCTGGGGGCATACTTCAGAAGATATTCTTTATTTTATGATTTGGATATTTTCCATGTAGTTGCACACTGGGCTAGCTTTTCATTTTGTATGTATACAAAGGAGACTGGAGAAAATAATTGGAGATTCTAATGTGATTTACTGAAAACCCTGAGGTTAAGACACCACATTTTTGTTATGACACATTTTTGTTTAGGGAAGTCATCAGGTGTTGATTTACATCCTGCTTTCCCAATAGGATCCACCTTTTTTGATCTATGATGATCCCTGAGATAGTTAAATCTTTCATGTTCACGAGAAGACTGTTTCTACAGCAATATATTTAGAAGTTTTCAACATTAAAAAAAACAAACAAACAACAACAACAAAAAACAAAACTCACAATCACATGGAACTGGAATGCATCTTTATCAGTAGGGTTGAGGAGCCTGTTGTCCTTTCCTCTTTCACCTTGAAAGGCTGTCAATATGGCAAACTCAACATGTTGTCACAGAACACAGCAACAACCTGCACTCATGATCTGTTGCCACCTAGACTAGACTGTGATTTTAACTTCTCAGATGCAAGTAATTGCCAAGCACAGGAGTGCCTAACATCATCTTTTGCAACCTTAGGCAAAAACAAGCAAACAAAAAATGCATTCTGATTTATTTCAGAAGGATTACAGATTGCAAGTTTCATCCAATCAAGACTAGAGTCTAAATAAAGGCTGGTAATTACAACCAATGAAATGCACGAAGGTGAATGGACAGTTTACATCCAGTTGCAGAAACAACCATGACTACCTTCTTACCAGCAGTCGGTACTGTTCTCCAGGGCATGAGGAGGAAAGGTACTAAGCAGATTTCTTGAGATACAGTTCAGTATTGCAATGAGCATTTTCACAAAATGATAATTTTGATGTGTTTTGATTTAAAAATAGTAATATAAAAGCTAAATGCGTAATAAAAAGATACATCAATGAAACCTAGAATACAAATGGCATGCCTTATAAAACAAGAACAGATGGAAAAAAATATCAATGAACTAAAAATGAGGTGCAAGAAGTTTTAGCCTACCTGACAGGCAAAGGAATGAACATAGTTCATGTTGTCTTCAGGTCCCTGATGGGTCTGGTTTTGTACTCCGAGGTTAGGAGGATGAACTCAACTTAGGTATGACATCAGAGATGCTGTTTTAGACATGATCATAGAACTATAGAATAGTTTGGGTTGGAAGGACAGTTGACCCAAACTGGTCAAAGGGATGTTCCATACCACATGGCATCATGCTGAACAAAAAAACTGGGGGAAGCTGATACTTGGGGAGGGGCTATGCATTGGTTGGTGGATGGTGAGCAATTGCTTTATATACATACATATATACATTATTATTATCATTATTATTACTTTGACTTCCTTTTCTGTCCCATTAAACTGTCTTCATCTCAACCTAAATTTTTACTTTTTTTTTTTTTTTTTTTTATTTGGCTCCCCCATCCCACTGTGTTTGGGGAGAGGGGTGGGGGGGAGAGAGGGGAGGAGAGTGAATGAATAGTTGTGTGATGCTTAGCTGCCTGCTGTGTTAAACCACAACAAAAGCACTAAAGCTGCTCTTCCCTCCTCTGTTTTAGGTAAATGATTTTGAATACTCATAATGAATGTTTTCTACAATGAGATTACTCTGGGTAAGGTCTCCATAGTTTGATCGTCATGTAAACTTAACATTGACCAACGATAAAATGATGTTTACTGCTTTTGAATGTGTGCCAATTTTTCCTACTTCAGTTAAAAATTAAAAATGTAGTAGTTTCTTCCTCTATCACACCAGAGAAGCTACACATTCTAAAAAAAAAAAAAAAAAAGAAAAAAAAAAAGCCTTTACTAGAAAAGAATTAAATTGCTCAAAACTCTTTGTTTGACGTGCATAAATATAGAAAAGAATATCCTGAGTTGGAAGGGTTCCTCAAGGATCATCAAGTCCAACTTCTGGCCACACACATAGGACCACCTAAATATTAAACCATATGTCTGAGGGAGCTGTCCAAATACTTGTTGAACTCTGGCAGGCTTGTATGAATGAATAAAAGCTTTGGTACCTTGGAAGTTTAGCAAATCATTTCTCAGGCAAAATGTCTGAAAAACTAATTATACAGATAACGTGCGAAACATTTTCCATTTGGGCACTTTTCATCAGTATGTTGTGATGAATGGCACATTTATATTTGTGTCATATGTTTCTACATATGTCATTGTAAAAGCACTCCAGTGACCCAATATTTACATCAAGAAGGCAGAAAAATCACAGGATATGACAGTTATTTTTTTAATGTCTACTCAAGAAGTCATTGCAGTAATCACTACACGTGCCACTTCTGTTAAAAAAAAAAAAAAAAAAAAAAAAACGAAACTAGAGAGAAGAGAGGGTGAGGGAGAGTGGGCAGGGAAGCCACCCCGTACATTTGACCTTAACGAGGCAGAGTATGAATACATATAATGATTTCTCAAAGTGTTTGAATATGTGCAGCTTTAGGGAAAAGAACTGTACTAGAAAGGGGATAGGGTAAGTACCACTCAAATGGAGCCATTATGCTTGCAGCTATTTGGGTACTGAAATGAGATAAAAGCTACATCACAGGCGTAATGACTTCAAGAAAAAAATAACTGATATATCTCCTGGCAAAACAGATTATGAAACCTTTCAGTTCTGCTTTGTATCAATGGTCTAAATGATGAAACAGAAGAAACAGCACAATTTCCCTACCCTCAGCAGAAAGACATAAGAAACTACAGAAGTGCTGGTCAGCCACTGACCCGCAGTACCATTGGTATAGACATTGGGGTAAATTAACTAAGCATCTGTGGTCCCTATGCGTTGTTCCTCTACTTCTTCCTCACCCTTCCCTCTCAAGATTCTTGCAGAACACACACAAGACAAGATCAGATTAAACTTATTGATAAGTTTTCCTCCACCTCAGGTCAAGAAGGGAAAAAAAAAGAGAAAGAAATAGAAAAAAATAGGGAGTAATGTTAACTTATTTCTTACTTATTTCTCAGTGGGACTTAAATCAAAACTTGCCAGAGGAAACTGAATCAAGCCTAGAGATTCAGAAACACATAACATCACACAGAGCATGGGATGAAGTTGTAATACACTCAAAGTTTACATCTTCCAACAAATATCTTAAAATAGCAGTTCTTTCCAGCACAGCTACTGTTATTGCGACAATTAAAGGAAAAAGCCTTAAACTGGATACTGAGATAGAAACCCTCCTATATTTGGAACCTGCTGGAATTCAGATGTTACCTTTGCATTGTGGACCTCTCTCCAAAACAGGATAAGAGCTCAGCCTTAAGATGACAGAGTTTTGGAAGAGTTCCCTGTTGACCTAAGATCACAAGCTTGGATAAATTGAAAAGCAGTCTAATTGTTACACAGTGTCACAAAACAGCTTCAACGAAAATTCTTCCATAAGCAGTGCATTCATTTGAAAAGTTCCAGCTAGTACTAAGTAAACATTTTAGTTCTGTTGGGGGAAAAAATAAAACAAAACCAAAAACCTTCATAAATGTACATAGTTCTTATTTCATAAGTATTTGGAAAACTGCTGAATTTCCATTATAATACCCCAAATTTTTAAAAGCTGTGTTGCTGCTGCAGGAATAGATATTTAAATGTGAAATATCAAATGTATTAACCCCACTATGATGACACAAAATTTAAGTGCTTGATTTCTCATCACTACCAAAACATGGCACTGTCAGTATATAGCTCTGGGAGAATACAAGGACAATGGGGCTCTGGAATTTCTTTGACAATACGAAGTAGTTCATAGATACTGTGAATAGCTGCTGGAAGCACATATATACATGTACTTCCAAGATTTTGATTGCACTCTTAAATGGCTGGGATATCTTAGAAAACACAATTTTTAGTTACCAAAGCAACATCTGTGAAGGACAGGACTCACTGTGACATTTGGCAGCTTACTAAATTAAGACACACCAAAGATGGACATGGACTATGCCCAGAAATATACCCAGAAGCTGTCTACTGTAATGTAATTTTGTTTTCAGTTTTTTGAAGAAAAAGATGACTTTTTTTTGACACATTTGGGACATGTAATGCATTCTGACTACATATGGGGAAAAGGCAGAGGTACTTAATACCTTCTTTACCTCAGTCTTTAGCAGCAACACTAGTTGTTCTTCTGGTACTCAGCACCCCGAACTGGCAGGGACAAGGAAACAAAGACGTCATAATCCATGAGGAAATGGTTAGCAACCTGCTACTCCACATAGACGTACACAAGTCTATGGGCCTAGATAGGATCCACCTGAGGGTACTGTGGGATCTGGCAGAAGTGCTCACCAAGCCACTTTCCATCGTTTATCAGCAGTGCTGGCTATCAGGGGAGGTCCCAGTAGACCAGCAGTTAGCAAATGTGATGCCCATCTACAAGAAGGGCCAGAAGAAGGATGGGGGAAACTACAGGCCTGTCAGTCTGACTTCACTGCTGGGAAGGGTTATGGAGATTATCCTGAGTGTCATCATGCAGCATTTATGGGAAAACCAGGTGATCAGGCCCAGTCAGCATGGGTTTATCAAAGGCAGGTCCTGCTTGACAAACCTGATCTCCTTCTACAACAGATGACATGGTCAGTGGACAAGGGAAAGGCTGTGGATGTGGTCTACCTGAACTTCAGTAAGGTTTTTCACACCATTTTCCACAGCATTCTCCTGAAGAAGATGGCTGCTCAAGGCTTGGATGTGTGTACGCTTCATTGGATTAAGAACTGGCTAGGTAACTGGGCCCAAAGAGTTGTGGTGAATGGAGTTAAATCCAGCTGGAGGCCGGTCCCTAGTGGTGTCCCCCAGGGCTCAGTACTGGGGCCAGTTCTCTTCAATATCTTTATCACTGATGTGGATGAGGGGATCGAGTGCACCCTCATTAAGTCTGCAGACAACACCAAGTTAGGCATGAGTGTTGATCTGCTCAAAGGTTGAAAGGCTCTGCAGAGAGATCTGGAAAGGATGGACCAATGGGCCAAGGCCAACTGTATAACATTCAACAAGGCTAAGTGCCAGGTCCTGCACCTGGGGCACAACAACCCCATGCAATGCTGCACGCTGGGGGAAGAGTGGCTGGAAACCTGCCAGGCAGAAAGCAACCTGGGGGTATTGGATGATAGCCAGCTGAATACAAGCCAGCAGTGTGCTCAGGTGGCCAAGAAGGCCAACAGCATCCTGGCTTGTATCAGAAATAGAATGGCCAGCAGGACTAGGGAAGTGATTGTCCCCCTGTACTCGGCTCTGGTGAGGCCGCACCTCGAGTACTGTGTTCAGTTTTGGGCCCCTTGCTACAAGAAGGACATTTAGGTGCTGGCACATGCCCAAAGAAGGACAACGAAGCCGGTGAAGGGTCTAGAGAGCAAGTCTTCTGAGGAGCAGCTGAGGGAGCTGGGGTTGTTTAGCTTGGAGAAAAAAAAATAAATAAAAGCTCCGGGAGACCTTATTGTACTTTACAATTACCTTAAAGGAGGTTGTAGTGAGGCGGGGATCAGGGATCGGGCTCTTCTTCTTTGCATCAAGCAATAAGACGAGGGTAAACAGCCTCTAGTTGTACTGGGGAAAGTTTAGGTTGGATATTAGGAGAAATTTATTTACTGAAAGGGTTGTGAATTATTGGAACAGGCTGCCCAGAGAAGTGTTTGAGTCAGCATCCCTGGAGGTCTTCAAGCAACATATAGATATAGAATTGAGTAGCATGGGTTAGTGGTGAACTTGTCAGGGCTAGGTTAAAGGTTGGGCTAGATGATCTTAGAGGTCTTTTCCAACCTGAATGATTCCATGACTCTATAGAAAATGTGAATCACTGTGGTGGTTTCACTCTGATGGGCAGCTAAACTCAACCACAACTGCTCTCTCACTCCCTCTCCTCAGAGGAACAGGAGAAGAAAATGAGATGAAATGGCAGGGGGGTTGGAACTAGAACCCCCTATGGCAGGGGGTTTGGAACTAGATGATCCTTGAGGTCCCTTCCAACCCAGGCCATTATCCTATGATTCTATAATGCAATATCTGTGATACAGTACCCTCAAGAGGTAAAGATCCAATTTCTAAATATAAAATTTTAGTGACTTTTCAAGTTATTGCCTCTCCCCTTAAGTTTTATAGGTAAGTGAGGGTGCAGCTTAGTCTGCAACATTTTCCACTAGTAGAATTATCTGCAGTACATGTGAAAGCAGTATGTAATCATTAAATCATCTTGTTTTTGTAAAGATGGTTACTTGCCTTGGTAATAACCCCAATCTTCTTGTGAACTTGTTTTTTTCCTAGGAGCAAAACTATCACGTTACTTTTTATGTTACCTTTTTAGTAATTTCTTAGGTGCCAGTTCTACCTGAATGAAGCATAGGATATTTAAAGTGTGTATAAGCATCTTGAGTAGTAATTTAATATAGAGGTGTTTGTTTAATAGATTGGGTTCACGGGAACATTTAGATTTGACTCTTGGACTAGAGAGAGAAATTCAGTTAAAGATGTCTATTAAAATGAAATATCACTATCATGTCATATGCAGAAATTCTTTTTATATTTAGTATACTCCATATGCTATTCATTACAGCTAGATCTGTAGGTTATTCATTTCACCCTCCCCCCCCCAAAAAAAAAAATACAACATGTGAACCGTAATTCAGTTAGTTTAGGTTCCTTTTCAAACATAGTGCTAGTAATGCCAGAAGCCTGCACAATTCTCATACTAAAATAATCTGATAATTCAGCTCTTATTCTAATATGTTATATTGCCTTTTTTTATATGACAAGATATGTGTCATTGCCATGGAATTCTACAGAAATATGTTATTCATGAACCACAGTAAAGCCTTCAAATAACCCGATTCTGTCTCTTCTATCTCTAGTACATATATTACCAAAAATACTCTCTATCAGTTCAGATCATGGTTTAGATTGTGAATTTTCATCTAAGAATGGAGCTTATCTCCCCACCTTCAATGTTTAAGATGATAATTAAAAGAAAATAAAAGCTGTAATAGATGCAATAAACAGTATGTGTATAGGTGGTGTGCTACGAATAATGCTTTTCAAAGCTATCCAAGAATGATTGTCAATAGTCTTCCAGTTTTAAAAGTGGAGGTTAAAATCCTATCAATTTTCACATATTTCTTGCAGTCATTTGCATTTTAATGAAGAAACAGTTCTGTTAACTTCTTATTTATAAAATTTAAGTAATGAGTTACATGAATATTAGCACAAAATGTGTTTTTCTTGTAGTAAAGAACTGCTGAGAGCAATTCTGTTAAAATGGAAAATTATTTTTACACAGCATTCATGGTATATAAATGCATGAGAACTAAATCTCCTACGATATCCTCTCACTGACTATGAAAAGTTCACAGAAACTATGGAATTGTTTGTACACAAGGAACATTAGGAATATGAAACTCTTACTTTTAATTTTCTTATCTGCTTTTTTCCAGTTTTGGACACACTATTAAGACATTCTACTGTATATTTATGTCTAAAATAAATGAGCAATGCTGTGTTTTTTTCATGCCTGACACCACTAATGCACTGTATTTTCACTTTACAAAGTTACCCTTGAAGAGTACCCAAAAGCTATATAGCTAGTGCTGAACACAGCAGTTATTCTGTATAGCAGAAATCACTATAATATATCAGAAATTCTTGGCATTGTTCCTTGCAGTGCCTGCCTGATTAGTTACTGATACAGTTCAAGGTGCTAGTTATGATTTAAAAAGCCATAAATGGGTCAGGATCCACTTATTTGAAAGATTGCCTTTACACCTGGGTGTCTCAGTACGAATTGGCTGACCTCTCTCCAGTCCAAGAAGGACTTACAGCAAACCCAGAGCTTAGATCAGGCTCCTTTTTTTTTTTTTTTTTTTTTTTTTACATATGCATTTATTATTCAAACACATAAATTAGTGGCAACATGAAAGAATAGTATTCTCTGGTCCTCCAAAAAGCTGTCTACCTACAAGCCCTTGTTCTTGGGTCTGTTGCATGTGCTGTGCACCCCTCTTCAAGTCCCCTAGAGAGGCAGAGTTACTCCTACTGTTTCAACTTGTAATAGTACCTTCATGTTCAAGCTGCTGATGCTGAAGTCTGAGGAATCACACATATGCCAGACTTCCAATGCAAATAATTGAAATCCAAACTTATATGCT
The DNA here is from genome assembly GCF_009769625.2 of Cygnus olor. Taxonomy (NCBI): domain Eukaryota; kingdom Metazoa; phylum Chordata; class Aves; order Anseriformes; family Anatidae; genus Cygnus; species Cygnus olor. The sequence goes on from NC_049170.1 coordinate 56,730,020, forward strand.
GACAGTTGGGGAAAGTCAGGGGACACTTCTGTTGTATCAACTGCCCAATATTTCACATCAGGAAGAAGAGCTGAGACAACTGTCATGTATTAACAGATTAAAGAAATAATGAACTCCTGGAACAAAAAATTGCCCCATTTTCATTTTTCATTATCATATTTTTCTGTCTCAACATGGCAATGCAGGTGACTGAAACAGGATATCTGTGAGAATGCCCAGATGGGATATTATCCAAACAAAACCAGTGTAAAAGGCAGAAAAATAAAAATTCCACACAACAAGACCAAAATTTCTGAGACCATATATATCACTTCATTAAATTACTTGAAGTTAATTAAGATAAGTCATTCTAACACCAGTTAAAAAGATGACAAAGAGTCACACAAGAAAACCCAAATGTTTGATTTTTCTTGTAAATAATCTTTATTCTCTTCCTATGGTGGTAGATGTGGGAAAGTCAATAATACCTGGATAGAAAAAAATAATCTGACATGTTGAGAAAGTTGCCTTTGGAAATACCCCATGAACCACAGACATTACTGAAATAGTTTTCAACAAATATAAAACCACTGGATCAGAGGATCATAGAATATCCCTTGTTGGGAATAGACCTTCAAGGATCATCAAGTCCAACTGCTAGCTACACATAGAACCACACAAAAATTAAACTATATGTCTGAGAGTGTTGTCCAAACACATCTTGAATTTACCAGGCTCAGTGCTGTGACCACTTCCTCAGGGAGCCTGTCCCAGTGCCTGACCACCCTCTTGGTGAAGAACCTTTCCCTAACACCCAGCCTGACCCTCCCCTGTCCCAGCTCCATGCCGCTCCCTCAGGTCCTATCACTGGTCACCAGAGAGTAGAGCTCAGCGCCTACCCCTCCACTCCCCATTGTGAGGAAGCTGCAGGCCACCATGAGGCCTTCCCTCAGTCTCCTCTTTCTCTAGGATGAAAAAAGCAAGTGACTCAGCCATAAGTCTTCCCCTCTAGACCTTTCACTGTCTTTGGTGCCATCCTTTGAGTACTCTCTAATAGTTCAACAATAATAAGAACAATAATATTGTTCATATATTGCGGCGCCCAAAATTGCATACAGTACTTGAGGTGAGGCAGCACCAGCGCAGAGCAGGACAATCCCCTCAGCTGGCTAGCAATGCCATGCGTGATGCACCCCAGGGTGTGGCCGGCCCTTTTGGCTACCAGGATAAGCTCATATTCAACTTGTCATCTACCAGAACCCCCAGATCCCTTTCCAAGGAAATGCTCTCCAGTCTCTCATCCCCCAGTCTGTACATATATCCAGGGTTGCCTCATCTCAAGTGCAGAACCTGGCACTTGCTCTTGTTAAATTTCATGTGTTTGGTGATTGCCCAGACCTCTAATTTGTCACGTCCTCTCTGCAAGTCCTCCCCACCCTCAACAGAGTCAACAGCTCCTCCTAATTTAGTATCATCTGCAAATTTACTTTGTATGCATTTGAGGCCTGCATCCAGATTATTTATAAAAATACTGAAGAGCACTGGCCCCAAAATGGAGCCCCGGGGAACCCTGGTAGTGACTGTCCACCAGCCTGATGTAACCCCATTTAGCAGAACCCTTTGAGCCTGGCTCATCAGCCTATTGTTCACCCATCATATTATGTATTTACCTAGCTGTGTGCTAGACATTTTGTCCAGAATACTACTGTGAGAAACAGTGTCAAAAGCTTTGCTGAAATCCAAAAAGATTATAAAAATGTGCTGATACACAACAGTTTTGGTAAATAGCTATATATATATAATGCACCACTGATGATACAAAGGCCTGTTAAAGTTAATTAACAACTCTAATTCAAAAAGCTTATAAAATGGATTAGCTACTGCTTTCCTCAGAATATACTGCATGGTGACTACAGTTGTTATGACCCCTCTCCTGAAAAGCTCTCAACAATTATTTATCTTTTGCCAAGAAATATGAATTATGAAATTCCCCTTTCTCCCAGCTATATTAAAAAAAAATAAAATGAATTAGCAAATATAATGCAGTTACCTGTCATGTTGCAGTAAACTTTCAAAGGTCCCAGTGCCCCACTGCCATCTGGATCTATCCAGTAGTAATTTGAAGTTTTGCCCAAGTGTTTGTATGCTTCACAAGAGAGTTCATAAATAGCTGGAATAAAATAAAATACAGCAATAAGGATCTTCAAATCCTGGAGCAGAAAAAATCCATAATAACAATAAATTGACTTGATTTATATAAAGATCTATACCCTTGATATTAAAATAATGTCACTAACTTTCATAGAAAACAAAGTATATTTCCAAAAAATACAGAAGTGATTAAAAGCTTAAGGCATATAATTTTTTTTTTTCCCTCTACACATAAGAAAAAGTCAGAATAGGAAGAGAATTCCAATAACTTGGGGAAAAGTGTCAGAGGGGAGGAACAACCAAAGATTTTTCAAGAGTAACTTAAAACCTTTTTTTGAAAATACCTTGGTTTAGAACTTTGTTTATATAGTGTGGTTTTTTTTTTTTAAGTTTTATATTACAAATGAAGATTTCTATTGATCCAACATACTTTTCCCTTTAGTTTTCTTTCAAGAGACACATCAAAAAGGTTTTGAATTTTCTTTCAGTAAATATTAGAATTTTTTAGGTATTATTATTACTCAGAATAAAATAGTTTCAAAATTGTGAAATTTCTCACTACACGCAATACCTGTCTCTATACAGCTCTGCAATTACATTACTACATATCTACATAACTATGACTCCGTCCCAGCAAGGTCTAAAATTTCTCAGTGTTTACTGGAAGAAGAAGTTTAGCCAACTTAGCAGAGGTTTTTTGTTCTTATTTTTCCTTGACCTCTGTAAACCGCTTTTTATTTCACCTCATAAAACTTCTTGTCAGGTTGTGTTATGAAGTATAGCTCAGATATCAGAATATAGTAAGCATTGTTGAGATGCTTTTCTAATAATACACCTTGTTTTCCTTGTAATGCGTGACTATTTTGATGTGTAGTATCCATAAACAAACAACAAAAAAGTCATTTTATGCACAGAAAACTTATATATTTTAAAGTTATACAAATATTAATATTTTAAATGCAAATTTGGAGGAAAAAATGACTACTACTTTTTTTTGTTGGTTTTTTTGGTAAGTCTTCTCTCTTGTCCAAGGACCAGATGCTACAAGTTTTTTGTTTGAAATTAACCAATCAGCTGCTAAAAGAAATGAAATGCTTGTTTAACCAGACTTCATAACCACTCTACAAATTAATCTATTTGTTGGCAATTCTTACAGCTGACCTGCAAAGACTGGCTTTATTTCAAATGTCCATAAGGATGAGCTGTTTTGTTGGGCGCTGATTGTAAGTGGGTGACTGATCACATACATATATGTGCACACAAACACTTAAAGACCTCCAAACAACTATCAAGATGCAGGAAGGACAGTGGAGCTGAAAAGAAAACTTCAATTTTGATGTGGCATAAATGCAAAGCAAAAGATTATTATATATGCATAAAGAGAATCTCTTTGTTGATGCTACAAGAAAAATAATTTTCTGTAAGGTTTTACTTGTTCATTACAGGGTCTAAAGTCAATTTAATATAAGAAGTAGACATTGTAATTAAATTGTGAAATATTCCAAGACATTTCCCCTCCTTGCTCCCCAAACTAAGATCAACAGATTATTTCATTATCAAGGAGACACTCTGCCTGTTTTCAGACATTTTACACAGATTTTCAGTTACAAGATATTAAGTAATTCATAATCTTTTTGTTTGTTTTTTTGTTATTTTTCTCCAGAAATGTATCTTTAACTCTCAATATATTATCTCAATGTAACCACAAAATAGCATCTCTGTTAACATAGTTGTGACGTGTCATAAATTTTAATAGATCCATTCAAGGTCAAGCAAAGAAGATTACAAATACTCTTTATGATTTTCTGGAAATTTGGGGACTTTTTTCATTTTCTAAACTATTTCAGAAAACTAAGGGAGCTTTGTAGTGTCCAAATCTTTATGTAAAGCCACATTTTTCTCCAACTTTGCTCCTTTCAAGAAGATAAGTCAATCTTTGAACAGAGATGCTAATGGGAAGAAAAAAAAATGTTAAAGTGTTATAGAGAAGACAAAAGCTAACAAGCTATACTGTTCATTTATCCAATGACATGGAATATTTTACAGAAAATTAAAGTGTTTAGATTCAATCCCCTGCCTTCTATTCTTCTCAAAAGGGAGAAATAAGTGGTTGGTAGTTATTTAACAGCACAAAAAGGATAAATTTGTGTAAGTCATCATTTGTTAAGTATCAACCAAATGTTGAACACCAAACAGTGGAAATGAAGATAGTTCTTGAAATAAAGACAAAGCAGTGAGATATTCTAAATAAATTCAATTTATGGAAAAATATTTTTATGAGGATGTGATGGGGTTTTGGCAGGTTTTATTCTTATGTAGATGCATACCTAAAGACCTTGAAAATGTATTATCAGGAATAAATAAAAATGAAAGGATAGATCTTGAATTAAGAAGCAGTAATGTACAAATCATGTAACAGGAATTCAGGAACAAAATGAAAGGATAAGTGAAGTTAGTATACTGACAGAATAATTTGTAATTGAGATTCAATAGGAAACAATCATGTTCTGGTATATGGAGACACTTGATGAAAGAAAAAGACCTTTATGTTGAATTCAGATGTCTAATTGTAGTCACTAATATAAACAGCAGAACAGAAGTGGAAAGCCTTAGGAAGATTAGGCTTTGAAGGGAAGCAGGGTAAGACATGACACCAAGAACTCAGAGAAGTAGAAGACAGGATGCCACAGGATCACATCATGATTCAGTCCTTCCATTTTGGGCTTTTGAAATGCTGCAGAAAGATTAGTCAAACGTGTAAGGGTGAAAAGGTAAAAATAGAAGCTGTAAGAAACCCAAAGAAAAGCTATAACAGATGAAAGGACAAGCATTTAACAAGTCATTGCTTCGGAAGACAACAAGTTCATTAAATCCCATATGAAAATGAAAACAAAATACAGCAAGGAAGAGACCATGGCACAATCAAAGCAAACAGCTTAAATCAGAAAACCGGGGAAGGTTACAATAAAGAAAACAATTAAGAGATTCAGGAAAGACAAGTCAGCAAAATTCAAGACTTGGATATAACATCTATAGAGTACATATGCAAATAAGGAGAAATGCCTGCAGGAACAAGAACAGGAAGAGCTTTTTACTGAGGATTTCTTCTGGGAGATAGGAAAAAAAAAAAAAAAAAAAAAGGAACTGAAAGACACAGGGCAACAGATTTGTGTTTTTCCAGCAAGTAGGAGTAAAATAGCAAAAATATGCATTTGCTTTCTTGGCAGCTGGTCCAAATACACAATATATACTCTTAACAGAATTCAGAATATTATTAAATATCAAAATCTTTCAAGATGAAGATAAAACTCACTACATCTGCATTTCTGGCCAGAATAGCAACTTCTAATGTAATACATGCAGGTATTAAATCAAAAGAAGGTTAATAATATTCTTTCTGAGAAGAAGAGGAAAAAAAAACAACAACAACAACAAATCAACCCACCCCCCAAAAAAAAAACAACAACCAACCAACACAAAAAGAACACACTCTACAAATGACTTTCTCAATCAACTTGACATTCTTTCATATCACATCAAAAACTGTAAACGAGAAATAAGTGATGAAAACCTGGTCAGGACAGAACAGTGATCTGAGTTCTGAGGGTCAGGGAAAAAGTGCAGAAGAAAATAATCAACAACAGAAAGAGCACAAAAAAGATGGTATAGCCTTTTTTGACATTTAATCACCTGAATAATACAGATAAAACTGAGGCCACCAAACCCATTTTATGCTAAAATTTGAAAGGTGTTGGCAGTGTTCTATCATAGAGTAAAAAGAAGTACAAAAAGAAGAAAAAATCTCATTTAAACTTCTGGTGTAAAACACCAAGCTTCTTTAACTGTAGTAGTCTAAGCAGAAATCTAGTCATTTTTATCAGTTGACAAAAACAATTACCAATGCATTTTGTAGTTCACTATTGACTAAGCTAACATCCATAACAGTGGGCTTTAGCACAGCTTGATGCGTGAAGTTTTTCTTCTTACAAAAGTTAGGCTAGGGAAGCAGAATAAGGGAGAACAACTTAGGAGTAAATCAAAAACTAACACAGAAATCTACATCATTTTCACTGTTGTATATACTCATGGGTTCTCTTCTCCTAGAAGAACTGCTTATCTGAACCCCAAAAGGGAGGTAGTGATCAAGGAAGACATTTCTTTCTTAGTTTTAGGATCCTACATTTTAAATATCTGGGTAAAAGTAAAGAGTTCAGACAACAAGCTTACATAATAGAGTTTTTTCTAGCTCAAGATTGTTTGCCAAAAGTTGGAAGCAGTCATCTCTTAGATTTAAATGTCTGTTTATTCATTGAGGGAAATGTGGTCTTAATCCTGTTTTACTTTCTGACTGGAGTGAAGATCAAGAGTTATCCCATGCAGCTTACACAGCTGCTGGCACTGCTGCTGGTTATTTCTAGAATGCAGAATAACTGAAATACAGAAAGGATTTAAGAACTCTTGTCACTTTACATGCTGTTCCCACAGGGTTCCAGTAGCACCTTGGTAAACTAAAGTTTCTGCAACACAATGTAAAAAGGCAGTTTTCATTTAGGGCTAACAAATATCTTCCTTTTATAAGTACAAACCTCATTATAATTATGAGACCTAGCTTGACAGTCTGCACTATGTGACATAATGAATGTGTTGAAATGCATTTTGTTTCTGTCAGTGAATATGGCTGCGGCAGGGGATAAACTCCTCTAAACTGCTACTAATGCAAGAGTAAATCTCCTTAGCTTTATGAGGGTGTAAGAAAGGTGTAGATTCACAGGAAATGATGGAACTAAATGATCATAAAAGTGACAAAAGTAGGAAGTACATCAGATCCACAAAGTCCTGCTACTCCTCTCCATTAATTTCAACTTCCCAGAAAAATATTGAAAGCTAAATAGAATTATAAGGTGCTTGGATTCAGGTCAACCAAGTTGGTTTCAGCTCCTGAGCCCCTTTAAAGGGCTTAAAAGCATAAACAGACAAGAAAGGGGAAGAAAAAACAAATTTACTCAAGAAACAGTTTTACACTGAAATGGCGTACCTGCAATTTTAGAAATTAACATTAATTGCAAAATCTTTCTGACTCCACATGTCTAGAGTTGTACGGCTATTTTTTATTATACTGTGCAGTTTTAGATCCTTTCTCCAGGAATGAAATACCAGCAAAAATGGAAAAGGAAAGTAATCTTTGCAAAACACTGAGATTATGCCTGACCACATGAAGATATTGCTATGTTTCAGCAATGTTCACAGAAATAGATGTTTTATGCATTTTGAAGTACCTATTATTTTTAATTAGAACATTGAAATTTCCCCAAATACCCAAGTTATAAGTAGCTAAATACCATTAACCTCATATATCCTCAACTTCTAAGGTTTTTTTAAAAGGCACGCTTTCATCAAATTATAATACACTTTAAAGTTACTTTTGACTGGCCAAAGACAAAGCCATTGCAGTCATGTTTCTGGAATGTGGGAGATTAAACCAAGAGATAAAACCAAGAGCAAGCAGAATTTCTCAGCCTAACTAGGTTACCCCCACAGACAAAACTGAGCAATTTCAGTCCTAAAGGCAAGCATAGCCCCTAGCATCTCTACACACCTTCAGTGTGAAATTAATATTTGACTTTTTTTTTTTTTTTTTCTGTTCCTGGGATACAGCCATTGAAGGGGCCCTTGGTTTGCTCTTGCAGTTGGGCAGTTCAAACTTGAATTCTAAGAGCTCAAAACCATACCATCCTTGCACTGTGGCCATGTGAGATTAGTAAGAACCTATTACACACAGCACAGCTATTTTACTCACGGAAGTTCAAATGCAAGATAACTTAACCTTATCTTAACCCTGGTTTAGTTCTGCCATTATTAACATAATTAAATAATTATTACATCATTATACAAGATGTTCCAGGAAAAGGTTGTTCAGTTGGGTCCAAATTATTTTTGAAGAAAAAAAAAAGAGGAGAGGAGAAGAGAGAAGAAGAGAAAGAGTGGAATTATTTTGCTGATCATATTTAGTGTTAAGAGCAGAATCACATGGCTGAGATGAACCTTAAAGATAATCTAACCGACCTTGGTCCCAAAAAGCTTTATAACATCTATTTTACTGACAGAATGATTAAAAAGAAACAAACAAACAAAACCAAACAAAAAACCACTCATCAAATTCAACAAAGAAAAGCACAGAGTTCTGCACCTGGGGAGGTTTCCCCCAGACGGCAGCTAAGTACTATGCAGCTGCTGGCTCGCTCTCCACAGGTGGTATGGGGGAGAGAATCAGGGAAGTATAGGTGCGAGAACTCGGGTGTCAAAATAAAGACACTTTACTAGGTAAAGCTAAAGCTGTGCATGCAAGCAAAGCAAAACAGTGAATTCATTCACTACTTCCCATCGGCAGGCAGGTGTTCAGCCACTTGTGGGAAAGCAGGGCTCATCATGCTTAACAGATTCTTGGGAAGACAAACGCCATCACTCCAAACATCACCCCTTCCTCCTTCTTTAACCCAGTTTTTACTGCTGAGCTTGACATCATATGGCATAGGATATCTCTTTGGTCAGTTTGAGTCACTTGTCCCAGCTGTGTCCCCTCCCAGCTCCTTGTGCACCCCCAGCCTCCTACCTGGCCGGGCAGCATGAGAAGCTGAAAAATCCTTGGCTCTGTGTAAGCACTACTCCTCAACAACTAAAAACATTAGTGTGTTATCACCACTATTTTCATCAAAAATCAAAAATACAGCATTGTGTGAGCTTCTATGAAGAAAATTAACTCTATCCCAGCCAAAACAATGACAGGAGGAACAATCCCAGGCACCAGGACATGCTGGGGTCCACCCAGGTAGAAAGCAGCTCTGCAGAAAAGGACCTAGGAACCTTGGTGGACACCAAGTCTAACATAAGTCAGTACTGTGCCTTTGCTGCTAAGAAGGCTAATAGTATCCTTGGATGTATTAGGCAAAGTATCATCAGCAGGTTAAGAGACGTGATCCTTCTGCTCCACTCGGCATCGGGGAGACCACACCTGGAATACTGTGTCCAGTTCTGGACCCCCAGGACAAGTGAGACATGAAGTCCTGGAAAGAGTCAAATGGAGGGGTCACAAAGGTGATGAAGGGACTGGAGCACCTCTCCTATGAGGAAAGGCTGAGAGAGATGGGACTGTTCAGCCTGGAAAAGAGAAGGCTCAGGGGGGATCTTATCTATGTGTATAAACCCCCGAGGAGAGGGTGCAAAGAAGACAGAGCCAGGCTGTTTTCAGTTGTGCCCAATGATAGGACAAGGGGCAGCAGGCACAAAATGAAAAACGGGAGGAATAACTTCTTTGTAGTGTGGGTGACTGAGCACTAGCATTAGCCCTGAAAGGTTGTGTTATCTGTAAGTTTGTGCTGGTGTGCCTTGCCAAAAAAAAAATAAAAAATCACACATAGAATACACATGAAGGTCTTTTAATTAAATGGTTAATTACATAATTCTGCAGAATCAGGTGCTTGGCAATCTTTCACAAAGCAAGCACACCTCTCACTCGATTCACCATTATTTATACACAGCTAACTTGTGAAACTATCTCTGGTTACTTTTGATTGGTTATTTTAGCTCATATAACTTATCTCTGTTGAGCCTATGCATTACAGATGACCAGCAAGGAGGGGAACACCAATCCCACAATTCCATACATTTGCATTTTTGATGGGTGTGTTTTTTAATATGTTAACAACCCTTAAAGAGCAAATGGTTACCATGGGTCAGTCTGGAATCTTCCTTCAGCTGTTTTCCTCCTTTTTGTTTTCTAGCTTTCATCGCTTATCTCCCTTGCTTCTGCTAGCTCAAGGCTACCAGTTTGCTGGTTCTCTTCAAGGTTTCCTTGTTCTTTTAAGTGTAAGACTAGAATTTCCCCCCTTTGAGACAATGAAACTCACTTTAAGGTTTCATAGTTCTCACCACATAGTTCTTGTCCATTTCTGCTAATTTTAAGAAGTACTCTATATTATCCATATCTCATTTTGCTAACTTTACTTGGTTAGGTTTGCTGAGCCAAGCACTATACAAATTTAGACAACTAGGCATGTATTGCAAAACACAACTACGTATGACTTTTGTAACTACAGTTAATGTGATAACTAAAACCAGTTCTTATCATCCAAAGTCTAGCAAGCATGACCACAAACAGGAAAAAGCTGGTCTACTAATAATGGTTGCATCCTAAGACACTTTGTGAAATAAATAGATGCTTGCCAGATTCTGTTTATATCTGTCTGAATTTGCTTCTTCTCATTTATATGGAGTCTCCCTCCTTGTAGACCTTCAAAAGCCACCTGGACATGATCCTGGGTAACCTGCTGTAGGTATCCCTACTTGAGTAGTGGGGTTGGACCAGATGACCTCCAGAGGTCCCTTCCAACCTTAACCATTTTGTGATTCTGTGAAGGTAAACCAACAGATGGAATTATGGTGCTTATGGCTGGACCAGTGTACATTTCTGGCCATTGCTGCATTGGTTGTCACATGGCTAAAATTTTCCATCCTTCGTGACTGAGCACAAGCTTTCTTCCTGCTGCCATTGATCTAAGCTTCATCTTTCTTAAAGCTCTGAAGTTATGGATTGCTGCTTTCCCAGCTGCTGTACATGCCTCACGCTCTCCCTTCCCCTCCTACTGTGAGCTAATGAACTTGTAAAGGATTCTCATTATTAGTGCAATATTCAAATATGCCCTGTAGAAATTGAAAGGAAATTAAAACACAGAGAAAAATAAAAATAATAAGATGTGTGGAAATTTGCCAAATTTGTGTCAAGTTGACTTTAGGCTCATTTTTGCTGGTGATAAACAAGGCAATTACCATTGTGGTAACCAAGGGAGGAAAGCAGAAGGTAGGATAAGAAAGAGCATGATTTTATTTGCCACTGGGATAATAAAGAACTCTGTTGCCATGGGGGTGAAAACTGCAATGAGTTACCAGAAAGTGGTTCTACCCAGGAATTTGCTATAAATATAGAAGAAAGACATTCCCTTTATAGCAAACAAAAACTGTTTCCGTTCCTCTGTTAAGGTTGTTCTTTCATTCCTTTGGGGAGTGTGGAGGGAAGAAAAATGAATTTAGAAACAAATGCCTGATCAAAAATGGATTTTTTAACAAACCTAGCAGTGATTTAAAATTAGAAGCCATAAATTAGGCAATTAGCACCATTGTAACAATGTCAGCCTACAGACATCTCAAGAAAGAAGTATAATTAGACACCAATTTTTAACAAGGTACTTTGGAGAATGACTTATCATTCAAGGACAGACAAACACATTTATTAAAACCACATTCTGATATGGTTTTCCGTGACTGAAATAAACACTGTTCAGGATATAAACATTTGAAACTGAAAATGGCAAGTCATGCCAAGCTCCACATACTGCACGGATTCATCTTAAATGTGGATGGTTTGGCACATTTGTGTAGCTGTAAACCATAACCAGGCACTGCATCTGGTGGGGGAAGACTGACAAAGAAACTATTGGATATTCACAGTACTTGTGCTGGTTTTACATTGGTTCCAGCCACAGAAAGCTTCAGGGATGCTGAGTTTGAGTCTTCTCCAGCTGGAGTCAACAGGAGAACAACCGATACCAACACAATCTTCCATGCAAAAGGTTTCAAGATTGGTATAAAGACTAAACTTGAAAAATCCATGCCCCTGAAGAAAGGGTATGATTTCTGCTCCCACTCCCACTTACTTTGTATTGACAAGGCAATAGAAAAGAGAAGAGGAGACAAGGTGCAAGCCTGAATTCACAATTTCCCAGCTGTGTAAAATGAACACCTGATTGCAATATGAAGTGTACTGAAATACAGAAATGAAAATCTTAGCAAATTATATGAGGGCCAAAAGTAGGGGAGATGTAAATTTAGCTAAAAGTTATGGAAATATCTGGAATATTATTTTAATACAAGATGTCTATGAGTGGTTACAAACAGTAAAACTACATTTTTTTCCCCACCATGTTCATACCAGTTCTTTCCTGCCTTGGATAACAAGGCGTTTGGTCTATCTTAAGTCCTGAACTTCCTTATCAATGTTAAATAATGCCCACCTGCACAAAGAGACATTCTCTTTACAGAGTGTGAAGAGATTATAATGTCAGGTTTTATTATGAATACTAATTCCAAAATGCATTATTCCCATGATAATTTAAAGAACCTTAATTGTTACTTTTACAGGCCTTGACAGTTGTTTTTGTCACTGTTTCCTGACCCTCTCCCAAGCCTCACCACCTCTATTCCCAAAATAGTTTTGTCTCTGTAACAATTATAATCTGCAATCCCATGGAGGAAAATGTGGTACCTTGCTTGACCATATTTAGTACAACTTTCACTGGCATAAAACTTATTCAAATTATTAAAAAAGATATTACTGGTCAAACAAAATAAGCATTATTAAAGCCTTACATCAAAAACTTATATTTGAAAAAACAAACAAACAACAACAAAAAAATACACACACCAACAATAAAAATTAAATTACCTACAAAACAATGGCTATACACACAGATTTACAGACACCTAAGCAAACATTTTCTGGAGAAACTGAGCACTTGTTTCCACAAACAGAAAAGAACTAAAACATTATGAAAACAAATGCGCATATCAGCATTTACATTATCTCAATGAAAACATCCTCTATCAACATGACATCAATTTAGAACCAATGCATCATCTTTGTCATTTACATGAATCACTGAGCAACTCACAACGCCAACAGAATTCAACTTTTTTAACTGCCAAAAAAATGTCAGCAGAAACATCTGCTCCATGTCTCTTTTTTCATATTTCTCTCTCTACTACTTTCAAGTGGGAATGATTGTGTCCTGGCAACTTACTGGAAATCATTTTCACATCTCATTCACATAATGGATGAGCTGTGAAATTAGTAACATAGATTGGAGGTTGCACTGGTTGGCATGTACTCTCTTTCACTGCTGTTTCAACAGCAGCACTTCAGAGTATGTATTTAGACTGTTTACTGAGGGGATGGAACCATAGGAAAGTGTGCTGAAAGCTCATCTGCACACCTACAGATGACTTCAGACACGCAATTGCAGCAGAGGAACCCAAATAATCCTCTGCCCATCTGCTCCCAGGCCCATCACAGGAGCCACCAGCTCAAAGACCCATCTGCACAATCCCAAAGGAGCACAGGGACACGATGGCTGGCAGCAACCCAAATCAAGGACTACAGAGAAATGAACGTCCTGTATGGGGTCCTCCTTGCAGTTGTCCCAGCAGAACCATCAGCCCCAGTGTCCAGGTGTGACACCCATCACCATGAGTCACTGGGAGCAGCTCTCCCATAAACATTCTGGACTAAGGGGGCTGCCGTCTAGGGGTAGGATACATCATGGGATGCAGGGGAAGAGCACTTTAGGATCACAGAGGACATACAGGATGTTTAGAGAAAGAATAAAAGGCAAGAAATGGGAGGGGGGTAGGGGACCTGGAGAAGGAAAAAGCATGAGAAAAAGAGGGAAAAGTGTAAATAGTTAGCTGGTCAGTACACTTGTCTGGTTTTGCTCTGCACATGAACAGCACAATCTGTCCTGCCTTCTTATCAAATTCCCTTCTAACTTTTTCCTGGTTGACGGACTCTCTATTCTGTACGCATGTGTGTATGGGGGGTGTGAGTGTCAACATCTGGAGTCAGACTACAGGTTGGAGGGCCCCTGTGTCCATGGTGACAGACACAGGACCAATACAGGTGTGTGATGTCTAATGAAGATTGCGCCAGACTAGCTAGCAACCAGGTGAAAGCGGCTTGGGAGCAAGGGAGGATTAGTGGGTCTCTAATGACTAGCTCTGTGCGTGAGAGTGCCTAGGTATCTCTGGGAGTGAGTGCATAGGGAGCAGAGGTGTCACCTAAGGGACCTGGAAAGTTCTGGCCAGCTCTGTGTGTGTGCATGCCATGGTCTGCACCAGCAACTGGAGTTGGACTACCACCTCAGGTGTTGTATGTCCTGGTGTCAGCAGCTGGGGAGATTGGGATCCAGCACCAGCCAATGGGCAGACCATGTCTCTGAGCCCAGATGCTGGAGAGAACTGACCTGTACTTATGTATACATACTCCTTCCAGGGGGACCTCCACCCTGCTCAGTTATGTATGTATGTTGTGTATATGGGTGCCTGTTGCGCACACACGCACACAAAGCCTATCTTTAGGCTTGCTATTGGTTGGACCTCAGGACATTGAACTGCAGCAGCCTTGCCTCTTTTGGGTTGTTTGATCTGGCATGACATGCTTTCTTCTAACAGAAAACATTGCATAGTGAATACATGTCAAATGTCATGCAAGGTCAAAGTACACAACTTAACTCCTGTGATCATTTCCCCGTTTATTTACTGTTGCAGTTAAACTTCCTACAGATTCCTGCATCTCAGCTACAGTGATGTTCAACACATCTTTTTCTGTTATTAGTAACATGCTGCCTGATAAGTAGTTCAAGTGATTAGGACCTGGGTGAAGCTCTCAACTTCTGTCCAATACAGCTTTTTAATCTGCAGAATATGTTTCATGACTGTCATCTAAACTGCTGGAAGAAAGCAAATAAAAAGAGTGGGTGAAAAGAAACATGATGTGAGCAGATGATTAGAAAAGAAATAATAAAAGAAAGAAACAAACTGCTGAGGTTGATAGGCAAGCACAAAGAAATTCAGAAACATGGAAATGAAGAAAACAAAAATAGATTTGAAAAGGAGCCTAGTTAAGAATTTCAAAAAGGCTTAACAAGCCAGTACAGCTCAGTTAGACTGAGCATGCATCTCCGAAATGCAGTGATTTCTGCATTGTCTTCAAGTAGCAGTACCAGATATAGCTTCAAATAAAACAAAAGTAGTGAGAAATTGTGTTACATTTTCCTCTGGGTTTCAGAGCATCTATTAATTCTTTCTGAATATAAAACCATATTGAAAGCATAGCAAATAAAATAGAACCACAGTCACAAGAAAAAAAAAATTGAAAGCTTTCTAAACAAGTGATCAGATGATTAATTCATCCATATTCCCTAATGTAAAAGCTACATAGGGATACATGTGCTTAAAAATTTGCAAGATGAGATTCAAAGAAAGACTCTATGGTTGCAGTAAAACAAAAGTAGTGGTGTTAGATGAGCTGTACAACTAAGACTTCTACTGAGGAAAAACAACAACAACAACAAAAAAAAAAACACAAACATAAACACATTTACATACTTCTAATAATATAAACAAAAACAGTTTTTATGAAACAGTAGCATCTCCACATTTCAGTAAAGTAAACAGACCTACAGGATTCACTAGGCTTAAATAAAATATTTGATGAGTTCCAGTGTTTTCAACCTGTCATTACTTCTGCCAAAAGACTTGTCTAACCAAGATAATCATAGCTGTCTAAGCTAAGGTGAAATTTCAAAGCAACAGTTATGAAATATAACTGATATCTAACACCTACTTCTGCTAACAGATATTGGTCCTACATTTTTGCCTGCATTGTCATCCATTTAAATTACGAAGGAGCATAAAACTCAAAAAAAAAAAAAAAAGACACTAAAAGTAAAAGAAAAACATCACAACTCTTCAGCTCTTGCCCGTAGGTGACAAGAGTCAATGTGGACAATTACAGAAGCTTGAGTATACTGGAATATGAATATGATGGTTGAGAAAGGAAGCATCCATAAACAAGAACCAAGCTGTATCAAAAAATACCATCTGCAATATACACTGTGGAAAGAGAAGTGGCATAAGAGGACTGACAATAAATATTTTCTGTGGCTACTTACTACTAGAGCCACACAGATACTATTGTAAATCTAAATCTTGTCCTTCTAATTATAAAGGCAAATTATAATGCACAAAACCCAAATATTTGTCCTTAATCAAAAATGCCTGCTTACCCCACAGGAATCACATAAAACACTGTTCTAAAGCAATCAAAGCAGAAGGAAACCAAGATACCATGTTTTGTTACCCTTCACGTGAATTTCTGTATTTTGTCCTTTCCCTTGCTGTCCATTTTCTTCCACAAGTGCAAAACTTTAGTCTTGGATTCAGCTTGTGACAAAAGACTCCTGACTCTTTCAGAGTTGCCAGCCAGGCCCAACATGAGACAAGAAGCCTTTAATATTATAAGAAGAGGTAAAGTCTTCTGATAAGTTGAGGCGATCGGCTCCAGGGCAGATGCATTCTGCAGCAGAGTGGGGGATTGCAGCATGCAGGGGGTTCCCTACATGGAGGTCTCTCGAGGCAGCCGCAAGGGCCCGGCAGCCCTCACGAGGGCGGCTGACGAGTCTTGAGCAGAGCCAGACACAGCCCTCCTCTGTTGTACAAAGGCAGCCCCTGGGGAGCGTGAGCAACCAGGGCATGGCGTGGCAGTCAGGGCGGCAGTGCATGCAGGCAGGGAGCAAGGTGGATCATTTTGTATTCTGGGAGCAGCAGAGGAAGGGCCTTCTACTACAACAGAAATGGTGTCCACCCACCAAGCCTGCCAGGCTAAAGGCTGAAACCCAGACAGGGGGGCCACAACCTCCCCGGTTGGATGCCTACACCCAAAGAGACCTCCCGAGGATCTCTCTCCTGAGGTGAGAGGAACTCACCAGGCAACGTAGCATCCAGGAATCTGAGCAGGAGATTGACAAATAGTATTATGTGCTGAGATGGTCTGAGCAACAGCCCTGCCTTAAGTCCTGGCAAGGGGAAGGTAAACAAGCTTGCAGCCCTGAACCAACACCTGTGAAAGACTCACATGACAAGGGAGAGTGGACCCTTGTCTCTGCTTGGAGCTGGAGGAGGAGTCTCCCCCCTGCCCCTAAGTGCCTCAGCACAATAGATACGATGTTCGGGCAGGAGAGAGGAGACTCCAAGAGAACTAGTAAAAACCTCAGAAAGGACATTCACACAAAGTTGGCTCAGTCTCCCATCTGCATCAGAATCGTTGCCACAAAAAAGGCATGAAGGGTGTTAGTCACTGGAGACTCCTCTCTGAGAGGCATTGAGGCTCCCATTTGCCACATGGACAATCTCTCCAGAGAGGTTTGCTGCCTGCCTGGGGTCCATATTTATGATATTACAAAGAGGCTACCAAGTCTGGTAGGTCCCAAAGACTACCACCCCTTCCTACTTTTTCACATAGGATCAAATGATGCTGCGACAAGGAGATTCCAAAATATCAAAAAGGACGTTATGTCCCTTGAAAAGATGTTGAAGGGATCAGGAGCACAAGTAGTATTTTCCTCTGTCCTCCCAGTTGGTGACTGGGATCCAAGAAGAAGGAGATGAACGGACCAAATGAATGATTGGCTGTGAGGCTGGTGACATGCTCAAGGTTTGGGGTTCTACGGTCTTGAATGCACTTTTGAGAAACCAGGCATGCTGACACTGAATGGGGCGCAGCTGACCAGGTGGGACAAGAGTGTTCTGGACAGTAAGCTATCTGGGCTTGTCATGACAGCTTTAAACTGGATGCAGTGAGTGAAGGGGATGTACCTCTGAGTGAAGAAAGCAAACCTGAGAACACTGTCACTCTAAGAAACAACAGGGAAATACCTGTGAACTGCCCCAAAGCAAAAGGGAAGGGTTCTTCTGGAAATGTGATGCAACTGATAGCCCAGCCAAAGTGCCTCTACGCCAATGCATGCAGCATGGAAAACAAGCAAGAGGAGTTGGAAAACATGGTGTAATTACACAAATATGACCTGACCGCTATCACGGAAATGTGGTGGGATGGATCACACAACTGGAACACTGGAATAAAGGGCTACAAGCTCTTCAGAAGAGAAAGACAGGAGAGGAGGGGAGGGAGTGTTCCCCTCTACATTAGGGAAGGGATTGATTGCAAAGAAATGCCTCTGAGAAACAGCTACGGACAGATTGAGAGCTTGTGGTTGAAAGGACCACAACAATAAAGGACACCTTGTAGTCGGGGTATACTACAGGCTGCCCAATCAAGGGGAGCCTGTGAATGAAGCATTCTTGCTTCAAGTACAAGAAGCGTCACTCTCACACGCTCTCATCCTGATGGGGGACTTCAACCATGTGGATGTCTGCTGGGAAAACTACACAGCAGGCCGTGAGCAATACCGGAGATTCCTCGAGTGCGTTCAGGATGACTTTCTGGTCCAGGTATTGGATAAACCAACCAAAGGAGAAGCGTTACTGGACCTGTTTCTCATTGATGCAGATGAACTCATTAAAGAGGTTAAGATGGGAGGCAGTGTGGTCGAAGCAACTACACCCTGGCTGATGTTTTTGTTTTCTAGGAATATGAGCTTGGAAAAGAGCAAAGTCAAGATGCTGAACTTTAGAAGAGCAAACTTCCAACTGTTTAAAGAATGAGTGGATGAGATTCCCTGGGAAACCGTCCTTAGGCACAGAGGAACTGATCAGAGCTGGCAACTCTTTTAGGACACTTAGAGGGCAAGAACTCTTCATCCCCATGTGTAAGAAATCAAGCAGGGAAGGCAGGAAACCAGCATGGCAAAGCAAGGACCTGCTGGTCAAACTGAGGCATGACAACAAAATGCACAGGCCGGGGAAGAAGGGACATATGGTCTGGGAAAAGTACAGGGATGCCGTCCGAATATGCAGAGATGGGATTAGGAAAGCCAAGGCACTGATGGAACCGTGCTTGGCAAGGGATGCAAAAAATAACAAGAAGGGATTCTATAGGTACACTGGCTGGAAAAGAAAGGGTAAGGAGGCCACATCTCCTCTGATAAATGAGAAGGGAGAACTGGTAACAACAGACATGGAAAAGGCTGAAGTACTCAATAGCTTCTTTGCCTCAGTCTTCACTGCCTTTCAGGCTTCTCATGTTTCTCAAGTCCCTGAACCTCTGGGCAGGGGTCGGGGAAGCAAAGTCCCTCCTACTGTAAGCAAAGAGCAGGTTCAAGACCATCTGATGAAACTGAACAGGTACAAGTCTGTGGGGCCTGATGACATGCATCACAGGGTCCTGAGGGAAATGGCTGATGGAATTGCCACGCCTCTCTCCATCATATTTGAAAAGTCCTGGCAGTAAGATGAAGTCCCTGGTGACTAGAAAAAGGGAAACATCACTCCCATTTTTAAAAAGGGTAGAAAGGAGAACCTGGGGAACTACAGACCAGTGAGCCTCACCTCTGTGCATGTCAAGATCATGGAACAGATCTTCCTGGAAGAAATATCTAGGTAGATGCAAGACAAGGAAGTTATCTGGGACAGCCTGCATGGCTTCACCAAGGGCAAATTGTGCCTGACCAATCTGGTGGCCTTCTATGAGTGAGTGACTGCATCAGTTGAGAAGGGAAGACCAACCGATGTCATCTACCTGGACTTCTGTAAGGCATTTGACAAGGTCCCATATGACACCCTTATCTCTAAATTGGAGAGAGATGGATTTGAAGGGTGGATGATTCAGTGCATAAGGAGTTGGCTTGAAGGTCGCACCCAGAGAGTGGTGGAGGCTGGTGACAAGTGGTGTCCCTCAGGGGTCTGTCCTCGGACCAGTACTGTTTATATCTTCATCAATGACATAGACAGTAGAATTGAGTACACCCTCAGCAAGTTTTCAAATGACACCAAGCTGAGTGGTGCAGCTGATACAACAGAAGGAAGTGATGCCATCCAAAGGGACCTGGACAAACTTGAGAAATGGGCCCATGTGAACCTAATGAGGTTCAACAAGTCCAAGTGCAAGGTGATGCACCTGGGTCGGGGCAATTCCAGACATGAGTACAGGCTAGGAGAAGGACTCATTGAGAGCAGCCCTGCAGAGAAGGACTTGGGGGTTCTGGTAGACGAAAAGCTCAACATGAGTCAACAGTGCATGCTTGCAGCCCAGAAGGCCAACTGCATCCAGGGCTGCATCAACAGAAGAGTGGCCAGCAGGTGGAGGGAGGTGATTGTTCCCCTCTGCTCTGCCTTTGTGAGGCCCCACTTGGAGTGCTGTATCCAGATCTAGGGCTCCCAGCACAAGAAGGATGCAGAGCTGTTAGAGCAGGTGCAGAGGAGAGCCACAAAGATGATCAGAGGGCTGGAGCACCTCTCCTATGAAGAAGGGATGAGAGAGCTGTGGATGTTCAGCCTAGAGAAGAGAAGGCTCTGGTGTGACCTCATAGTTGCTCTTCAGTACTTAAAATGGGCTTATAAGAAAAATGGGGAGTGACTTTTTGCTCAGACAATGACAGCACAAGGGGGAATTGTTTTAAACTGAAAGAGTGGAGATTTAGATTAGAGGTTAAGAGGAAATTCTTCACTCAGAGGGTGGTGAGGCACTGGAACAGGTTTCCCAGAGAGGTTGTGGATGCCCCATCCCTGGAGGTGTTCAAGACTGGGCTGGATGAGGTCCTGGGAAACCTGATACAGTGGGTGGTGTCCCTGCCTATGGCAGGGGGTTGGAACTAGATGATCCTCAAGGTCCTTTCCAACCTGAGCCATTCTATGATTCTATGAAAATGCATTTTTTTTCTATTGCTTTCATGCATAAAACATAACCACATCCCAAGAAAAACACACTTTTTCCCCTGAACAAAAACTACCCATCAAAGAGTCAGCTCTAATATATTAATGACAGCTGACATACTAAGTCTGCTTAGAACCTGGGTTCTACCCTCAGTAGCCCATTCAGGAAGGGGTGCTCAGCTGCTTCTCCTCCACCCCAGGAAGAGCCTGAGGTGGTCTATATCACTTTCCATTTTCAAGGCTATATTCCAGTATGGATGGGTGTCTCCTCTTAAAGCAAGCTTCAAAATTCTCAGAGACTTTTAGGTGACTGACCAGTCTTATACCTGAGGGGTGACACAGAGGTGATTACCTGCCCTAGAGAATCTGCTGGAGAAAGTAGAGCCTTTTCAAAATCCTTATTATGACCCTTTTCTTCAGTCAGACAAACTAGAAGAAACACAGAGGTCTTTGGGAGTCTGTTTTTTCCATTGTACTTCTATGTTCAATATGAATGTCTCATATATTCATCCAGCTAGATCACAGAAAACAGCACTATTATGAAGCTGCAACTGGAGGCAGTTAGCATTTCTTTGAGAGATCCTCTTCCCTCAGTAAAAATCTGGCCATTGTCAGGAAGAAAAGTAGCAATTCATAATTTTCTTGTATAGCTGTCTTGTGCAAAATAAGTTTTTGAGTTAAAACATTAGTTTGCTAATATTTAGTGTTTCCAGTTTGTGAGATGATAAATGAGGGTCTGATTATACATTGACCAACTGTTTTCATTAAACTTTTAGAATGAAAAGAGATTTTTTGCAAGCTTTCTTCTCATTTTTTCAAATAGCTCTTCTGCTTGTAATGATTTTCGTAAGTCTTAAAGCACTTACAAAAAGCATCATTATTCCTATGGTGCAAATGAGGAAGGAAAAAACAAAAACAAAACAAAAAAAAAACAAACAAACAAACAAAAAAAAAAACAGAAAACACACAAGTGGGAGAGAGAAATTACTTGCCCCAAAATTAAATCACTGGGAAGCGCTAACACAAAGGACTGAATCTAAATATGCTAATTCTCATTCTGTAATCCTACTAGATTGATCATGCTGCCTTCCACATATGGAAAAATCAAGAATGTAGAATTTATCAAATCATTTTGTCCTAAGTAATGTACACAGAAATGGTATAAAACCTACATAATGTCTGATTATCTGTTGGTATATACTGCCTCTTTAACGGAAAACATCATTAAAAAATAGAATGTATTATTTTTTGTCTATTTTTAATGTTATTTTTTAATTGTATGTGCAGAGATAAAAAACACTACAGATATATCTGAAGAAATTCTCATTACTTCAGCTACAATGCCTCTCTACAATTGACCTTTGCACTAACTTCATTTTCTCACCTGTCTGAGAAAGCCAGAATTATGGAGTGACTTCAAAACATTTTTTTTCCTTTTTTTTTTTTCTTTCTAATGGCTGTCAATTGGAATTTAATATCAGCACCTTAATTTATTATTATTATTATTTTTGCAATTAAGTTAAAGTAAGCAATATGCTAGATTGTCTTAATGGAGAAGTTTAAGAAAAAGCTAATTAATTTTGAAGTCTTTACACGCTGAGTCCTTTTTAGGCTGTGATTAATCCTGACTTTGATTTTATAGCATACATGAGCTGTTTTAAAGTTATCTGTTCTTAATTGCATGTTCTCTTTTAACTGTCCCCTGGAAATAATACTTGATTCTGCATTCTGAATAACAACAGAGCATAGGTTATAGCTGCCTGCAAAAACTTATCTAATACGTAAGCTTTCCCAAATGCAGGCTGCAAATTCAGGCAATTGCTTGGTCAGTTTTAAACACGAACTAGGTCATTGAACTCAGGGACTGAAAATGCTCCAAATTACACACTGATTTCAGACTGTCATTGAGCCCCAAACATATTTCCCCTACCTAGTAGAAGTTTTGCTTAAAAACTCACAACATTTGATCCTAATTTAGAACCATATATAAACAGCCTAACTTTATAAACAAGTAGAACCTGAAGGCCAGTTTCACCCCTTACTCTCTCTCCTTATCTGATTGGGTCATATCCAGCTGGTTTTATTTTATTTAAATTCCAACATAATCACTGATGGTTGACTATTCATATTCTGCTTTGCATCCTAATGCTCATTTTCTTTATTTAACCTTCACCAAGCAGTACTGATGTTATTGCTCATTTTGGAACTGCAGCCCTTTCTGTCCTGAAGGTACATTCCATCCATTTACATACAATAAACATACAAGCTGACTCCAATTTATTACACATTCTGAATTTTATAAGCACATGGTGCAGAGCAGTTCTCAGTTCAGCAGACAATAAATTAGTAGCAGGTGAGTAACTACACAGCTTACAGCTCTGTAACTAAGAATAGGTTGAATAAATAAATATATATATATATATATATATAGGAGGACAGAACATAAAAACCATACCATTCCCAACTAAAATATATATATAAACAGCACAAAGCTTTTCTTTTCCTGGTTTTGGAGGCACAGCTCAAAAATGCATTGACTTGGGGTTTATATATTTTACATGAAAGACTGCAACGCGCCCTTGGTGCCAAGAAGGCTACCAGTATTCTTGGCTGCATTAGGCAAAGTATTACTAACAGGTCAATAGAGTTGATCCTTCCATTGTTTCCCACAGTATCTTCCTGGGAAAAAAACTGTCTGTTCATGGCTTGGACAAACGTACAGTTTTCTGAGTGAAGAACTGGCTGGGCTCAAGGAGTGAACAGAGTTCAATCCAGTTGGTGGCAGGTCAACAGTGGCATTCCCCAGGGCTCAGTCATGCAGCCAATTTTAACATTTTTTTAAATGGTCTGGATGAGAGGATCAAGTCCACCCTCGCTAAGTTTGCAGATGATACCCAGTTAAGTAAAACTATTGATCTACTTAAGGGTAGGAAGGCTTTACAAAGGAAACTGGATAGGCTAAATTGATGGGCCAAATCCAATCACATTACATGCAACAAGGCTAAGTGCTAGGTGCTGCACTTGGGTCATAACAACCTCATGCATCGGTACAGGCTTGGGTAAGAGCGGCTGGAAAGGCGCCAGCAGGAAGGGACCCACAGGTGCTGCCAGCTGGACGCAAGCCCAGGTGGCCAAGGAGGCCAGTAGCAGCCTAGCCTGAATCAGAAATAGTGTGGCCAGCAGGACAAGGGAAATGATTGTTCCCTTGGATGTAGCACTGGCAAGACTGCTCCTTGAATATTGTGTTCAATTTGGAGCCCCTCAGTAAAAGAAGGACATTGAGTCCTTGAGCATCTGCTGAGAAGGACAACAAAGCTGTTGAAGGGACTAGAAGACAAGGATTATGAAGAGTGACTGAGGAAACTGAGGTTGTTTAGTCTGGAGAGGAGGAGGATGAGGGGAGACCTCATCACTGCCTACAACTTCCTGATAGGAGGTTGCAGTGTGGAGGGTGTCAGTCTCTTTTCTTGGGTGAGAAGTGACAGAATGCGAGGAAATGTTCTTAGGATGTACCATCGGAAGTTTAGATTGGATATTAGGAAGAATTTCTTCCCAGACAGGGTGGTCAAGCATTGGCACAGGCTGCCCAGAGAAGTGTTGGAATCCCCATGCCTGGGGGTATTTAAGAGATTTAAAAGTGATTAAGAGAGATTTAAGGTATTTAAGAGTGTGGATGTGGCAATAAGGGATGTGGTTTAATGGTGAAACTTGATAGGTCAGGTTGATGGCTGGACTTGATAATCATCTTGAAAGTCTTTTCCACTGTATATGATTCTCTGATTCTAAAACCTAAGACTAAACCAAACAACTTCACCTCCATTTAAAATTATCGTTTTAAATTAAAACAAATAATTCAATAACAGTTTGCATCCCTCGAAGGGCAAGAAAGGCATTATGTTAAATCCCTTGAAAACATGTAATAAATAACAGGAGATGAATCCACACAGACTACTATAAATTATGATATTTCCTTTGAAAAGTGTTACTGGAAAAGAGATTAGCTGCTTTAGAAGTTAGCATATTGATTATACAACCCTTTTAATAAACTTCTGTAAACAAAATAGTTTCTCTATAAACGAGCTTTGAGAATCTCTATTCTCAACAGCAAAGAGACAGACATGCAAGAAATGATGCAGAGCATGTATCAGATTTGAACATTTGATTAGTTCAGATACCGAGTGTGAGAAAGGAGAAGAATAAATTGACACCAATCTCACCAACTGAGAACAATCAGTTGTTCAAAGTGCTTTCTCAGAGAATACTAAGAGCAGGAGAGACAAAAGACTCTAAAGATTTCAGAAATTCTAGCTCCCTTTTTCAACTACTACTCTAAGATTAGCATTGTTCAGACACACATTCACATGCACACAATGCTGAGCCTGAATACAGCATTTACCTCCCTAAATCTACTTTGCTTATCCTAGGTCACAAATTCAGAGTCTCTAACTACCTTGGATGCAAAGAGACCATTTTTTATTTATTTATTTTATTTATTTATTTTTTAATTATTATTTCCCAGCTAGCCAGGACATCCCTCCTGCTTTTTCTGAGAAACTTCATCTGTTCCTTCACTGTTCCTTCCTGTTGAACCTTCACTGCAGCAGCTCTTCTGGAGGTTTTTTTTTTTTTTCCCCTTTTCCAATAAGTATGGGAGTTCTTAAGGAACAGGATAGGAACATCATCTTAACGTAGTTGTTCAGTCCAATTTTATACTCTTGGATATGTTTTTGTTTGATTTTTCTTTCTTAAGGCAGAGCTATAACAGAGTTAGATTTTACAAACAGGCTCCGGAAACTATTCTGGTCTTAATTTTGAAGTTTGTATATTGTCCTAGAAACACAACTAGTTTCCTAGTTTCTATCAACATCAACTCTTATTGATATCAAACCCAAGTTTCTTTCAAAGCCTCTTTCAAAGCTCAGATGAGAAAGATCTAGTCTCCAGCTGGTAGTATTTACTATCAAATTACTATGTCTTCTCCACATTGAGTTTACAGTTATTCAAAAGTATAATAAACTGAAGAAAAATACTTTAATACCCTTAAGTTATTATTATTATTTAAACAGAGGTTTTGTTAGTTCTAGCGAGGGTCAATTCTGTAGTAGAAGTTCTGGGGGGAATTACTGAGGAAAAATACATACCACTTTCATCTTGGCAGATGTTACAAACTTTAGAGGTTTTTTTTTTTTTTGGTCATTAATGACTCTCCACATTTGGATTAGTGGATTATTTTGCTGTACCCTGGAGGCACTTCAGCTGCATATATATTGTCTTATGATAATTAGTGCATTTATGTGTTGTTCATGGTTACAAAACTTGACTCATGAGACCATAAGCAACCTTACTATTAGTGGACAGTCTGTCCTATTTCACTCAGATCACATTGAACAAGTTGTATAAGTGTTGCTTGTTATTAATTGCAGCAGTTGCTTTTCTTTCAAAGATTTTATTTTTTCTGTTGTTTGCCAGATTCCTCTCTTCCCTCCGTTAAATAAGGAAGAAACAAGTTTCCATAATTAGTGAATTGTAAAGAGAACTCTCATTATTGATTGCATAATGCATTAATAGGTCTGTGAAACTGCAAGCCCATTGCCTTTTCTAAAAAAAAAAAAAAATTATTTTTCTAACAAATCTGTTAGTTACTTTTTATGATCTCAATCTTGTTCTCAGAACTTTCCCAGTTTTTACTGAGGTGGAAAGTCATACTTTACTTGTTTGTGATGACTATGCATCTGTACAATTACTTTTATTATTTTTGTGAAGATTAAAAGCATATCTTTGACAAATTATGTATTTGCTCTTTTGCTATGGACTACTTCCCAAAATGCTGACAAGAAAAAAAACACTATAATGCCATCTTTTCTTCTCTAGACTCTGTATGTAGAAAGTCGAATGTTTCAGTTGTTTCCTCCTTTCTGGAAATACAAGAAAATCATTTATTACCAAGTAATCAACAGAAGTCTTGCTATAAGTCCAATCATTACAGCCTATGCAGATTAAATTTGGTTTTCTGATTACTGATTTTACCAATAATTAGGAATCAAAATTATCACTGCCTCTACAATGCGTGTTAGTAGAGAAGTTTCTTGCTCAAATTTTATTTTTAACTTTATTTTAACGCTAAACACACTACTTATTAAAGCAGTATTTCATTGTAGGGAGAAAGTGAATATTCCTAGGAAAAAAATATCAGAGCTCATTAGACTTTCAGTGACACTTAATGTATTCATCATCTCAAGGGAAGATCAGTACTTTACTCCCTAGTAACTCTGGAACACATTCCAAAATATAAGGTAACATTCACGACAAGCTATGAGGAGGCAAAGCCAGAGAATGCAGGGGTCAGGATCTGTTATGTTGAAACTAAGACAAAAACTTACCACATTGTTACAAATACTTATTTTGGAGAAAAAAAATCAAAAATCCCCACAAACTTCCAGCATACTTCTACTCTAAAAATATATTCCGGTGTAATTTCTGTCTGCCTCTTCTAGTGATGTGATTATCTAAGACTACAGATCTCCTATTGCTTTTACAGATCTAACAGATAACCGATGGTGAGCTTGAGGTTAGTGCCCCCAGTGGAATAACTGAAGATTTATAAGCAAACCCTTTCCCATACGATATTCTCAAAGGAAAGGTGGACATACACAAGTAAAAATAAGGACAGTTTTTGTTTGAAAGTGAAATTTAGAAAGAATATAGCTTGTCTCATATGAGTAAATATGAATATAATTAAGATTAATCTTCTGAGAAGAAATTGGACTTTTTTGCTATTGGAAATAATTAGGAAAAGACAAATGGTTAAATTGATTTTATATGTTCTGCTAGATTTTTTCTAAATCTGACAAAGTTTGTGCAAGAGGTGGTAAATAGAGCGCAGTCATAGCAAACTGTCAGTAAATCTTTTATCATGTTTCTTTCACATGTAGAGTCAAGTGAAATACTGCATATGTATCAAGTGATACTGCATATTAAAAATCTGAGATAAAGAAGTTTGAATAATTACTATTTGTGCTGATATGCATTTGTAAATTTATACCATTTTGTTTTAAGGAAGCACCTTAGAGCCTAAAACTAGATGTATAGTTTGTGCAAGGTACAGCATAGTGGTGTTATCTGAACAACATGATGGAGATGAGGAGAAGCAATGAGGAAAATAAGCTCCTGTTCTCAACAACTCCAGGAACCATTTACCAATGGACTCTTGAAAAATGTGTCTCTAAGAAATGTGCATGGCAGGGCGGCCTTCAGTAGGCTATAAAGGTTAGTCAGAGATTAAAATTTAGCTCATACAATAAAGCTGGTAAGGATTATGTTTAATGTTCATTATAATCTTAATCATTTTTAAGACCATTTTTAACTCTTTCACACCTGTAAATAATGATTTTTAAGTATTAAAAAATCTTTAAAATCTTAATACTTAAGTATTAATTTACCTTTCTGTCTTGTCTAATGATAAAGCTGGTGTTCTAGCTTGGTATTTGCTAGGCCACAGCATTCCCCTGGGCACTGAGCATGTTAGGAAAAAACAATATGGCAGATTTCTGGGGTGTTTCCTATGCAATGAGATACTCAACTCTCCAATATTTTTGGTTAATTCACCATTAAGCTTTTGGGACTGTACAGGGTCTGGCTGTGATGGAGTTTACTTTCCGTGCAGCAGCCCATACAGTGCTGTGCTCTGCACTTGTAGCTAGAACAGCACTGGTATCACACCAGTGTTGTGTCTACTGCTGAGCAATACTGGCACAGCACCAGGACTCCCTCCAAACCCCGCACAGTCAGCGGGCTGGGGATGGGCAAGAGACAAGGAGGGAAACATCACCAGGGCAGCTGACCTAAACCGACCAAAGGGATATTCCATACCATATGATTTCACACTCAGCAATAAAAGGTGGGAAAGGGGAAAGAGAGGGAGGGTCTCCTGTTATGAAGATGTGTATCCTCCCAAACAACTGCTGCACGTATTGAGGCCTTGCTTCCCAGGACATGGCTGAACATTGCTTGTTGATGGGAAGTAGAGAATTTTTTTTTCTTCCTTCTGCTTCTCTGTGGTCTTTGTTTTTATCTTTTTCTCTTTAATTAGATTATCCTTATCTCAACCCATAAGCTTTTTTTTTTTCAAGCATACTTTCTTCTCCCTCACTTCTTCTGAGGAGGGGGGGTGAGAGGGTTTGTTGTGGAGTTTAGCTGTCCAGCCGGGTAAAACCCCTACATCGACCCACTAGTAGCTGTAAAAAAATAAGATAGTGATATGGTTTAGTGAAGGACTTGTTAGTGTTA
Source organism: Cygnus olor (assembly GCF_009769625.2). Taxonomy (NCBI): domain Eukaryota; kingdom Metazoa; phylum Chordata; class Aves; order Anseriformes; family Anatidae; genus Cygnus; species Cygnus olor. The sequence goes on from NC_049170.1 coordinate 56,758,871, forward strand.
GGTCATAGGTTGGACTAGGTGATCTTGGAGGTCTCTTCCAACCTAGACGATTCTGTGATAGTGGACACAGAGTGTGGAAATCTTGGCTTGTCTTGGAAAGATAAATAGCCTTCACATAACAATGCCCTATTCTAAAAAGTAAATTATTTTCTGATCTTAAAATTCAGGTATGCATGGTAGATCTACACAATTGGCGATATCATCAGAATTGTTAGTTTCAAATCTGAAATAACTCTTTCTGTAACTGTTTCTGTTTTGTAGTTTGCACTGTTCTCATCCCCAGAATACATACTTCACCTCTCTGAACTAACTGTTGTTTTCACTATCATGCTATAAATATATTATGACCAGACCTATGTGAAACAAGGCCATTTTGATTCACAAGGGTTTCATGCAAATATTTTTCTCTGTTTCACTTCAAGGACATCAGCCCTTGATTTTGTCTTTGAGTTTCAACTTCAAAGAAACCTAACACACTACTTTGAAATTCAGTCAAGGCTGTAAAGCTTTGCCTTGTTTCAGGTCAAAAGCTTAGGAAAGTGTTGAAATTCCCTGGCCAAAGCAAAATTCCCTGACAAAAACCTTTGGTAACACAGAACTTGTTCCTTTAAGTTCAGCAAAGCTCAAACTCATGAAAATCATAAGGTACAGAGCTAAGATATACACTAATATAGTCTTGACTCTAACCTCTTTAAGAAATGCCCTGTTACATCACCAGCACAAACATTGTAAACACTGAGAAAAACATTTTACAGGAGAATACAAAACCACTTGCTTTGTAACATAATTTTATATTTAAGTAAAATGTTACTGAAAGTGCTTGTACTTAAACAATTTTCTTCTCCATAGAATCACGACATTTACTAAATTTTATAGCCTTTTCATACAACTCATAATCCTGTTTAAAATTGCTTTCAGTTATTTTTATATTACACCAGTTACCATTCCAACTTTGTTCCTCCTCCAGCATCTCTTTCGTACTATTATTGTCACAAACATCAGAAATTTCATAACGAGCTGAAAGGTAGCACACCAAGCACATTCACAGTGCACGAGTAGGAAAGAACAGATGAGGTCAGTATCACTGCAGCAGAGTTGAAGCCCCATATCTCAAGACAGGATAACCACAACCTTTAGCAAGTTTCAACAGATCCCCTCTTTATTTGCAGCTATAATTAATACTGTAAACAGAGTTGTAACGTCTTATAAATCCTGGTAACTATTGCCTGCTCAGTAAGGGCAGAGTTAAGGTTATCTCAGCCTATACCTCAACACTATAGTTTTTGATTTTCACTGATTTTGGAGCCATTCAATTCCAGACTCCAGAACAGCACAAGACCTCACACATTCTGACAGAACATCCACTGAGTGACTAACTTTCTGCTCAACTTTTTTTTTTTGGAAAAAAAAGACTTCTAAAATTGTAGTACCAAGTGATAAAAAATAAAGTTTTTTTAAAGATAAAAATTAAAACAAAAGTTTAGACATCTAAGTTAGAAAGTCCATCTGAATTAAAAAGTAAGGTCCTAAGCAATGTATCTCCAAATGACCTGGACAGCATAATCCCATATACTTATCCTATATCACATATCCCATCCTATAGTTAAAAACAGAACAGTAGACTCCAAATCCCCCTTTCAATACTGCAGTCCAGCAGTGCCTTTTACTTGCCTTATTGCATTGTTTATCCATAACATGCAGGTGAAAATCCTGTTATGAGAACTGTTCACACATCATTGGTTTATTAGTTCTTCCCTTTTTAATGACTGTGATTTAAGAAAAGTTATGCCATCTATGTGTCCTTGTTGCTTCTCTTTGTAGCATAGGTGGAGCTCATAGGAAATAGTCTTATTTGCAAGACAAAAGTGTAAATAATTTAATTCTAGAATGGCCACAAATCAGTATGTAAACAAGCTTCAGGATTAGCAACCCGAACCAATGTTTCTCTAGCAGTGGTCAGCAGTTCTCCCCAAAAGCTTAGGCCACATTCACTGTGTCCATTTGGAAGTGTAGAGTGCAATGACTGACAATGTGCTTGGTCAACGTGCTTTGGACCCTTGCACAATACAGAATAGTACTATATAAATACAGCCCTATGTAGAAAAGGCAGAGCCTACTTAAACCAACTTTTCCTTAATAAGGTTGAGAATCTTTAGCAAGGAGATAAGATGACTTAAACTTTATGTCTCAAAAGACATCAGTGTCTTCCATACTCAATTACAATTTTGAAATGGCAGGATGGCTTACAGTTATGACAAGTGGCGCCACTGTATCCAGTTCCATCGCAAGTGCACTTGAAGATGTCCCACGTCTGGGTGCATTTGCCACCATGTTCACAGTGATTGGGCACGCACCTGTCAGGATGAGATGCAAAGATATAGAGAGAAAACTAAATGAGCATCAAGATTTACACACGGCTAAATTGGGAGCTGCCCAAGCAGTACATCATGTCCTTGCCTGGCAATTAATCCTTGTTATTTCTTTCATAGTAAGATAATTTGTATCCAAAGACACAGTTGCACAATAAATGATTTATCAGGCTCTGATGAAGCCCCTTTACAAACAGAAAAAAAAGGGGAATAAAATTGGAGTACTTTCACTTAATAAATTAGGGTTCTAAACTAAGCACGACTGGTACTTAGCTGTCAAAACAAAAATATCACAAGTCACACTGCTTTCTGCTGTGCAGGTGGTGTCATGCCTCATGGACTCCAGTCCTGTGACTGACTGAAAGTAAAAGAAAGAATGCCAGTGAGTTGCTATTTATCCTTCTTTTGCCAGAAATGGGGTAAAGTGAAGGCAGATTGGTGGCTAGGATGGAAGTTACTAATGCTGCATTATTAAAACAAACAAGGTAGTATAGGCTTCATTATAAAATGTGTAATAGGTTTTTCTTCACAGGGATTTGTGGCAAATGTTGCTCTGTTTTATCCTACCCATCTGTTTTTCTTCTCCAGCTATGCTGTTGCTGGAGAGTGGGAGGAATGCAGAAAAAGTGGGATGCCAGATGACAGTCATAGCAGAATATATATTTATTGTTTGAAATACTATCTAAATGTGATTTCAAAGACATGAGTTTGACCACACAGTTAAAAAAAGTTACCATGTATTTTCACCTTTGAAACTATTATATCTCTTTTCTTTGAGACATCTCTGCAATATCATTTCAAAGATTTTTTCCCCTTTATTAAATTGGCTAGAGTCAGACTCAGTATAGGTTCTGCATTTTTTAATCACAAAATTAAGGAGTTTTCCTTTCATGTTGAGTTAGCCAAATCTATTTTATGAACTATACTTTTTCATTAAAACATTAAAAATAAAAATTAGGAAATTACATATTAGACAAACAAAAGAAAATATTTTCAGAACTGCATTACAAATTAAGGATGTTTATCTTTAGGATCTGCAGTTCATCATATTCATCATGTTAACAACACACTATTAAATAACATCCAAGGACAGCTTTTCCTTCCTTATGTAGCAACTTACTGAAACTCAAAGTATCTAGTGCACCCTCTGTAAGCTTAGTTTCCTGTCTCCTCAAGTTCCACTTCATAGCACTGATACGCATGACAACTACCAAAAAGAACCTACATGATGATATGCCTTTGAGACTTGGACATTGTGTATTCATCCTTATAAAGGATTGTTGGCTTCATGCATGCCAGAAGTACTTCAGAACACACACCATGATGGCTTATGTCCTATATCAGCCTGTTGTATTCAAGGCTAGCCATTCACTCTTTTTCAAAAAAAAAAAAAATCAGAATCTACTAGTTTGGTTAAAAATAGCGCTTAAATAAATGCTTTTCTGAAGTAAAAAACAAAGCAATTTAAAATTTTGCTTTCATATTAAAATACAGTAAACCTACCTGAGACAGTTATCACAGTTCAGTAAACTATGTTTTCAACAAGGTTTAAGTGAATTCATTTAGTTTTGTAATTGTGGCAGGCTAAATGCACAGATAGAGTTGATTACTGCAATTCAGCTAATAAGTGATGGCTTTAAGTTCTGCTCTCAACACTACAGAAGCACAACAGCACATAATGGCACATTTCTAAACATCCAAATCACTAAAAATTTCCATGAATTCATACCTGATGGGTACACGAATAGGGAAAACAGAGACCAGTAACAGTTCAAAAACAATCTCATGAATTAACTTTTATTGAAAGATATAAACATCTAGAAAAGTTCCTAACTCTGAATATCGTTTCTTGATTTTCCAGCCTTTCAAAATAACTGCTTTCAATCTATTTTCTTCTTCATTCATATTTGAAGATGTTACTTTAAAAGTTATTTTTTCCAATGACCAAACTAAACATTTTTCCTATGTGAATTTGGCCAGCTATTTATACAAAATCTCACATGTAATGCCAGCAAACTGTTTCAATTTTTAGTACTATATAACTTACATTTATTGTAGCATAGCTAGTAAAAATACTCCATTATTGACTACGTAAGTGAGGTAAATGACTTAATGTAGGGAAATATGAAAAAGATATTTATCTGTATCATTCAATGGAGCATATCAGAACATAAAAACAGATCTTCAGCAAACTCCTCAACGTTAATTCTATACTTCTTCTATGATGGTTGAACTAGCCTCATCTGTATCCGATTTTTTTTTTAATTCATTTGCTTTTTCCTGTTCTAAACATAATGTAGTTAAAAATAAAAAAAAAGTAAATGATATCATAATATTGGTGCTGCCTAAATGTAATTTTAATTAGGCTACAGAATGATTTCCTTAAATCCTGTGTCCACCCCCAATTTTCTGTTAGCTTGTTTTATCAGGCAGAACTATAAGATTTCTTTTCTATTAAATAGATTATGTCAGTTTGTTATTGTCATCTGCCACCTATCTGTCTTTCCCCACTGCAGTGGAGTTACTGGAAGAAATTTTAGGTAACCAGAACATAAAGCCTACAAAAAGATATAAGGAAGAAGAAATTTGTATTTAAAAAAAATAAAAATTATTTGAGCATATTTATTCATGTAGTATATTTACCTTTTGCTTAACATTTAGCATATACTCTGAAAACTAATCCATGCCATATGTACAGTTCAATAATATAAAAATAGTATGTTTCTAGACAAGTCCTTTTTTTTTTTTTTTTTTCAGGAATAAGGCTGCGCTTACATGAAAAATTTACTTCAAAACCACCCTTCTGTCCTTAACCAGGCTCTGAAGTTAGAAGCAAGCATAGCACAGAGAACTGGAAGTTCCTAGTCACTGGGTTCTGTTCCTTCCTGGTATGGACAACTGTATTTTAAGTACTGACACTTATAAAGCCTTACCAACTACATTGAGAACTTTCTTGCTCTCAGGCTCCTTCTGAAAGGCAGGTCTAGAATTTCTTTCCTTCACGCATAGTATACTTTCACTTAATTTCCATCCAACATCTGTCCATAGAGAATATACAGATGCTATTTTGTTTGTTTGTTTTTAATTTTTTTTTTTTTTTTGGTAACATTGGCCTGTCTTAAAAAGCTTTTATTCCTCTTTGAGATGTACAATTGATGACTTGATGTAGAGAGCAATAGTAACTTCATTCAGTCCATATTTTTATGAAAACAAGTCTCCTGTTGGAAAATAGATTTTCTATTGTTGATCTTCCTTGTAGCCATTCCCCTATGCATTTGTGATCGTATTGATATTCTGGAGGAGGTCTTACCAATGTTTTGTGGTTTCAGAGTTTATTAGTATTTTCATATCTCTCTGTTGAAAATATTTTGCTTGAGATATAGCATTTTCCTGAATACATCAGAATGGTGGCACAAAGTCACCATAAGATTGCTCAGTACATTCCCATCTTTCTCTTCACAGTCACCTCCAACCAACAAACTCCAGCTTTACACAGAGATTCTTGCTATCATTCTCAACAGCATTGTTCTGCACTATTAACTTCCATGGTGCCATCCAAATCTTTGTTTATTTTTCTGGGCTGAATCTGTATCATCAGCAAATTTCAATAGTATATTCCTAATTTTGAGCAAAGGTCAAAGCATTAAACAGGATCACCTCTAGCACTGATCTCTAAGCAACTCTAATCTCTCAGCCAGCTGCTAACTCTTCAGTATAACCCATAAGGCAATTCCATTTGCCAGCTCACAACTCACTTCGCAATTCCTCATTCAAACCCCATCTTCCTTGGTTCACTTAATAATTTTCATCATTATAGTGTATCAAATATTTTATTGGCATCTGACACACTGGATCTATTGTGTTTTTCCTGTCTGAGAAAGAACTACTGTACTTCATCAGTGGAGAATATCAGGTTAATCCTGAACAATAAACTGTTGATAAATGTGTGTTGCATTTTACTTTATCTTCTATTTACTTAGTTCCAGGTATTTAATTATTCTTTCCTTCATTTCTTCAAAAGCTTAGTACAATTATTAAAGTCAGATTTATAGCTGTATAGTGATTTGCATCTCTCTTTCCATTTTTTAAATGTCATGAGGTTAACTGTCACCTAATAATATAAAAACAAGCTTCTCCCCACCCCCTACCCTCCCAGGCTGCAATATGACACGTCAAAATTACAAAACAGATATTTATTATCTAATTAGGTTTGGTGTATTCTTAGTGCCCATTTACTCTGATATTCTAATTGCTATTCCTTCATTTCTGTTATTTGATTCACTAGCACCTCAGTAATAACCAGTATAAATAGTTACCTTCCTTTACACTGCAGTAGGAACCAAATTTAAATCTACAAATGGCAACTCTGACCTTCCAAGCAGGACAGCGAAAACTGTATGTTACACTTTTCTTCTGTCTGTCCACATATACTTTCCACAAGGAATGCAAATGGTATACCTGTGTCCTGAAGCGTTAACATTTCCTGAAGCTTTTGCATTTTCTCAGAGATGCTATATACAAATATCTAGTACACCACTTCGCTTCCCACCCATAGACTGTTTAAGAGGAAAAACTGGGAACAACATGCTCATGTAGTCTGCAAACACCATTTTTTCCCCCTAAGGGGACCAAACATCATTTTTTGGAGGAAGCAAGAACAAGCACTGGGACTGAAGAACCATCGCAAACCTTACTGTTCTTCACTGACAGATGTAGATGTTTCCTTCCCCCCTCACCCTCCTTTACTTTTATTTCCTTTCCTGTTTCCCCTTCCTAGAATCTCTAGGATAAGTGCACAATACAGCTTGTGCATATACATAAATTAAATATAAACACATTCTTTCTATAAAATAGGAACAACCAAAACAAGAAATACCAAGGGAAAATGTTCAACTGCTGAGTTACTCCACCTGAGAGGAGGAAAGGAAGGAATTCACAACACAGCAGCAATATCTGGTACACATTGCCCACTACAGTACTGAAAAGAGCTCAAAAACTGCAGTGATAAAGAGAGTGTAAGAACGTCTGTAGTGCAGAACAAAATGTTAGAAGTTTTTTTGCAATGAAAGATAACAAAAAGAAACGGCGTTAAGTTTTTCTCAACATGAATTTTAATCTTTTCCTTCTCGTCAAACCCCTAACTAATCTTGCTCCTGTTCAGACCCCATCTCTCATTTCTGTGTGCCCTTCTCTCTTTCCCACATTCTTTTTGTTATGCTTTTTTGTTCATTCCTCTGCCTCAGAACTAACCAACTCATCAGTATGTTTCAAATAATCTTACAGTACTTTTCCACTAATTGGCCTTTTTATTGCCTTCAAACAACTCTTTAAAACTCATATCACCATTTCTTGCATAGTTTCTTACCTAGATCCTTCAAAATGCATTATGCTATCCTTAAACATGATTTTCCGTCACTATATGCCTTGTATAAACATTCACATCCACACAAAGACTAGAAAAATGTGTTTAAAATTTAACCCCTTTTTCTTGTACCAGCTTACCTGACTGCTCAAGAAAACAATGAGAGACTAGGTCTATAAAACAATGTTCAAGGAAAACACTTTCAAGGAGCAATAGATAATGCTTTCAAGGTAGCAGTCTGATTTTAAGTAGCTTACTTAAAAGACAAACTGTAAACTAGTAACAGAACCACAAAAAAATATTTTAAGTGTTTGCATATTTGCACTGAGTACCTTGTTAATGAGCAATAGAACACATTCCACTAGGCACATTAAAAGTGGTACTAAACAATAAGATAATCAAATTAAGGACACATTATTATTACAGAGTCTTACTGAATCAAGGTCAGACTAAAATTACCTCTTTCATACAGAGCCTCCGACTTTCAGAGTGCTCTAAATAAAACAAAAACAGCTGATCTGACCTTTAGGACTCTCTCATTTCATATAAGATAGCAAGTGTTTAATGTGACTTTGGGATCTTCAGAAAAAGGATTTGCATCTTATATGCAAGGCAGCACAAAGGGCAGATGGGAGTGACTGTAAAACTCATTCAGGTTCACAGTAATTCCCAAACTAGTTTCATTTGCTACTGTCTTCTAATCTAATTGTGCACAGATGCATATAATTAATGATGGCAGAAGTAAACAATCCTTCCTGAACCAAAAAGGACCTATTCTTTTTTGTTACTTAGTGTAATACAAGGATTTCATATTTCTTTGGTGGATATTATCAAATTTGTTCTGAGATCAAAATAAAATGCCTGGCGCTTTTAAAGACTGTGATTTAGAAAGAGCAAATCAATATTAAAATATTCAGTGACATTTGGTTAAGCAAAGTTCCTTTAGGGCATACTACTAGAAAAGGCTGCCAAAGTTTTTCACAGTGTTATCTCCAGACCAATAAGGTGCTATTCTAAGCTGTTTGCATTAAAATGATTAAAGAAGGACTAACATGTAAAGAAAAATTCAGAATTTAACTCAGTTGAATTAAAGAATCCTCTTATATTTATGCAGTTTTAATGCATGTACTATAATATAGATACTTATTCCTTTTTTTTTTTCCTGCTACTTTTAATTTCCATATCACTTCAGAAAGTAACTTCTTAAAATGAAACTATGCTGGTCTGCTTTAGCAGTCTCGGGAACTGGATAACCCATATTCCTGCATTGTTGCAGAAAAAATTCTTTTCTTGTTATGCATAACCTAGGATCTAGAATAGTCATGGCCAAATATCTACTTCTGCACAAACCAAACTGTTGCCACCATGGTTGAAGCAAAGCAGGGGACGGTAAATCTACTGCAGCTACTAACAGAAGAGGTAATTTCCCAGTTGTAGTACCCTTCCTATCAATTCTTAGCAATTGCTTCATGTTAACAAAAGTAGAACAGCTCTGTGTGGAGCTGTGTGGCAGGGAAAAAAAGAAAAAAAAAAAAAAAAAAAAAAAGGAGGAAATGTTCTATTAAGCAGCACCTGCTATTCTCTGTCTCTGCTAAAGAGGGAATAAAAGATAAATTGTTTATAAATGGTCAATGGGCTACATCCAGCCCACAAGTTGCAAATTGGACCATGCTGTGATAATCTTACAGAGATAACGGAGAAAACCACAGACTTATAAATAAATAAATAAATCAGGCTAGATAAAAAGCCAATTCCTGTTGCACAATATTTTAGCCACTAAGCTCAGGGCCAGGTCTTCAACTGTTGTAAATGAAAACATTTGCATCTGTCATAAATACTGTCTTATGTCTGTTAAACAGGTCAGAACAAAAAGAATAAATTCTTATGAAAGGCCAGCTACTAAATATGATATATTGAAAATGGTTTTTTATTTAACTTTTTATTTATTTATTTATTTATTTATTTATTTTTACTACTCTGTGAAAATCTTTTCCTGGTTAGTAACTAGGTTAAGTATTTCTAGGGCATTAGAGAGCTACTCTGTAGACAATGTTTTTTGGACTGGCGTATTTGAGTTTCTTATTTAGACAATTATATAGAAGAAGTGGAAGCTAGTCACTAACCTAAGCCAATATGGCACAATTCCACCCTCTTTGGGATAGTAGATATGTTAAGCACTCAGAATCCTTAGAATAATCTCTTGGTTTTTACTCATATGGTTCTGAAGAAATCTTCAAGCCTTCTTAAGTATTAACATGATCAAAATTTGACTGGATTTGACTTTGTATCAATGTAACCATCTCTCTTATATGATTTCAAATACATAAGGAAGAACATACAGGACTTGAGAACAAACCATAACACTGACTTTGTGATGTCTTGTTGATTATTTATTTCTGCACTGTACATCTTGAATCAAATACTACTCCTGAGATTTTATGACATCAACTTCACTTTATAATCCATGTTAAGCATTTGCAGAAAGTTTTTTCTTTAGAAGATGATAATTATCATCAAATCAGAGAATAATAGAATAGCCTGGTTTAGAAGGGACCTTAAAATCACCTACTTCTAACCCCTCTGCCATGGGTAGGGATGTTACTCACTAGATCAGGTGGCCCAGGACCCCTTCCAACCTGGCCTTGATCACCTCTAGGGATGGGGCAACCACAACTTCTCTGGACAAACTGTTCCAGTGTCTCACCACACTCTGAGTGAAGAATTTCTTCCTAACATCTAATCTAAACCTTTTCTCTTTTAGTTTTAAACTGTTCCCACTGCCTGTGTAAAAAGCCACTCTCAATCTTTTTTATAAGCCCACTTTAAGTACTGAAAATTAATTATGAAGTCTCCCTGGAGCTTTCTTTTCTCTATGCTAAACATCCCCAGCCCTCTCAGCCTTCCTTCATAGGACATACTCCAGCCCTCTGATAATTTTTTGGGCCCTCCTCTGGACCAACTCTCACAGGTCCAAATCTTTCTTGTGCCAGGGGCCCTAAATCAGGATACAGTACTTCAGTTGGGGTCTCAAAAGAGTGGAGTGGAGGGGGATAATCATCTCCCTTGATCTGCTGGCCGCTCCTCTCTTGATGCAGCCCAGGATGCAGTTGACTTTCTGGGCCGTAAGTGTGCTGGCTTGTGTCAAGCTTTTTGTCTACCAGAACCCCCAAGTCTTTCTCTGCACGGCTGCTCTCAGTGAGTTCTTCTCCCAGTCTGTTTGCCCCGGATTACCCTGGCCCAAGTGCAGCACCTTGCACTTGGACTTGTTGAACCTCATTAAGGTTCACATGGGCCCACTTATGTAGCTTGTCCAGGTCCTTTTGGATGGCATCCCTTCCTTCTGTTGTATTGCCTGCACCGCTCAGCTTGATGTCATCTGTAAACATGCTGAGGGTGCACTCGATCCCACTATGTCACTGATAAAGATATTAAACAGCACTAGTCCCAAGACAGACAGAGGGACACTCAGGGACACTCGTCACTGGCCTCCACTTGGACATGGAGCATACCGTAACTCTCTGGCTGCAGCCAACCAGCCACTTCCTTATCCACTGAATGGTCCACCCATATCTCTCCAATTTAGAGATAGGGGTGTCATGTAGGACTGTGTCAAAGGCTGTGCAGACATCCAGGTAGATGACATCGGTTGGTCTTCCCTTCTCAACTGATGCAGTCACTCACTCATAGAAGGCCATCAGATTGGTCAGGCACGATTTGCCCTTGGTGAAGCCATGCAGGCTGTCCCAGATCACTTCCTTGTCTTGCATCTGCCATGACATTGTTTCCAGGGGGATCTGTTTCATGATCTTCCCAGGCACAGAGGTGAGGCTTACCAGCCTGTAGTTTCCCTGGTCTTCCTTTCTACCCCTTTTTAAAATGGGAGTGATATTTTCCTTTCTTCCAGTCACTGGGGACTTCATCTGACTGCCAGAACTTTTCAAATATGATGGAGAGAGGCTTGGAAACTCCATCAGCCAGTTCCCTCAGTACCCTGGGATGCATGATATCGGGAGGGACTCTGCTCTCCCAGACTCTGCCCAGAGGTTTAGGGACTCGAGAGACATGAGAAGCCTGAAAGGCAGTGAAGACTGAGGCAAAGAAGTTGTTGAGTACCTACCTCAGCCTTCTCCATGTCTGTTGTTACCAGTTCTCCCTTCTCATTTATCAGAGCTGGTACAAGCTCCTTGGCCTTTTTTTTTTTTTTTTTTTTTTTTTTTTTCCAGCCAATGTACCTACAGAATCCCTTCTTGTTATTTTTTGCATCTCTTGCGAAGCACAGTTTCATCAGTGCCTTGGCTTTCCTAATTCCATCCCTGTGTATCCAGACATCATCCTTGTACTCTTCCCAGACCACATGTCGCTGCTTCCACTGCCTGTGCATTTCTTTCTCACACCTCAGTTTGACCAGCAGGTCCTTGCTCTGCTGTGCTGGTTCCCAGCCTTCCCTGCTTGTTTCCTCACACATGGGGATGGAGAGCTCTTGCCCTCTAAGAAAAGTGTCCTAAAAGAGTTGCCAGCTCTGATCAGTTCCTCTGTGCCTAAGGATGGTTTCCCAGGGAATCTCATCCACTCTTTCTTTAAAAAGCTGGAAGTGGAGACACCAAGTTGGGGGGAAGTGTCAATCTGCCAGAGGGTAGGAAGGCCCTGCAGAGGGATCTGGACAGGTTGGGTCAATGGGATGAGGCCAATGGGATGAGGTTCAACATGGCTAAGTGCCGCGTCCTTCACTTGGGGCACAACAACCCCATGCAACACTACAGGCTGGGGGCAGAGTGGCTGGAAAGTTGTGTAGAGGAAATGGATCTGGGGTTGTTGGTTGATGCTCGCCTGAACATGAGCCGGCAGTGTGCCCAGGTGGCCAAGAAGGCCAACGGCATCCTGGCTTGTATCAGGAATAGTGTAGCCAGCAGGACCAGGGAGGTGATCGTCCCCCTGTACTCTGCTCTGGTGAGGCCGTGCCTCAAGTACTGTGTTCAGCTTTGGGCTCCTCACTACAAGATAGACATCAAGGCCCTGGAGCATGACCAGAGAAGGGCAACAAAGCTGGTGAAGGGTCTGAAACACAAGTCCTATGAGGAGTGACTGGGGGAACTGGGTTATTTAGTCTGGAGAAGAGGAGGCTCAGGGGAGACCTTATGGCTCTCTACAACTACCTGAAAGGAAGGTGTGGGGAGCTGGGGATTGGCCTCTTCTCACAGATAACTAGTGACAGGACTAGAGGGAATGGCCTCACATTCTGTCGGGGGAGGTTCAGGTTGGATATTAGGAGACATTTCTTCTCAGAAAGAGTAGTTAGGCATTGGAATTGGTTGCCTGGGGAGGTGGTGGAGTCACCGTCCCTGGGGCTGTTTAAGGAAAGGTTGGATATGGTGCTTAGGGACATGGTTTAGTGGTTGATATCGGTGGTAGGAGGATGGTTGCACTAGATGATCTGGAGGTCTTTTCCAACCTTAATTATTCTTTGATTCTATGATATTACTGCCAGGAATCTGGCCACTTTCTTCACTTTCATAGATACAACCTTGAAGTTCCCCTGGAAAGTTAATTAATTTGGATGTAAAGCTAGGATAATTACTGATGTCTTCACAGAAACCATGTTCTCGTATTAACATGTAGATCATAAATTTTTAATTCCAGTGAATAATTATAATAACAATATGAACTGAAGAGTTTGCCCTGTGAGTGGCATAGAAAATGCTTTCTGCCTAAACACTGAAGGTTTTTCCCCTTCAAAACAAAAACACAGTCTTAGCAGTAAAGCAAAACACAAAGTCTATGCAATGAAATGAATATGAAATGGCAGTTAATGTTTCTGTGACATTTACTAATGACAACTGGTATAAATGCCAGTTTCCTTATTAAATCCCTAGCAGAACATGTAAGTCAAGGACGTTAATTTCTCCTGTCTTTGAGAGAAACCCAAGTTTGCCTTTATATATTGGCAGAGCAAAAAGAAACCTACTAAGACTTTTAGTTATCCCACTGTACCATAGAGGAACGGCTGAGGTCAGCATGCTTTTCATGCTGTGCATTCCCATAAACTCCTGGTTTGCTAAACATTGATAAGGAAACATAAATTAGGTTCTCTGAGTCACGAGTTGAAATTTGACTTAGATCTACCATGAATCAATCAGATGTAGATGACATTTACAGATGGTTTATTTATTTCACATGGAATGTTCTCCCTGAGCTGATCCATACACCCACAAAACTTAACGATGTATATAAATCATTCATTAGGGGTGAAGTAAAATGCATATTCGCTTGTAACTCTCTTCCCTTTCTCCATGCACATCTCTTATCTTCTTAGTTTTCAAGATATTTGTATCAGAAAAAGGATGTTAGTTTATATTTGCCCAGGGTTTATCACAGTGGTTTTTTCTCCCTCTTTTCATTGCAGTCATCAGGCACAACAACATAATAATAAACAGTGAAACAGAAATGAATGATCTACACTTCACCATTCTCCAGATCATCATTGAGCATATTTATATCACTTGGTAAAGTCTACAAAATCTGCTTTTTCTCCTTTACCATGATGATTCTGCAATCTACCACAAGCAGCAGCATGCTCAACTAAAATTTCATGTATAAAACGTTAAGCATACAGTTTCAACTGACTTATCCCTCTGTCCTTTGTGTGTGTCCTTAGTGCACAACCATATTTTATTCTTTTATAGAAGCCCTATAAAATTTTTATAAATTGCAATATAATGAGTGTTATACTCTTAAGACATCAAAAGCAAGGATGCTCCAATGAATTAGAAGCTGTGCTGCAGTGCAGTCACGACTCCGTGATAAATATACAAATACAATGCTCAACTCACAACCTATTATTCAACTAATTTTCAATTTGCTGAAAACAGATATGTACAGTAGGTAATAAACAACTCATTCATTACCTAAAACTTGTGCAATGAAGAGTTTTGAAGCCAGAAGGTTAGCTGCTGAAGCAATAAACAGGTGCAAGCACATGCACATCTGTGCACGTGTGATCACACACCTACATTTAATATGCATAAACAAGCACAAACTCTTTTCTCCAAGAATGATGACAATTTCAAGCTTCTGAAAATGGGCAGTGTGTTCAAGAAAAAAAATCGTATTAAAAGCAAACCTGTTTTTAGGGGAAATAGAAAAATGAGAATACAACTTTTAGTAACATGTACTTGACTTTAAAAAATTGTGATGGCATGATCCTGGTATGCTTAATTTTCATTACAAATAGCTCATTGCTGGGAAGCTATTATTCTACTTAAATAGCCTTGTGATTGCCCTATAGAAAAATTGATAGACTATAATTTGCTTGTAGTTTAGTGGCTTTTTTTTTTTTTTTCCCTCAAGCACTGCGATTTGGACACTATAGTTCAGGCTCTGTCAGTATTTCAGTTTATTATAAGCTTTGATTTCTCAAGGGTTTATATTTCAGCTATAAAAATTTACTCCAGAAATTCATCACACGAAGCATAAGACAGAAAGGAAATAGATAAATAGTAGCACACTGACAATAGTTATGAAACAGCTCATGCAACTGGCTTACAACTTAGTATTCCAGCAGAGTAAGGACAGACTGGTAGGCAGTTTTACAGGTTTATTTTAAACAGAAGAGGGAAAAAAAAAAAAAAAAAGGAAAAATCCCTATATAATATTTCTCTTTAGTTCTCCAGAGAGTTTGGCATGAAATTTTTGACATTTCCTTGAAATAGACTGTTCAGAGGCAAGGGACAGATTTGATTCATATTTCAACTTGAACAAATGTTGGAAAACATCTTGAAATTCTTGAAATATGTCATTTGGCATGTTCTAAATGAAGAGCATCCTTTTTCAGTTTAATTTTTTTGTTGTTGTTGTTGTTTTAAAATTTAAGTTAAAATATACTGTATGGATGACACTCTACCAAGCCAAGTAATAATACCTCTAATAAATGCCAACTGTCTATTTCAAATTGAAAGTATTTTCTGAGGGAGCAATGGATTGTAGTGGTTGAGTGCTGCAGTACTGAAGAAAATTTTTGAATGTATCTGTGCAGCTTTGATAGCTGCACTGATAGCTGAACTGGGAACAACAGGATAGCCTGAAAATCAACAGATATGCTATGGGAACAATCTAATCTTCTTGTGCACCAGAAACTTTATCTAGTAGACAATTATATGAGAGGGAAAAAAAAAAAAGAGAGAGAGAGAAGAAAATAAAATGCTTAATGATTAGTTTAAACAATGTTGAGGGGAAAAAGAAAAAAAAAGAAAAAAAAAACTATTAGAAAAATAGAAATTGGAATGCTGCTCCATGCAGTACAATAAGGAAACAACACAGACCCCCAGAAGGATAGGAAAGAGATGAAATCCCACAACCTCAGCTACCATGCTTCATGATCTGCACATATGTTCGTGTAAGATTAGAACAGATAGTCAATGCACTAATGTAAATAATGTAAATAAGTTTCTCAAAAGTTATTCAGAGGCTGCACCTCAACAATAGATTGAATCAATCTACTTAGCCTTAACTGAAATCTGGGGTATCCTTGGAAAGGGACTGTAAGAGGATAGTTCTGTGGAGTAGTACAGAACACTCACTCCATAAACAGGGAAGGAGTATAAAGACAAATTTGGGGGCTTCAGATTGAACTAACCTTTGTGACAGATTGTACTTTTGTAACATTGTTTAAAGCAGAGGAGAATGATAAAACTACAACGTGGGAAGAAGACATCCTCGCAAAGGCTACAAAATACTTAAAACAGAAACTTCTGTACAAGTATTCAAGAGTACTAAAACTCTGAACAGGACTAACACCAGTTGTACATATGGACCTATGAAATCAGTGTTGTGGCTAGCATGACACAGCAGAACCAATTTATTCCCATGTCAGGGAATGACATGGTTCTTGCATATCAGCACTGAAAAAGATCTATTTGTTTCTGTTTTTATGTTATTTTATTTTATTTAACTTAAGGTGTTTTGACTGTTTCAATGCATATTTGTTAAGGCCTTCTGTTTACCTTTTATCTACAGATGTGGTGCCAGCAATTTTGATAATGAAATACTACAGAGTTAGCCCTGAAAACAAACATTTGTAATCGATTTATTACACTCCTTTATCAGAACAAGTTTGTGCTTTATGTTCAATATTTGCAAGATAAAACATACCCAATTTCAAAGTATCAGTCACCACTTGCACAGGTATTATAAAGATGCTGTCTTATTTTTTTTTACAGATTTTTGCAAGGTATGAGACAACACAAGTAGAATTAAATCACAAACCATCACTATTACTATTTCAATGCAATATTTGGTCATTTGCCTTCCAGTAGAAGAGTCTTCCTCAGTCTTTTGTTTACTATAAAACTAACATTAAACAGAATGGATAACTGTTTTAGCTTCCTATCCTTAAGCATATAGGCTGTTCATTTCATTAATGGCTTTACTCACATCCACCCTTTCTTTTTCTCCTAAAATTTTGCTCTAGTTACTTCTTGCCCCTTAACTTTAGCTCAGTGAAAACATGTTGATGATCCCTGCTGCTTCAGCTCCCTGCTCTACAAGAGATTGCGAAGAAACGTTGAAATGACATTTTTCTGTGGTCAAGTCTTTTCTTACAGAATGTTGCTGATATCTCAAGCTTTGTAGCACCTTCCTCCTTCATAGAATCATAGGATATTCTATGAATCATAGAATCCTAGGATAGAGTTGGAAGGGACTCACAGGAGTTCAACCCCTGGCTACATACAGGAGCACTCCAAAATCAAACCGTATGTCTGAGAGTGTTGTCCAAATGCTTCTTGAACTCTGGCAGGCTTGGTGCCATGACTGCTTCCCCGGGGAGCCTGTTCCATTGCCCGACCACCCTCTCAGTGAAGAACCTTTTCCTAATATCCATTCTGAACCTCCCCGAACACAGATTCATGCTGTTCCCCTGAATCATAGGATAATCTGCTTGCATCTATGTGCAGCAGGTACTGTAGGAGTGATCAGTACAGAGAAAGGGCATCTCAGGTGTTCAGTCATGCCTTTGCTGAGCTCTAGTTATAAAATAATAAATATGGCAAGCTGTTATAAAAGGTCTCAATGACAGTAACCTCTGGTCAGGCTCAACAGGAATGTATAAATGATCCTTTCTTCCCACCTCACTTTCTCTGCCCTAATAACCATTAGAAAACTTAAGCCCTTATCATTTCCACTAGTACCTACAATGTTTTGACTCTCTATTTTCAGTCTCATGCCTAGTTGTGCGCAAGACTTTTTTTTTCCATTTTTTTTTCTCCTGATTTGACTTGATTTTGAGTCCTGATTTCAAAATATACTGTTCTATCCCCATTCTCCACTTTCTGAACACATACTCTTTTTTCCTTATCTCCTAGCTGGAGTCCTGGTCATCATTAACAATACTAGCAGTGAATTTAGCCAACTACTCTAGGTTTGCTATTACCATCAGGTATACATCTCTTCTTTCTACCTTTTACTATTATGCATATTCCTGAGCAGACAAAGGAGTCTGAAATAATATGCTAAAATTCTTCGTGTGACCCAAAATTTTATTAGTGAGCATGGCACTTTGTATTTACCAGGTGTCCTCACATATGCATAAGTTGCACATCTCCTTGCAGTGAAGGAACTAGTGAACAGCTGTATTAAGTCTCACAGTGCTAATGCTCAGGATGTAGCCTGAGTACTAATGCTTTGCTATAGCCAGAAGTATTTCTGGATTAAGGATAAGGCAAATTCTATAAATCAGCATTTACAGAAATTAAATGCTGTAAAAATGCTTTCCTGGTGAAATTAAACCAGGTTTTGTCGTTTATTTGAATTTGTCCAACAGTAATGACACAGTAAAGCTTGAAGTCCGATGTGAAATCCAGTCATTCTATAAAGTTTTGCTAAAACAGCATTTCTGAGATATGTACCCCCTAGTAGGTGCTTCCTGTTTTTGAAGAATCAAACCTACATTCAGCTCTGCAAAACAAAGCTGAGGAGGAAAATAAGGAAAGGTTTTATTTCTACAGAGACAATTCAGAAAATGGCCAATAGCAAAAGGAAACTGTCCAAGTTTGGAAGAAAGTATTTCTTAATCTGTTTCACTGTAGCAATTGCCCATTTTGGTGTTTCATGCTAACATATTTTTATTTGCTCTCCAGGGTTCTGGTATGGAGTATGGAAATCAAGGTCACACTGACTGATTGCACACTGTGGCATGGTATAGCCATTCATTCTTAAGTAGAAAATTATGAAACAAATTATAATAAAAATGGTATCAGATGAATCAAGATTAGCTAAGTACTTAATTCTTAGACTTCATCAAACCCCAACTTTTGTGGATAGCTCTCCATTTTAGAAATCAGGGATTTGACCAAGCTATGTCAAACTCACTTAAGAAGAATTCATCGTACTTTAATTGAGCCAGTCTACAATGGATGAGAATTTTAAAGCTTCAATTTAGAAATATAGAAGGCTAAGATATTAATAACTAGATATTCTTATTTCACTAATACTTTAAATGAAAAAATAAAGAATAATGAAAAGTGAAACAAGTGTAAAAGAGTTAACTATGTGTCTTTCTGTTCCGGTATATGAGATACCACATCAAACAATACTTAAAATATGCTAGGCTAGGCTACGGTAAGACAGGATAGTTCAGCTGGACAGGAGCTTCAATGATCATCAATTCCAACTGCCTGACCACTTCAGGGTTAAACAAAAGTTAAAGCATTTTATTAAGGGCATTATCCAAATGCCTTTTGAACACTGACAGGCATGGGACATCAACCATCTCTCTAGGAAGACTGTTCCAGTGTTTGACCACCCTCACAGTGAAGAAATTCTTCCTAATATCCAGTCTGAACCACCCCCAGTGCAGCTTTGTGCCCATCACTGGTTACGAGGGAGAAGAGATCAGCACCTCCCTCTCCATTTCTCCTCCTTAGGAAGTTGTAGAGAGCAATGATATCACATCAGCCTCTTCTTCTCCAAACTAGACAAACTTAAGTGAATTACAATTTCAAAATATTATTAGTAGTACTCAGAATTAACATATCCTGATAACTTATAAGGTTTTCCTCATGACTGTTTTATTTTATTTTATTTTATTTTATTTTATTTTATTTTATTTATTGCATAAAAATGGAAAGAATTTATATTTTAATACTAGACGGTATTCTATAGTGAAGGATTGAAGTGTGACTTCCTTCAATCACAGTAGAACAACAACTGCTGTCAGACACATGCTGAGTTCCAGGTGTAAACAACCAAAGGAATCAGCAGAAAGGACTCACCTGGCAACCTAAGGCCAGTGCACAACTAAACTGAATAGATTATTATTATGAAAATTAAAGCACATTTTGAAGTTTAAGTCACAGTGCAAAAAGCAATCTGTTTTCCTTAAAGCAAATTAGAGTTTTGCATCAATGTTTACTGGTGACATGGACAGCCTGTAAAACTCAGGAGGTTTACTTCTACACTTCTACTGCTGATTTATAAAGTTTATGACTTTATGCTTTATAAAGAATTAGAAGACAAAAAAAAAAGTAGCATAGGAGTTATAACTAAATGGAGAAAATTCAAGCTTGCTAGGTGTCTATGCCTTTAATGAGGAGTACTACAATACATGCTTTCAACAGTAAGTCACACTATGACAGAGGTACATGATACATTCTAAAAGATATTTTTTCAGACAGATACTGAACAATATGTTTTTAAATAGTCTGTGGGAAGAAATGTTTTATTATTTAGGCTTTGAAAAAACCTGTAGCAGTATACAGTTATTGCACAGATGTCAAGTTCAAGAGCTACATATATGTGTATGATTCCACAAAAAAAAAAAAAAAGTAGATGCAAATGGAAATAATTATGTGGCAACATCATTCTTCATCTTTCACTTCCACATACAAACAGTTGTCACACTCAAAGTGTGAATGTGTGAGAAGAATATATGCAGTATTTAACTAACAGAATGCTTTTTGGGTCTTCTTGAGGGCAATGTGCAGGTCATTTGAAAGCTCTGAAGTATATACTTCCACACTATGGATTTATATTATCCTAAAAATAAGAGTCCATGTATTTTCCAAAATAAATAAAATAAAACTTAGTGTTTACCCTAAATTTATCTCTTCCCTCAGAGGTTTTTCTTTCTCCTTTCTTTAACTTCCATTTTTTTTTTATGCTTTGCTTTTGGGAAAAGATGGAGGGAGGCATTTCTCTGAATCAGAGAAGTGCTGCTGGATGGAGGTAAAATGAAGCAGAAAAAAATCACTGTCTCATTTAGAGCTAACAAGTGGTATCAATAGTATACCATAGATGTGATTATCTTTTGCTTCTCTCTTTTGCAGTACCATCTACCTGTGCAAAGTACCTGTTACATGGCAGGACAGAATTGGGGTGAACTTACTGGTATTGTCTGGTAATAAACACTATTTATGAAAAAGGTAGCTCCTTGCCTTTGCCTCTGCAAAGGATTTAATTCTACCTTTTTTAGATGGTTACTTTAAATTACAATTTATTTCAGTGATCTCATTTAAAGCTCAGTCCTGATCTTATGTAAATCAGCATTTCTACCAAAGAAAAATCTATCTTGTAACTACAATATTAGGTTCCTGATTTTAGAATATGATAATTTAGCAGAGTCTATGTTAGTCTGATTCTCTTGCGAGCCACCTCCTTTCATTACAGTAAGAGACTTAGCAATTTTGTGTCCTTGCCGCACTGTCAAACACATAAAAGCCAAACCTTCACAACATGTTACAGATCAGAAGAGAGAAATCGGCTACCAAAACCTGCTTGAAGTTTTGTAAGGTACTCAAAAAGAACTTTATAGTGAGTCACCAGTCCTACAAAGATAGGTCACATTTAAATTATGAACTAATACATTATTTATATTGGAGAGATTGTAACTCAAAAATCATAGCTACAAACAGTAGAAAGGTCTATGCAAGAGCAGTGAAATTATACTGATATTTTCTCAGCTACACAGATAAATTATTTCTAAGCAATATGTATCATAAATAGTGGTGCTACACAAATAAGCTGTCCCTGAATTATAGGGGAACAGGACAAAATGCTACAAATTTCAGGGAAAAAGTGAGCGTGGTTTACAAGATAATGACAGTTCTCACAGACAGAAGAATACATGGTTCCCAGTAGACTACAAACTGCAATTTAAGCCAGGAGCTCCACTGACAGAACTGATTGCTAGAGTCTAAAGAAAGAACCATAAAATCATGAAATAAAAATACCAGGTATTATCAGGTTTAAATTGGAAATCTATGGTGTAGGAAAAGCAGGTTTATCATGCATGAGATGGAGAAAGAATGCTAGTGAACATGTGATCTAGAAAACTGAATTTTGCTCTAAAATGTTATTTTTATTGAGCCCTGAGACGACTCTTCTCCAGGCTGAATCACCCCAGCTCTCTCAGCCTCTTCTCACATGAAAGATGCTCTAGTTCTTTCACCTTCATGGCGCTTCACTGGACTCTCTCCAGCATGTCCACATTTCTCTTGTACTGGGAAGCCCATACACACAGACAGCACTCTAGGTGTGGCTTCACTAGTGATGAGTAGAGGGGAAGGATCAACTCCCCCAAACCTGCTAGCAATATTTTGTCTAATGCAGCCCAGGATAATGCTAGCCTTTTTTTGCCACAACAGTGCACTGCTGATTCATGGCCTGCTTGGTGTCCACCAGTACCCCTAGGGTTTTCTCTGCAAAGCTGCTTTCCAGCTGGTCAGCCTCCAGCTATTACAAATGCCTGGAATGGTTCCTTCCCAAGTGCAGAACTTTTCATTTCTCTTTATTGAGCTTTATCAGATTCCTGTTAGCACATTTCTCTAGCCTGTCAAGTTCCAGATATTCCTACCAGTTCTGTATTGTCTGCAAACTTCCTGAGTGGACACTTTGCCCCAGTGCCCAGTTCATTAATGAAAATGTTGAACAGTATCAGCACCCATATTGACCCCTGGGGTGTACCACTAGTCACTTGCCTTCAGCTGGACTTTTTGCCACTGTTAACAGCCATTTGGGCCCATCCCTTAAATTATTTTCAACCAGCTTCACTGTCCACTTATCTAAATCATACTTTTTCAGATTGTCTATGAGGATGTTATGGGAAACAGTGTTGAAGGCTTTACTAAAGTCAAGGTGAATAACATGCACTGCTCTTCCCTGGTCCATGAAGCCAGTCTCTGCATTATAGAAGGTTGGTCAAGCATTTTCTCCTCGTAAATCCATGCTGACTACTCCCATTAACTTTTTTGTCTTCTACATGTTTGGAAATGGTTTTCAGGAGGATTTCCTTCATCACCCTCTCAGGGACTGAGGTGAGGCTGAACAGCTTGTATTTCCCCAGATCTTCCTTCTTGCTTTTCTTGAAGATAGGAGTGACATTTGTTCTCTTCCAGTCTTCTAGAATCTCTCCCAGTATCCGTAGCCTTTCAACGATGATCAATAGTGGCCTTACAATGACATCAGCCAGATCCTTCAGCACTTGTAGGCACAACACATCAGGCCCCGTGGATGTACGTTCAGTTTGTTGGAAGTACTCCCTAACCTGGTCTTCCATGGAGGGTAAGTCTGCCTTGTTTCAGACCCTCCCTCTGATCTGATGTTCCTGGGATTCCTGATGGCCAATATTACTGGCAAATACTGAGGCAAAGAAGGCATTCAATACTTCAGCTTGTTCCACATCAGTTGTCACCAGTTTTCCTGCCCCATTCAGCAGCAGGCCTACATTTTCCCCTTTTGCTCTTTATGTACTTGTAGAATTTGTGAACCTTTTACAATATATGGGTTTCACGTAAGCCAGGATTTCTAATGGATTAGAAGTGATTTGTCATATGGTCTTTTGAGAATTCTGGGGTTACACAGCCATGGAACATGAGATAACATAGCTTACACCAAAGCTCTGAACAGGATGTAATTGAATGAAAACGATGTAGTGTGTGTTGTCAAATAATGGCTGTATTCTAAAGCCCAGGATGCATGATTAATTTTACCAGCAAAGAAAACTACAGGTAATACTTATAACACAAGAAGTGGTGCAGACAAGTGAAAGGCACACAGGGAAATAAGAATCACAGATGAGAATTACTGCAGCTAGGACACAGCTTAATTATGCTATCCTCACAAGAAAAAAAAATACCATAAGATCATTAGCAGCCAGGAGGGATAAGTACCTCAGTTTTATTACTCACACAAAACATTCAAGATAAGTGAACATATGCTTTAAAATGTCAGTGTCTCATTCTGACCTCTTTTTAGGCTATCAAAATTTGTGACTCTCATTTCCTTATACATTTTAATTTCTGCTATTTTCTGGGAAACTTCCTACAGCACAATATTCACAACAAAATTCGCAGTATAGACATGGTCAAAGGATCTCACATTAGTTCCCAAATATACTGTTCTAACAAAATTTAGGAATGTAACTGAATTCACAGACATAGGCTTTATTTCCATCTATGACTATGAACAGGTTCATGACCCATAGGACTCCCAATGACCATGCTGGTGCTGCTGTAGTGGCCTGATCCTGTGGGTCTCTTTGGGGAGAAGTCCTGGGTGGAAGCATTCAAATTAAGATTCTAAAATTGCTCCATTCCCACCATTGTCTAAGGCATGCCAATGCTGCAGTCTAGACAGGGCTTCCTCTGACACACTTAACCCACAAACCAGTGAGGCTCATCTCACACTTTCCTTGTCCGGACCACACATCCCACTACAATCTTCCTATCCATTGTGATGGGCAGTTATTGATTTCACCACAACTGCGTGCATTAACTAGCTGATGCTCCTGAGGCATAGGCAGGGCAAAGGTGTACCCAGGAGGAACAGAAGGGTGATCAACAAACATGACACCAAGCATCCAGCTCATCTGAAATACCGAGACAACAGATAGAGTCTGCCATATATTCTGTATACTTTTTTTTTTTTTTGGTTCACTGAAGGCATAAAAAAGTGTCTGGAGAGAATCAGATACAACCTCATGCATGCCATGCCTTGGTAAATCTGGGATAATACCATTTTCTACACACAGGCAAATCATTTCTGGGTGGTTAAAATCAGGATGCAAAAGGCCTCTTTTAAGGTCCTGTACCACAAAGTGATGCAGACTAGAGAGAGAAAGGATGCAAATTTCCAGGATCTGATCTGTCCATGTGGTTCAGAAAGGTAGTCAGTGTCTTCCAGATGCTGATTGTGAAAACACTTCTAGATTCTCTCAGAAAGCCTGAGATTTCTCTCCTTTTCATTTTGTAGTGTATAGTGTTTGCACATATCCTGACTTGTATTTCAACAGAACAGACCAAAGTAGAAACTTATTCTAAAATGAAACCTTTTAAGCCTAAAAGGTTAAATTCGCCTTCAACAAATTAGGAGATCCAGAATTACCTTCTATCATTTGAAGATATTTTTTATAATGGCTGCACACACTCCTCCCTCCACCTGCTTTATACACAGAAAGACTTACGTCTTGGTATGCTACAAATATGGTCAGCTTTTGATGGGAATATATAAACCTAGTTCATTGGTGGTATCTCTTGCTGTAAGGCATAATCTTATTTATTTATTTATTTATTTATTTTATAGCAATAAGAATAGCTCATCACAAAAAAATCAGGTCTCTTCTTTCCATCCCTCAGTGAGGAGAGACCGAGCTCACCTGGCTACCATCTGCTTTGAAAAATATTGAGACCATTACATTTGAGTACACCACAGAGAATATAGCGAACAGAAATAGATGAATATCCTAAGATCATATCACTTTGTTTAATTATGAACATTTCCACTTATCACAGTGTCTCTGCAACATTTGCTAGATTTAGGACAAGACAGGGCAATGGAAGATTTGAAAGTTAGCAATAGAACTCAAAAAAGTCAAAAACGTATTAGGATTTTCTGCATGAGATCCCCATCATATAATTACATTCCATTTCTATCCTTGCATTAATTTCTAGCCTTTCAAAAGAAGTAAGAAGCTGAATATGCACCATGTCCATACAATTACTTTAAGATATTGAAATCATGCTAAATGTTGTACTTAGTAAGAAAAATCAAGCTAGTTCCTTAAAAATTCCATTTTTTTTTTCTTTCTTTCATATTGTAAAAGAATCCGTAATGTGGTGGGGCTGTGTCAGTGACAGGTCAGAACTGTTTTATACACATGACCCTGTACAGAGCAGCAACTTAAATAGCTTCTATTCTGGAGGCTGATTAGTTCAGACTGAGGAAGCAATAGGAAACCAGAATTTACAGGCCTTGGTACCATCTGCAGCTCTGGAGGTAAGGAGCAAACAACTGATCTTCAAACTGAGGTGTGGTGAAAAACCACCTACCTACCTGCTAGTGATTTTCTGTGGAGAGAAGCTGGGCAGGAAAGCTATCAGTATACATACCCACACAATCCATCATCCATCCAGCTATCCAGATCCAACTTTGTGTAGCTGGTTAGCTAGAGGACAACAAAGCATAACTCTTGTGGATGCCCAGTTTCTGTCATCACGAAGAATTCTCATTTCCTTTGATGAAAAAATACTGATTAGGTACAAACTGATTTGGATGGTATTATGGGAAATAATACCAGGACATCAGATGGTACCACCTCTAACTAGATTTCATGCTCTTTCATTCAGATCTTCACAGTGCTGCTAGGAAGTTGTTTCCTACTATGTATTAACTGGACCATGGCCTCTTTAGCTGAAAATCAGCAGAGAAATTTTGAGGACTACACCAATATTGATAAATGTCTTCCATTTTGCAGGACAGCAGTATTCTCTCTGTCCAAAATGTTTTCTTAGTGATCTCTCATGTCACCCATCTGCTTAATGAGCAAATGAAAATGAAAATAAGGGGGTGGTACACAATTATATTTATATCTTCCCTGAAAAATGTGGAGTTCATTGACAGAATTGGGCAGACGTACAGAAAATAGCAGACCAAATAGACTTAGCTACAAACAAAAGAAAATGAATGTCCTATGAAAAAAAAAAAAACAAATGAACAACAAACAATCTAAAACCAAAAAAACAACAGTGGAATAATTTACATGAATACAGTGGGATTCTGGTGGTACCTTCTGTTGGGCACATAGCATACCTTGTTGTCAGATGAGTTTATATTCTCAGTGCAATGTCTAAACCACTGTTCTCTTGAATTTCCAAATACCATCTAGTCCAAATAATAACTGATTTATCCTACCTATGGCTGGATGACCCACTTCTCTTGTAATACAAAACTCTGCAAAGGGATTTGTGAATTCTCTGCAACAGAACTAATTTTGACATGCTTTCTCTTTATGTCCTTATTCTGGATCCCAGGGAGGTAGCAGGCCTCCCGACGAAGTGGGTCCAGTCTTCATATTGGGCCTTTTGTTCCCTTCAGAAGGGAATCTCCATTCACGACAACAACCCATCTTTTTTTCTTTGTGGGAGCTGTTTCAATGCAGGGCACAAGTCAAAATGACTTTGGTGACACCTCCAAGCCAGATGTGCTGTGCTCTTCAGTATTGTTCAGATCAGCCTGCAAAGCTTCATACCTATTGCACCCAGGCAACCAAACCCCTAGGGACAGTGAGAGTGGAGAGTGATTCACTCAAGACCCTGATAGTCATTTGTATGGTGTTTCCATACTCCACCAATGTACTGAGCGCTATGCAATGTTGTTGTATTTCAGGCCCAAACCATGTGTTTTAAGTGTTCAACTCCATTTACCTAAGAATTCGACTTAACCTCCCTGTAGTAAGTGCACACATTTTTGCTCCACTGTCATCATTCCACCAATTTCAGTAGTAATTTTCCTCTTAATTTGGAAAAGACAGGTTATGAAAGTGGCTGATTTGTTTCCTTTTATCACTTGTATCCCTATCACTATGACCTGCTACACTGTTGGTGGGCATAGCCTTTGAAATACATTCCTTTCAGAAAATTGCCGGAATCGAGCATAACAAACATACGGACATGATATACGACATTTTTTGTTGGTCAAACATTTAATTAACCATTAGATCATTCAAGGAACTGCATACACAGGTTGCTGGCTATTTTTTATTCCTTTCCAAAGGATATATTTTGTCTTAATTACATCCTAAACTAGTAGAATCAGATATGTTATTGTGATGATGGATGCCTCTGCAAATCTTTTAATGTGCAATTACATTCATTTTGGCCTTCAGATCCAGAATACACAAGACTATTCTCACACTCAGATTTAATTATTAACCTTACTTGTCTGTTAGCAACTGCCCTCTTCAAAGAAAGCCATAAACCAGAGTTTTAAGAAATGCATGGTTCATTAACTAGTTACATTTCTTAGAATTTTCTTTGAGTTTCTATGGTTCAGCAAACTCACTCTCAACTGCCAAAATGCTTTCACAGTCTCCTGCTCTTAATATAACTGCAGGAAGAATTTTAACATGTGAAAATTGCTTTGTTCTCTGTATGTTCTATGACACAGTCATTCTTTGGCAGTTAACTTTTTTTTTTTTTTTAATATGCGAATTTTGTCTCATTGAACACAGGGTAAACGGTATACTATTTGTGCTTACCCATGAAGAGAGAACACCTAAAAATATCCTGTACATTCTTCTCCCCACAGGAAGGTGAAAGAAGAATAAGCAGGAACCTCACATGACTCCCTAATGATGTCACTAAAGTGACAGAGGCAACATTAGTCATGGGATTCAAGGAACTATAAGGCTGAAGGAAAATAAATAAATAAATAAATAAATAAATAAGAGTGTTTCATTATGTTTGAGATAACTGTTGGGTCAAAGAGGTTGAGAACAAAGTTCTAACTCTTAATACATGACAGAGAAGGAACTTCTCCAAGGCCTTGGAGAAAACAGTTTCCACGGAACATGACACCCTTCTCTCTGCCTGTGGCATTTATTATTGCCTCTTTGACATTGCATTGTTGCATAAGAGTGGAAAACAAGGGGTATTTAAAGCAGGAGTCTCTGAATAACCTTCTAAACTATAGTGTTCTACACCGATTGTGGTGGAAGACTAGGGAAACCAGCTGGTAGATCTGGTGAGCTAAAATAATGCTCATAATTTGGTGGTATGGAAACACATTTCACTCTGCACAGTGTCAAAAGCTTAAGCCAGAGTGGAAAGACATCAGGATGGAACTGTGGAGAAGGACTTACAGGCAATAAATAAATATATATATATATATCCAGTGACTCTAGAAAAGAAAATGACCTCTATTGCTATATACAGCCTGCATGACAAATGCTGAAGTATGTTAATTGTTTGTAAGACTTTAATATCTTCTCTCATCTAAAACAGTTTTTCAGAAATTCTACTCACTGAAAATCATTATATGTTAGTAAGTGGCAGCGTACTCAGTATTAGTACTGTTAAAAAGGACTTGGGGTTTTAAAAATTTTAACATTTTAATAGTTTTAAAATGTGATAAAAGGCCTTGTATGTGGCCAATACATACTAAGCTGTGGACAGATCACAGGAAG
This sequence comes from Cygnus olor, assembly GCF_009769625.2. NCBI lineage: Eukaryota > Metazoa > Chordata > Aves > Anseriformes > Anatidae > Cygnus > Cygnus olor. The sequence continues at coordinate 56,788,050 of NC_049170.1, forward strand.
TACTGTTCCTATGTTAATGAGATTTAGAAATAATTTCACAAAATAATGTAGATTTTACCACTTCAATAATTTGAGCAAAGTGGAATATATACATCATACATTTCTCATCTGTGTAAGCAGAATAGGCTACATAGAACAGGAGAGATTGTCTAGTGCAGATTTGACATGTAATTTTAAATAATACCATGAGGAATGGAGAGAAGATTATATACCTTTATTTCAGTAGATAAGAACATGATGAAATCTGGATATTTTATCATCAACATTACACATGTCATCCACAGGTTATCAGCATTAATTTGAACATAATGCCATGATGCAGTTGGTGCCTAACAGCACCAAGATCATTATGAAAACAGACGTTGGGCTGAGGGCACATTTAATTAGATTAGCTAGCTACATTACTGTGAGTTACTATTTCTGCTTGCTGTGACTAACAAATGGCTTCAGAATGTCATTAACCACCCATTTTTTGCACCATGCTTTTAGGAAATGCTGCATTCATTTGTAATCCCCCCAGTACATATATTTAACTTCTTAAGCACTAGAATCTGGCCTCTAAATAGGATTGGTGGTAGCAATTGTGAAAAGGATGTGGAAAGATGTTTCAAAACCAGGCTGTAATTCCATTAAAGGTTAAAATGCAACAAAGAAGTGCTTTGTTCATGATAAATTTTTGCAAAATAAATACTTAGCAATTCTCTTCAGGAAAGATGACAAATTCTAGCTAGAAAATTCCATTTACTTTGCTGCTGATTTCAATATATTTACTTGCCTAATTTGTGAATATAATTTAGAACATAGTATCTCCACACTAGTTGAGACCACAGGTCCACATGGTGCATAATCCTGCCTTCTGCAGTGGCAAGTTGCACATGTTACAGAGAATGGACAGGAAATGAAAGACCTGTTGTGGAGTCATCTTTGGCTTGATTCCTCCTGCCCATTTCTGCTGACACTTTTATCCTTGGGAGCAATCTTCAGCTACTACAGATTTCCATTATCATGGAAAGCTCAATATGGACACACAAAAACTGAGGCAGATAAAGATGTAAGATTTTTTGAAAATGCTACCATAACACTTGAAGGCTCTTCTAAATAATGTTATTTGGTGTGGTTATTGGACAATTTCTTGATATTGTTTTGTCTTTTTTTTTTTTCCCCATTATTTATTTATTTATTCCCACATACTATGGGCAGAAAAACACTGTTTTGCACCACAGAGCAACATTCACCTACAGTTCTACCAGCACTCCCTTGGGCTTCAATAAGTCTTTTCATCCCCATGTCAGGAAAGCAGATAAGGTTAATGGATGATGTATTTTCCTAAGTATGCTTCTCAGCGTGCTAAAACTGCCCTTTAAAATATGAATCAGACTCTCTGAAGTCATATAAATAATAGTTTACCAGAGACCTTCAGAAAGGTGGTTGATGCCCTTGCTTTTGGCAGTATTTTCTTGACTGTGTCAGATAGTAACAAGAAAAATTGCTCTGTAAAGTAGGTGATTAAAACAAAAACAAAAACTTTTTTTTTTTTGTGTGTGTGAGTACAAATCAAACTGATGGAAACTGAAACTGATAGGCAAATATGATATGCCCGATACCTGCAGGTGGTCAGGACCAGGTTGGACGAGGCCCTGGGCCACCTGATCTAGTGGATGGCATCCCTGCCCATGGCAGGGGGGGTTGGAACTGGATGATCTTTAAGGTCCCTTCCAACCTGAGCTATTCTATGATTCTATGAATGCACTGCAAAGGATAATGCACAAAATAATGCATATGTTATCATATGTTTTGTAAATTTTCTGGAGAAGATGTGCACTGTTCCTTCAGATTAAGGCAGGCTTACATTTGAATTTTCCTCTTGACATTTACAGAACTGTTAAGAACTACCAGAAAGTAATTATTGTTATTCGCCCTTGTTCTGAACCTATGGCAGGGTAGTGTAGCTATAATTTGTGTCACAAGTGCTGCTAAGCCTCATTCTATTTCTGAGCATGATTTCTTGCTTTTACTGTTATAGATGCCAGCTTTATCAGTATCTTTAAATAGGAGAAGCTTTTAAAGCTTTTTTTAGTATAATGATTCAGTAACTTAGTTCTCCCAGGAAGCTTTTCAGTTGTGTGTATCAACAGATTCTTCCCATATTCCCTAGTCAGTAGAAATTAATTGGGGAAAATTTCTGAGTGATAAAAGCATGATAGAGATTGAAGTCTACTTTAAGAGTACATACTGACTAATCCTTAAAGAATGCCTTTTTGATTGCCTAGTTTCCTCCCTCCCTCACAATTTCTTGTCAAATCAATTCAAGTCCACAACAGGATCCTCAAAACAAGAGGGTCTTGTTCCTGGCACAAAATCACACACCTTTCTCATACAAGAACGATTTTCTCCTCACTTATGCTTCATTTACTTCGCTGACTTGAATTGTGTTATCCCAGGATATTCCATAATGCAGTTACAACAGGATCCAGCTCTGGTGTTATACCAGGTGCAGGTGCCCAGTCAGCAGCAGGGTCCTGCCGGGCCGCTCCGTGAGGCAAGGCCGGGGCTGCCCCATGCCGGCTCCAGTGGCCCCACCACAGGGCCCGGCTGAGCCCCTCGGCCACGGGTGGGCTACTCGGGGAGAGCGGAGCTCAGCACGGGCCAAACGCTGCCCAGCAGTGGGGAAAGGAGTGCGAGAAGCAGCCCTGCGAGCAGCTAGGGGAGGAGGTGCTCCAGGCGCCCAGCAGAGCCTGCCCTGCAGCTCCTGGAGAGCCCAGGCTGGAGCAGGGGAGAGGTGTGAGGAGGAAGGGGCGGCACAGAGGAGCTGCTGGGGATGACCGCAGCCCCGCTCCCCAGCCCCCTGCACGGCTCGGGGAACTTGGGGGAGGTAGGAGTCCAGTGGGGTGAGCCTGGGAAGCAGGTGGGGTGGGGTGAAGGTGTTCTAGTCTTTGTTTCCCTACACCCAACTCTATTTGGGAATAAAACAAATTAATTTTCCCCAAGGTAAGTCTGTTTTGCCTGTAATGGTAATCAGTAAGTGATCTCCCTGTCTTTATCTTGACCCGTGTGCTTTTCCATATTTTTTTTTCTCCCTGTTTCCTGCTGAGGAGAGGGAGGGAGGGTAGGATCAGCTGTATGGGTGTCTGGCAGCCAGTCAAGTTCAACCCACCACAGGTGTTCATGTCAAGAGACTTGAAAACTTGAGTCTGTGATATACAGGATATTTATACTTATTCTTGACTTCAGCTGGAATTATAGTTGCTTAGTGGCTGTAAAAGAAGCCTATTATCACAATATTAGTTAAAGTAAATATCTGAATTACATCCATTACGAAGATGTATTATATTAAAGTATAAGATGAATCCATTTTGTTCATGTCTAGCAAAGTAGAAGAGAAACCTTGGTTTGAAAGAAGAACATATAAATCTAACATAGTTGAAAAAAGGTTAAAGATATTACTTCAAAGTTAAGTTAGTGCAAGCTGCAATGGGAATGGCGTGGCATTCCATTAAAATATAATTGAGGTTCTACCTCAGAGTGTTTTGGCTCATAACTGAACACTGTGATGATTCTGTTTTGAAGGCATGGAGTAAATATATCTTAACTATATCAAAAGAAAACAGCTCTGAACTTTGAGATCTGATGTTATTTACAATGCTCCCCAAATTCCTTGTGCGACAAAAGTGATGGGAAACAGTATTAGAATATCTCCCTGCAACTGCAACAATTAAGGTGATATCTTTTTATCTTAAATTGTGAAATGATTACTTATCTAGTGACAATATAAGTTCATATTTCATATAATATAGAAATAAATAATATGCTATAATGTATACAAATTAATGAAAGGAGTAATTAAACAAACCACATACAAATAAAATATGCTATTTGGGAATCTCAGAATTAACCACAAAAGTTTCACTGAATTTGGAGATATAAGAAGTATCTGAAACAAGACAGAATATGAAAAATGTCAATCCAGTAACACAAAAAATCACTTATGTAAATGGCGTGTTTTCTTACGTTAACAGTCTGAAACTGAACGCTGTTATTATTATGGCTGTATTTCCTCTGTTTGGAAGAGCAGTAATTCACAGAAAGACAGCCTCTGTAAATGATGGCAATTCTGTTTGAATCTCCTGTGACAAGTATCCAATCAAAACAATACTAAACATTTTGGGAAAGAGGTCTGCTGGATTACAGGAATGTCTTCTACCTTGTTATGCCCTTGCTGTCCAACTTATAGATAGAACACAGCTGGAGAGCTCATGGCCTTACCCTGTGTAACTTCACAACCTAGAGACAGCTGGAAACAAATTTGTGATGAAGATTGTTGACTTTACAGAAGAAAACTTTTGGCATATATGGTACCAATAGCAGTGATTCCACTGCAGTGGTATCACTGTATATTATCACTAGCTGCTAAAGACACTGGATTCACTCTTCCAACCACTAATGTATAGAAAACATACAGTCAGACAACCATCAGTTTTTGGTAAATTTCCATGTCGAAAATCATGCTATTGAAGATCAGTGCAAACAGATGAACAAATGGTGTCAAGCAGAAAGAAAAAAAATATCAAAAATTGTACTGGCAACTGAAGTTTTGCATCAATTAACCTCTAAAGGATGTGCTCTGCTTCAAATGGATACATTTAGAAAGAAAATTTTGAGACAAGCTTATCGCAATTACTTATGCACAACATGCTACTTCGGTTGCAACTTTGCCTTCAAATGACAGGATTTAGTTCACATGGAATTAGAAAAATTACATCTATATATTAAGAGAAGAAATGTACAACATGATGAAATCCAGAGCTCAGTGAGGTTGACAAGTACAAAATTTTATTAAGCATATATCAACTTTATTTTCATTTCCCTTTTAATTGAGACAAACCTATTAATAACCAGTTATTCCTCAGTTCTTGGTTTATTGTATAATTTTATTTATTTATTTATTTTTGCTACTGCAACACATTATTTAATAGGTTCCCATCCTAGTATTTCAGATCTGAAGAATGTAATACTTCACATGACTAATAAAATAAGAATTGTTACACAGTTGAATACCCCTAAAGATTAAGTAGGAAGGTGCTATTGTTTTCATAATATATATTTTTTTCCCCTAGAGTATCAGTGAGGAAGGATATTATCACTTCATTCATTCATTCAAAAAAAAAAGTAACCTACATATTTGATAGTTTTCACTGCTCTGAGGTTATGTCAAGTGCAGATAATCATCCAGTGATTTAGCTCACACTGAAAAATCCCACTGTTCATTTTTTTCCTTCTATTTCAGCACAGTTCTGTGGATATTAAAATTATCAGTATCTATCCATAGGCAGTTTCAACATACCCACAGGCATCTTGCTACAGTTTGAGGTTTTGGGAGAAAGTAATGCCATATAGAGCTGCAAAACGTATAGTATGTACATAGAAAAAAATCTGTCATTTTGAGGTATTTCAGTATGTAAGACATGTGCCAGAGGTCTCATGCTTCCACTGGTAAAACAGCCTTAATGCTCCTATGAATTCTACCTAAGAACTGTCTGGCAGAAACACATTGCTTGAGGCAGTCCTATATCAGACAGCAGTTTGAAGGAAAATTGATCCCACGGCTGAAACTGATGTTTTTTTCTTAAATACAAGTGATTATAGCATAATTTAATGAACTGCTAGCAAAGACTGTATAGTCTCAACTATATACATAACTGTTAACATTAATTTAAAAAAAAATACTAAGACTTGCAGCAGAGATCTGGAGACCTGGAAAAAAGCCAGTATTATGCCAATATTTGCAAATGGTAGCTGAGATGACCTCAGAAACTAGAGGCAGCTTAGCTTGATAGAAATCCTATCAAAAGGGCAGGAACAGTGTGTGGTAGGAGGTACAGCTAGTGTATAACTGAAAAAATGATAACATTCTAATCAATATAGCTCAAGGAAGACCAAAATCCATCAAGCCTGATACAACTTGTGTGGAATCACAAATCTAGTTAACAAAAGTCACAATACAAGGCCAAGTGTTCAGCTTAGTTAAACAAGACACTTAGAGAAAGAGATGGTGAGCAAGATGATAGATGAGAGAGATGAGATCACCACTCAAATACTTCTGTGAGAGGGTGAAAGAGCTGGATATATCTGTTGTTTATTCAATGTCCTGCAGATCATCATTAAGAAACTCTAACGATGGTACTGTTCTGTTAGCAAAGACAAACTTTCTGTTTGGTTATCACAGAATCATAGAATCATAGAATGGTTTGGGTTGGAAAGGACCATAAAGATCATGTAATTCCAACCCCTCTGCCATGAGCTGGGACAACTTCCACTAAATCAGTGGAAGGACAGGGCATCCACAACTTCTTTGGGCAACCTGTTCTAGTGCCTCACCACCGTCATAGTAAAGAACTTCCTGCTTATATGTAATCTAAGTCCAACCTCTTTTAGTTTAAAGTTTTTACTCCTTTGTCTTATCACTCCACACCCTGATAAAGAGTCCCTCCCCAGCTTTCCCATAGGTCCCTGTTAGGTATTGGAAGGCTGCTTTAAAGTCTCCCCAGAGACTTCTCTTTTCTAGGCTGAACAACCCCAACTCCTTCCCCTTGTCTTCATAGTAGAGGTGCTCCAGTCCCTTGATCATCTTTGTGGCCATCCTCTGGACTTGTTCTAATACTTCCATGTCCGTCTAGTGCTGGAGACCTAGAGCTGAATGCAGTACTCCAGGTGGGGTCTCATGAGAGCAGAGAGAGGGGGACAATCATCTCCCTCAGCCTACTGGCCATACTTCTTTTGATGCAGCCCAGGATACGGTTGGCTTTCTGGGCTGCAAGTGCGCATTGCCAGCTCATGTTGAGCTTCTTGTCAACAAACACCCCCTGGTCCTTCTCATGAGGGCTGATTTCAATCCTTTCTCTGCCTAGCCTTTATTTGTTCTTGGGATTGCCCTGGCCCAGAGGCAGGACCTTGCATTTGGCCTTTTTGAACCTCATGAGGTTTGCACAGGCCCACTTCTCAAACCTGTCAAGGTCTCTCTGGATGGCATCCCTTCCATCCAGCGTGTTGACCACACCACGTAGCTTGGTGTCATTGGCAAACTTGCTGAGGGTGTGCTCCATTTCACTGTCCATGTCACCAACAAAGATGTTAAATAGTGCCGGACCCAATAGCAAACCCTGAGGAACACCACTCCTTGCTGATCTCCACATCTCAGGTCTTTAATAAAGCAAATATGTAAACTAACAAGTGATTAAAGAGCTCAAGGAGTATGAAAAGGATCAGTGTTTTCTCTGTCAGTTTGATGTCAAGTGATGTTACAGCAACTGTTCAAAGTCAAAACGTAAAAGGATGAGGATAAGCTACCAAGACAAAAGTGTTGTTGATAAACTTTTAAGACTACACAAATGTTTGTAACAACTGGATGCTATGAAAATTTACCCAGATTTCTTGGCAAAATGAGGTCACCTGAACAATTTATATTTTAATACACTTAAATGCAAATTCTTTGAATACAATCTTTAGTTAAAAGCACAGCAGAGTGGAATCTGGCAATGGAGAAGTCTAGACAACCAGTTAAAAATTAAGCTCCAAAGTGAAAGTTTTATGTAAGAAAGGGAATATGAGTCCCAAGGATAAACAGGAGAAGAGTGTAGAAAGAAAAGAATGTGCTTAGTTCTGTCTGCTACACTGAACATCTTTGCATGAGCAAGGAAGAATACATCTTACAAGTGGAGGTAAGAATTTCTTGTCAGCTTAGTTAATGTCTAACAGTCAAGTAATTCAGATTTTCTAATTAATACAGATAAGTTTCATGAATAATACAGTTAAAATTGTTATGCAAGCCTTCCTAGTGCTAATCATTCTTGTTGCTCACCCTTTAACTCCACCTCTGTGTGCTCAGGTTGACATTTCAATTTTCCTTAACAAGAATGCAGGCAGGTGGTAAGAAGAAAGCTATCATGAGGTCCTTGCTGGGAGAAGTTTGCTTATCACAGTGCTGGGGGCTGCCTTTTCAGTTCTGGGGTCCCTTGAGGCTGGAAGATAGAAGTTCCATCTGAACAACACTTTTTTACTGTGCAGGTGACCAAGAATTCATACAGGTTGCCTGGAGAGGTTGTGGAGTCTCCCTTGTTGGAGATCTTCAAAAGCCACCTGGACAGTCCTGGGCAACCTAGGTGGCCCTGCTTGAAACTGGGGGATGGACCAGATGACCTTGAGAGGTTCCTTTCAACCTCAACAATTCTGTAATTCTATGATTCCAAAAATATTTACTTTTTCCCATCATGTCTTTTCTACTTGTTTTTAATTACTTGACTGATACTTCTATAACAGCATCTTTAAAAAATGCCCCTCAAACCCACCATGTTTATGGAAAAATATATCGCATGTTATTATACTTCATCAAATCTCTAAGCACTGTCTTATGTATCACGATTTTTTTTTGGTATGGTATGCTTTTTTCCTGCTCTGAAGCAATAGTGAATACTGTTCTGAAAATGAGTACTGATCTGAGGCAATGATATTGCACACTGATCATTGCTTCACTTAATATTTCATATCTTGTCATTTTCTCATAAATTACCTGAGGATGTGCTCCATGTTAATGCAGACTTCAGCATCAATCAACTATTTGCATGAACTCATATAAAGAGCACCATACCAATGTTTTTGGCACTATCACTAACATAAATTGCAGCTTTTCAAATATCAGTTCTTATTTACAGCTACTTCGATGCATTTTCCACCACAGTCCTTTTCTTCTCTTCCCAAGTTAGAGGCTTAAAGTTGCACAACAGTTTCCCCCACCCTCAGGTCACCCAAAGGGCTGCTGTTTGTCACACAGAGACTACAGGATCTATCAGTCGTTCAGTGTCCAGGGGATTCACTAATCTGAAGCCTAGACAGGTCAGACACCAGTCAGGTAGCCACTGGAAATTGTTAACAAAGCTACAACCAGCTCAGGCCAGCTGTTGTGGTTTAACCCGGCTGGCATCTAAGCACCACACAGCCGTTCACTCACCCTCACCCCTCCCTCTCTGGGATGGGGGAGAGAAATGGGAAAGTGAAGCCTGTGGGTTGAGATAAAGACAGTTTACTAAGACAGGAAAATAACAATAATAATGATAATAGTACTACTAATGTGTACAAAACAAGTGATGCACAATGCAATTGCTCTCCGTCCGCTGACCAATGCCCAGCCTATACCCGAGCAGCCGGCCCCCCCACCCCAGCTAGCCACCCCTATATATTGTTTAGCATGACGTCAGATGGTATGGAATACCCCTTTGGCCAGTTTGGGTCAGCTGTCCTGGGTCTGTCCCCTCCCAGCTCCTGCTGCACCCCTAGCCTGCCCGCTGGCAGGACAGAGCAAGAAGCTGGAAAGTCCTTGGCTTAGTGTAAGCACTGCTCTGCAACAATTAAAACATCAGCATGTTATCAGCGCTCTTCTCATCCTAATCCAAAACATAGCACCCTACCAGCTACTAGGAGGAAAATTAACTCTATGCTAGCTGAAACCAGGACACCAGTGCAAACCCAGACAAGTCCTGCTAACTCTACTGCCAGGTTGACACAAAGGCTGTGATCTTTACTAGTTATGGCAAGAATCTGGGCTATATGTCTGGACTATAATTTTACATTATTTAAAATAATAATAATAATAATAAATTAGAAAAGTTTGAGGAAGAGCTATTGTCCTGGTTTCAGCTAGGATAGAGTTAATTTTCCTCCTAGTAGCTGGCATGTTGCTGTGTTTGGGATTTAGGATATTTGAGAACAGGATATTTAGGAACATTGAGAATAATGTTGATAACACACTGGTGTTTTAATTGTTGCAGAGCAGTGCTTACACCAAGCCAAGGACTTTTCAATTTCTCACACTGTCCTGCAAGCAGGCAGGCTGGGGGTGCAGCAGGAGCTGGGAGGGAACAGACCCAGGACAGCTGACCCAAACTGGCCAAAGGGGTATTCCATACCATCTGATGCCATGCTGAACAATTAATATGGGGGCCTGGCCAGAGTGGGGGGACCAGCTGCTCAGGGATAGGCTGGGCATCAGTCAGTGGGTGGTGAGCAATTGCATTGTGCATCAATTGTTTGTACACATTAGTACTACTATTGTCGTTATTATTATTATTATTATTATTATTTTCCTTTCTTTTCTGTCCTAATAAACTGTCTTTATCTCAACCCACAGGTTTTCATTTCTTTCTAATTCTTTCTCCCATCCCAGAGAGGGAGGCGGGAGGGTGAGCAAATGGCTGTCTGGTACTTAGCTGCTGGCTGGGTTAAACCACAACTATATGAGTGGTAAATCACATAGGATTGCCAGAGTCTATAGAACTTCCGCTTAGTTTATTGCCAGAATCTTCTGATGAATGCAATAATGAAATTTCCGAGGAGAACTTTTTTTGCTTTAGTGGTAATGAGATTTGAAAGCTCCCAGTTGAAGCTAGACAAAATCAAGCTTGAAATAAGATACATACTTTTAACTGTGAAGAAAATTAACCACTGGAGAGCAATTATCTTGATATTTGTCTTTATTTGTCTTTGATTTTGGCTTTATATGTCTTGAAATAATTTTGTGACAATTGTCTTAAAAAAAAAGGAAAACAGGAGAAAATATCATTAATGAAGTATTCACATAGTAAAATTTTTATGTTCTGTAATGCAAGGGCTTCAGCTAAGCAATCTTAATGGATTGTTTTGGCAATCTGTGGCAATCTCTTATGTTAGGTTCCCATAGAGTGACTTAATTTGCTTGTAATACTAAGGAGATACATCTTGAAAATTTAGCAAAAACAAAATTGTCATTTAATAGTACCCCTGCTCAGGTTTTGGCAGGTTCAGATTAAAATCTTAAAGGCAAACACAGAAGAGACTATAGCATTAGCATTTACTGCTGGATGCCAAAGTACTTATTCTGGTAACCATTCTTTCACAGTTAGAATCATAGAATCATTTAGGTTGGAAAAGACCTCTAAGATCATGAAGTCCAATCACTAACCTAGCACTACTAAGTCTACACTAGGCCATGTCCCTAAGCAACACATCTACATGTCTTTTGAATACCGCCAGATATGGTGACTTAACTACAACTCAGCTTCCCTGGGCAGCCTGTTCCAATGCCTCACAACACTTTCAGTGAAGAAATTTTTCCTAATATCCAACCTAAACCTTTCCTGGCGGTTCTCACAGTCTGCAAGATAAATGAAAGAATAATTGTCCTAAGTGCAAAAGTACCATGCACTAAAAACTACTGATGGCAGATAGATTACTTTTCATCTTATTAAAAGTTACTTTGTTTTATTCAAATACCACATGAAAATATCTGTGTATATTTCTATGACAGACTCCCATCACCTTTTTCCCACATTAAAATAGTATCATTAGAGCTATTCCAGCAGAAAGCATTTTATGTGACTTTATCAATTATACCACTATAGTACAAAAGAATTAGACAAAGCAAAAGGCCTGAATAATTAGAACGTAAGAGGAGAATAATAACCCAGAGGATAAGTGGACTGTGTAATCAGTATCTGTCAAAATAATTGTTTTGTCTTCTGAATGCCAAGATAAAATTAAACTATGAAAATTAAGTTTCAAATAATTGAGTTCCTGTTTTATAATGTGGTGGAGTAGCGGTTGCCTTAATAAATAAACAAATAAACAAATAAATAAATAAATAAAAATGTATAGCCTAGATGTACTTCTTTCTGCTGTTTTCTGTAGTTCTGTTAGCATGTCTTTTTATCCAATATTTGTTGAATGCAAGAATCATGAAAAGTATGTATTATGTAAAACATATATTATGTAAAACTTATGACATATCACCATTGCCAATCATTCTGAAGACAAAAACATGATATCCTTTTAAAAAGTTCATTCACTTCGTAGTGGGTTTGGCCTAGAGAGTAGGCTATTTTAGACATGCACCAAAGTACAATACATTTATAGAAAGCAACTTGTTCCTTGTTTTGTGTTGTAAGAGTAGAGTAGAGGGCCAGGAACGAGATTTGGCTTTATTTTTTTTTCTCCCTTGAAGAAACAGTTATAGATCATACAGGATTCACTGATGCAGAACTCCCCTTTTCTTTGTCATGTACAACCCTCTTCCTTCTGCCCCAAGGATTTAGCATGTGCTTAAACAACTTAAACAGCTATGTGCCTTACATGCCTGTCTAATATAAAATCTCCTTTCGTATTTCCTACTTCAATTTACTGTTCACTGAGAATTCCATAGCTAAAATCCTCTGTCACTTTATATAGCAATAACAGTAAGCTCCATAACAGTGTATTCCTAGACTACTGCTGCCTAGACAAGATAAAGAACTGTTCAGGCCTCTCAAACTGGCTAGCACTGCTTACTGGTTCAAATTCTGCTTTTTATGCCTGTATCTCCTTTTTATGCCTTCACCCTTCAAAGTTCTACAAATTCCTCAACTCCTTCACTATTAACTCTCTTACTCCTTTCCTTTCTTTCACTTCTTTTGTTTCATTTCCTTTCTCTCATATTTTAGAAGAATAAGTTACTTATGTTAACACGTATGTAGATATTTTTTTAAGTAAGTGTTTCACATTATGTGAATTCATAGCTGTTTTCCTTTACTGATTCTGCTTTGGTGGAATGAAATAAATGAGCACATAGGTACAAATCTGTAATGTTAAAATAAAACATGATGTTGAGTGGTAATATTTAAAAAGAAGAGAGCATAGTTTGAAACTTCTGTGTGTTCAAATGTATTTCTAACATCAAACAGTAACATCATACACTTGTGTAAAATCAGGAACTTTACTTATTTCAAAACGTAATTATACTGTTCTAAGACAACTACTGTGTACTTTTATGAGACAATATAATGCAACTATGCTTTGCACATTTCATATAAACAGAATGTACCACTGAGATAAATAACAGTTACACAGTCAAATAACTAACAATAGCAGAGAGAAAAAACACATTAAGTCATGAGAAATGGAGAAGAATATATTCTACAAAATTTGTAAAAAGGATAGTCAATAACATTGATACAAAGGCATTTCTAGAAGGTAGCTATAAAATAAAGGATTTCAGAACAGCTAAAATAAGACTGCATAAATAAGATACACAAGGTTGCTACTCTGATGAAAGAGAATGGATTACAGTTGAAAAGAAAAGGTCATTTATTTTCTGCTATCTTCTGAATAATTGTCATATGGCCAGTGAAGCATTAATCGTTTGGAACATGCCGACAACCACAAATGTAATATTAAGTGTGAAAAATTAGGATGGCAAGTCCAAATAAATTCTGTCAATACTAAACACACAAAACAAATGTATCAGAAGGGGGTTATTTGACCAAACACTGGAGTAGTTAGCTTTTGACATTACAACTGATCTTCAGTGAAAATAAGAAGCCAGCAGAGGAAAGCGATTATGCTTGAACACTCGCTACTGTTCTCAGAGGTCCTGAATCTAACAATCATATGGTAATAAAAGATCAGAAATGACAATTGATGGTCCCTTGAGCAATGCTTCAGATGGGTAAATTTAATATAAGGGGTACAATAGTGTGGGAGAGATCTCATCTTCTGATTAGTATTAATACAAACTGTAATTTAGAAAGCTAACTAAACTGAAGAGAGGGAAAGAGAGAAACATCAGTAAATTCTAGAATGAACTGTATTGGATCTAGTCTAGGCAAGAAATAATTTTTATTGAGTTAATGATTTCAAGGTAAGTTTGTATAATGGCTCTGAGTCTGTTGCTGGAGTTCAGTGAAGAAACTGCAAAGGAATAGACAGAACTAAGGTTTATTGTTCTGTAAAAAGTGCAGAGATTGTATTTAAAAAAAAAAAAAGAAAAGAGCAGATATTGCCTCTCAAGTTTCACTAGAAAGATACATTTTAGGAGTTGAATTTCTTCTTTCACCTAGAAATCTCTGCAGCTTGATATTCTTCCTTTAATAGTAAAGTGAAAAGGAAAGTGAAAATAATAGCTACCTTCACTAAAGCTGACAGTGAATTTTCAGCTTTGATTGCAGAAGAAGTTAATAGATAGAGCATGTGAAAGACTGTCTTGTGCATGTATAGAAATCGAGTAGCACAATCAACTGTAAAATGCCTGGGCAGCTTTTCAACCTCATAAGCTTTAGGAATTTGATCTGAAAACATGGGGAGTTAATATTTTAAGTGAAAAATTAAAAAAAAAAAAAAAATTAGACCTTAAAATTATAAAACCTTAAAAACTAGGAGGCTGAATGAAATTTGAATTTACAGTGCTATCTAGCATTGGGAGCTAGAGAACATTAAAGGTCTTTCCTTACAACTGTCTATCATGTTTCTTGTTATTAGACTCATACCACTTATGAGTTGATCTGTTTATCTAGGACTAATTTATCTTATTTGCCTGTTCATTAACTTCTGAATGATTAAAGATTAAATGATTAAATAAAATAAAAAATTTTGTAGTATTTCAAATGAAAATCATCTCTTTAGATAACAACTTTCCATAAAATTCCATGGGAGTTATTTAATGAATTAAACTTTGAAAACCTTAGTATTTCAAATAATGCAATAGTTGTGCTCGAAGAAACATTTTCCAGGCAATCGCAGGAAGCAGTAGATTATCACAGTCAAACCAATCTTTATGAATAGCATTTCACAAGGTTGCCTTAGAAATGGCTGCTACATAAATCCAAAATAGAATAAGGATAAATCTATCAAATAAATACCAATTTGTTTGAATCAGTCTCTGAACAATGATCTACAACACTGCCTAGCATTGGTTATATGAAATCTATCCAGTGCCATACAGATTAATCACAATTGCAAGGCTGTGACATGAAAAATGCTAAAAAGGACAAATGAAAACTTGTATTCTTTCCCTTAGATTTGATCAATTCTGAAATAGACCCAGTATGAGCTGCCTAAATAAAAAGTTGAAATCAAATTAACTGCTGCCCTCTAACAAGTCTGACAATGAAACATAACACAGTGAAAGACAAAAAAAAAAAAGACATCAGTTGACTGCATGTCAACAGATAAGTGCAACAAATGTACAAGTAATGAATAGCTTTTCAAAAAATAAGAATCAAACCTTTTTTCAAGGCACAAGAAAATGGCTCTATAGGTTTAAAGTGTAAAACAACTTAAAGAAAATATCTCCTTTCATTACCTCATGTTGGTTCAGTATAAATTCTTGGTCTACATGCCCTTGCAGGCATTCAAATGGCTTTCAAATCCTGGGCACAATTACAAGCATACAACATTTTTCATGTCTAGTCACTGACTTATACTATGGGTTTGAAAACCCTTCTTCCAATGAAAAAGTGTTGCATTTAATTGGCACTGGCACATTGTGTTTCTTACTCACCAGCACTGTTTCTAAAATATGAACATATAAGTTGAGTCTTTTGTTGAAAGAAACAAAAATTGCTGCCAATGTAAAATGTAAAGGCACCATATGTATGTTTTTCTTAGCAATCAGTGTGTAGAAAGTCAGTATGGTAGTCTGTCTCTCTCCCTTGACTTAAAGCTAACAACAGACAATCTAAATAGCCTTTCCCTCTCTTTGGCTAGTTCACACTGATACTGTTTTCTGAATAGATATGCCATATATGGCAAAACTAGGTTAGCAGTTAACGTAAGGCGCTTACATTCAACAGGGCCCAACTTACAGGTAGAAGTTGGCCTATAAGATACTTACTTTTGTAAGGCTGCTACATTTTCCTGAGAGGACAATTTATTGGGCAACTAATAGAGGGCAACTAATTAGGCAATTGACAAAGCCTGACCAGGCAGATATTTCTGTCTGGATACACAAGTAATCAGAGACAGAATTGGAACTGGCTGCTTTCATCACAATGAACTGAGAGGAAAAGGAGGAGGAGCTGATTTCATGCAGTCATACATGCCTACTCTGCTGCCAATTTGAAAATGGATCCCCAAACTGTTTTCCACAGCAGGTATAGTTGAAGACCACACTCAGACCCTCGCTTGAACAATTAGGGATGTAGGTGGAATTTCAGAGGTGCTGAACAATTGCACTTCTACTGGCCTCTGCTTCACTGAATATCATCTAATGAATAAATCTGTTTAGATCTTTCGCTTCTTGCCTTACAGGAGGATACAATGATAAGCACGTCAGAAATTTTGACGTACTTAGAAATCTTAATATTGCTGGCTACAAAAAAGCATAAAACAGGTAAGATGATTCTGTTACCTTCAGTGTGCTAGTAGCAGAAATGGATTTGAAAGAATCACAGAATAGTTAGTGGTTATCACCATGTCCAGGTGGCTTTTGAAGGTCTCCAAAGAGGGAGACTCCACAATCTCTTAAGGGCAACCTGCGTCAGTGCTCAGCCACCAGCACTATAGAAGTGCTTCCTGATGTTTAGACAGAACATCCTTTTTCATATTGTGTTCACTGCTTCTTGTCCTGTCGCTGGGCACCACTGAAAAGAGCCTGGCCCTGTCTTCTTTGCAACCTCCCCTGAGGTGTTAAGATAATAAGATGATAAGATCCCCCCTGAGTCTTCTCTTCTCCTAGAACTGGGAACAGTACACCAGGTGCAGCCTCATAAAAACTGAGTAGAGTTGAAGGATCACCTCTCTTGACCTGCTGGTGATACTTTGCCTAATGCAGCCAAGTATACTGATAGCAAGTTGATCACCTTTCTTTTGTTGTCAAGTAGTACTTTATTGTCCTGGAAAAGATCTGTGAAATCAGTGTCTGGGAGAACTGTAAGATTTAACATGGAATAAGATTTTCTCAGTGGATAGACATTAATTTTTGAAAGAGGCTAATCACTAGCAAAGACTCACTACCAACAGAAATTCAGAAATAACAGCATAAGTCCTTCTTTTTGCGAAAAGGAAGAAGAAGAGATGCAGAACCATATTAAGCCTGAAGCACGTATCTAGATGTTATTGTTATTATTATTATATATTTCCAGTGATTTCAGAGTTATTACTGTTATTTTTCCAAGCTTTAAAGATCAACCTATTTCAAAACTACTTCTAGTCTATTAAACTTATAACTCAATTTCTTTACAGCGTAAACAGTGCAAATATTCTGAATGAAAAAGAGATTTCAATAAGCTATTTTAAAAATGATAATTATTCCTGGAGAGAAAAAAAAAAAAAAAAGGAATTTAATTCCAGCAGGAACTCTACAGCAAGCCAATTTCTGCTAAAGTCGAACCACATCCACAAATAGCTAGGTGTCCTTATTTCTATCGGTGTTTTTTGCAACTACTTACTCTGAAGATTTTATTTCTCGCCTGTATGAACAAGAGATGGACCTAGCATTTATACTAAACGAGGCATTTGGTAAAAATTATTACTACAGAAAGCTGCTGCCAGATTATTGAATGGCTATTATATGGCCTTAACAACATCCCTTGTAATGGATCTGGAGAAATTCCAGTAATCCACCAGGACTGGTTGCCCTTCTGTTTTAATTGCACATACTTCTAAGGAACTGGTTGAATCATGGTTTGATATCAAATTACAAAGTTAGACTTTCATTCTTATAACTGGTCATAATCAGACCTGTGCATATAAATATATAAACAATGTCAACAACTGTTTTGCTTCTAGTCTGAAAAATATTTAAAGTAGAAGGAATCATATTCATATTTGAGAAACCCATTATTTTATATTCATAAATGAAAGTGAGAGAGTGGCACGACTCTGGTCTTATCTGAAAGCTGAAAACAATAGTAACATGAACAGTCCTTGAAGCAACACCCTGATTTTTTTCCTTGGTCAGATGACAACCCATTTTTGTTTACTTTTGAGAATGATCATATAATGATGGATAATCATGAAGAATTCTGTTGAATTCTGTTCATTCAACAGAAGGATGTCTTAATCACCTAAAAAATAAGCTATCTGCATAACACAATCTTTTTGAGTTATGAGCTGATGAGAAGTGCTAATTGATGAACTATTTGATAGCGTCATCAAAGCAATTTGGCTTCAAAACTGAGTTGAGTAACTAGGGAGTTAATGTTTCAAAGGTATTTTTATGGGATCAATTCAGTATTTACCATGTAGTCTTGTGAGAGTGTAAATTTCATGTCAAAGAGAGCGCTTTGTAGATGTTTGCTCAGTGCTTACATCTTTCCCACAGGAAAATAAAAATAAAATAATAATTAAGCATAAATGTAGCACGAGCTGCACATACAAGCAAGTCCCCTGAGTAAAGTACTGTATTTAAGAGAAAAGAAGAAATGAATTCCCACACAGAGCTTTTGGTTATGACCTTTATAAATTATAGATTATTCCATTTCATTAAACTGCTCCCATACCAGTGATGTGTTAGCAGATGGCAAAAAAAAAAAAAAAAAAAGTAGAGGTTCTGCCAAAACAGCTTTTAATATCATTTAAATGAGATTTTAAAACTCTGCCACTGTTGAGAAACTTTTTTTCAAATCCTTGCCCTTCTGATTTTACCAGATTACTAAATGTAGGTGTGTGTGCCTGTGAGAGTAACCACTTCTCTCTCGTGTACAGATAAATCCACAATGCAGAGCACTCAGAGTGTGTCTGGGCGATGCATTGACTTACAGCCATGCAGACTGAAGCAGGTTGTCAGATTTGAAGCTGCAAGGGGTAGACAGTAAAGTTTGCCCAGCCATGCCTACGGGTAAGTTGAACAGGAGTTGTTATGAATGAAGAAGCGTAAGTGGGTTTGATCAGCAGGCAATCTCAAATGCTTCTGAATCAATTGGACGGTCTCGTGTGTCATCTCAGTGATTGCAATATCTATGATGTGCATGGGATGAGAATGCATGATCATGCACTTCTCCTTCCAGGCATGATAATGATAATTATGATTATCAATGATAGTGATGATTCAGTCTCCTTCTGTGTACAACTACCTGGAGAGATCCAGGAAGAGCTGTTAGATCATAATGATCCTGCCCTGGGTAGGATTTCCAAAGTAATGGCTCTAGATTTTCCAAGTGGAAGAACCATCTACCACTCCCTTGACTCAGCCCAGGATTAGCATCAATCTTTTATTCTCTGTCTGAATTGCACCAACAAGAGCTTTTAAATTGAGCTCCTTTTTGTTAACACACATACATGTGTTAACATGTTCTGGGATCTAAAAAGCCTCTGTAAGAATCAGTGTATATTTTTCATATAAGTATGGGACCTGCACACAGCAAAGGAGAGAGAAATATGTATATATAGAGAGAAATATGTGTGTGTATATATATATATTTTTTTTTGAACAGGGATGTCCATGAAAAAAAGGTGTTTGTGGAATCAAATGTTTGTGGGGGGGAAGGTTAAGTAAAGAGCTCAGCTTGCACTTAGTCTTGCACAGCTCACTTTTCCATGTAACCTAATCAAACATTTGGCCTGTAATTTGTCTTTTCTCGTCAGGTTTGCCATCTATCATCTCCATCTGGAGCTACCTTTGACCACTCAAAAAAATAGTAAGCATTAGATCAGGTTGTCCAGAAATCTGTTTTACAGCCTCCCCTTCTTCTTCAGTAATATGCCTAAGTGTTAACAAAGCCT
Source organism: Cygnus olor (assembly GCF_009769625.2). Taxonomy (NCBI): domain Eukaryota; kingdom Metazoa; phylum Chordata; class Aves; order Anseriformes; family Anatidae; genus Cygnus; species Cygnus olor. Next base: position 56,807,547 of record NC_049170.1, read on the forward strand.
TTACCTAATGCTAAGGCTTAGCTTTTGTTTTAGTAAGAACAGGCATTTATCATGGACAAATAATCTACTTCCTCTAAAAAATTATTTCATTAGCATACATTTTTCATAATATAAAGATTGATTAATATTCATTAGAGTTAAAAAGAAGTTTTTCGTTGTTGTTGTTTGTTTGTTTGTTCCCCCCCCCCCCCCCCTGGAGATTTTATCTATGATTAAATACAAAACAAAGAACAACTGAGGATTTGGGCTATTTCCAAATGTTTAGGCATCCAGCTGCAAGATAATGTATAAGCCACACAGTTACTTAAAAGGTTCTGATCTGAACGCTATTGAGGATTGTGACTTGTGGAATATAAGTTAAAGAGAATAAAGGAAAAAAAAACAAACAAACAAAAAAAAACAGCATGCACATAAAAACATAACAAAGGCATAATTATAGCAAGTGTTCAAACCATTTGCAGTTCAAACTATTCTAATTTGGTAACTGAGCAGCTGATTACACTATTAAGTTATTTAATAGACTGGGTCATTAGTCATACTGTTCCGCGCAAGGAACCTCACATGCTATGAATCCTTCTGTCCGTACAGTCCTACTCTATCCCTTGTTGCTGCTTTTCATGTGGGAGCCTCCATTATCTAATCAGCATCGTTTTGTCTTGGAGATTTTAAGCTCCATCATCCAGAATTTGAAGGGGATTATAGTCCTAGTTCTAAAGTGATTATAGTCCTCACAGAGAGCTGCAGAAAAGAAAGTAAATATCTTATTTCTCTTTCTACTTCTATCTGTTCTGTAGAGGAGCACTTGTATCCACTTCACATGTTGGCTTTCTGCACATACGTTATTTCTTGCTTTACTGTTCATCTCTAAGAAACTGAAAACGTCTTATTTTCCTTTCTTTATCTTCTCTAGTCCTGAAAATATCCTTTTCAGTTCCCCAAATGCCCTTGTTCTGTGCCTTCTTCAAGTGCATTCAAGTGCATCTTTTACTTCCAAGATGTCCTTAGCCTGTTCTAGGATGTGCTGATCAATGTGTTTTATTTCTTACAAGAAAGATATAGAAGATCACGGATTACTTCTTATTGCAATAATTTTTTATTTTTTTTTAATCTCATAAAGCTTTATGGAAGAGGAAATTGCTCTTCACACAGCTCTTGTGATTATCTTATTTAACATGAAATGTATATTTCTTGCCTTCATTCCTCTTTCAAACACGGGCAAATGGCAGTTTCATCACTATACGCTCTAGTCAAAGGTTAAAGTGGATGTGGTTGTCCTTGTTCAAAGACCATTCCATACAGCTTGTTTGGCAGGCTCAGGAAAAAACAAGAGAAATCAACCCAAGCAGGGAAACATTATGAAAACATTGCTCTTTTCACACCTTATTCCACAGAGTTAATACACATTCCACATTTACTCAAACAGGCAATGCATCATGTCTACCTGTCTGCTTTATTTTAGAACTAGTAACTGTTGTAGGTCAATGTTTCTTCCTTCTGTTTCAGATTCTTAAATTAACACTTTTTCTCATTTAAGCAGGTAAGACTTAAATATATTCCACTGACCTATCCTCAGACTGATTGTGATAATGATGAATCCTAAATCTGTGAAAAAAAAAACCTTAATCCCTAAGTATGATTGATTTGAAGTGATAAAACCAGCTCGTATGACTAGCCTGTAAGCCAAGCCCAAAAGATTATTTTAAAAATCCGCATATTATGCTCTCTTGAGGAACTCCTGTCTGTCTAAGGATAACTAGAAGGTCCAACCAGTTTGTTGAGTATACCAAAGTGCTGCATACAGTAAAAAAAAAAAAAAAAAAATTGAGGAAAACTAAGATATACTGTCAAAAGAAAGGTAATTAAATCACTCCTATTTTGTGTCTGTTTCTGTAGAGCCAGTAACCTTCCAGATACCTACTGACCTGTGTAAAATAATATGACAGTTGTCACACTGTGATATTTGGGTGGCATTGTCACTTGAGCCATCACCTATCTTTCTGGAATGAGACGGGTCATGAAGTAGATGCATTTGAAATTCTCTTGTTAAAAGCCTTGTTAAAAGCTTTAATCTTTCCACATAATTTCCACATGAGAAAGCATTTCCACATCAGAAGTTTGTAAACTTCCAAAGAGAAGTAGGAAGAGGGAGAGGATATGCATAGGAAGGAGCTTCCAACCATATGACCAGGAAGGTCTTCTGCTGGGAAGGCAGGCTGGAGCCATGGTTTCAGCTCTTCTCCAGTCCTACTTTATTTCCTTTTTGTGAAATTGCCTTGGGAACAGCTCAACTGTAAAGCAGGTTTGGCTGCAAGTCTAGACATTGGTATAACATCTGGTTCTTACACAGATTACTACAGAAAGATGTCTTATTCCTCACTGACCACGTCACCACTGAACTGGCAGAGAGAGTGGGAGAATATTGAGGAAGGGCAGAAGCTTAAAGCCCAAGTAAATAATCAGAAATGAAGAATTTTAAGACTATTTGAAATGATCATTTCTAATTCCCCCACAAATCCCTGTTTTGCTGACAATTCCATTGTGGCCATTTTTATGCACTAGTATGCTTGCTGTGCTTTGTTACTTAAAGGAATTATTTCAAATTTTGACTAGCAATCACATAGTATAGGAAACATGTCTGTAAGGGATTAGAGCAGAATGCTGGCATTCTGTCATACAGAGTGTATCACCACAGCAGGTGAGCAATAATCATCCAGAAATGTACTGCCACACATATCTGGTTACTTACATTAATTCCTTAATGTGAATTTACAGAAAATCTGCATCTAATTCATCTCATTGTGATACAGAGTGAATCACACAGTTCACACATTCATACAACACTGGAAGCACCTACATGAAAATTCTTGGTACTGAACTTGTTTTTCCATTTCTGTTATTTCGCATCGTATGGTACACTGACAGATTTTCTTTAAAGTTGGCATATGTTCTGCATAATCTACGGCAACAGATTGGACACTATATTTTGAAATCATTTTAGTGTCTTCTCATCATGATCCTGCGATAAAACCCCATAATTTTAGCCACAACCAAGTCAGGCGAGCTTAAGAATTCTCTGAGGCTGCTGGGATAAATTAGTTGTGAATAATAATTCCTGTTCAATGTCCTGTGCTAAAATCCTGAAGTACAACTGTACCATCTGGACTGTAACAACAACTCAGTTTGTTAATGGTAAGTAAAGGAGGTGTACAGGGACCTGTGCTTTCACAAGCAGTACAGCATGTTGATCACTGTGACAACAATACAACTTCCATTGCTAATACAATTAAAGTTAATTAAGATACAAAAGCAGGGATGATTATTTATTCTCGGTAGTATTTTAACTGCCTGTAATTACTATCTATATATACCTGTGTGTCATGACATTATATGCACTTACTTACATTCTTTGACCACCTGTAAAAAGAGAATGTTCCTTAGCTTTGATGTTCCCTGTTAATATGATCTCAATTTGTGGGTCTAGATGCAATAAAAAAATGCCTAGGTGAGGAAGGAAAGATTGAAGGAAAAAAAAAAAAAGACACATTTAGTGTATCTATTTCCCAAGTATAAGTGTAACACTAATGTGACTGTTCTTCTAATGTCTTTAAAATACTGGAACTTAACTGCAATGGTGTGGGCATTCAGCTGGCAGAATGTGGGACTAGGAGCAGTTACCTCCAGGCTGATGTGACACAAGAACTCGCCACACGGAGTACCTTTCAGCATGTCCTTACAAAGAAAATTGTTCCCTCCTTGCTATCCATTCTGGCTAATGATGAAAAATGCCATCATTCACATCTTCACATTTTTTCCTCCAACCAAATGGCTGAAGTATGCAGTAAGAATAATTCAGTGTGACAGCTTATCTTTTTGCCCAGTGGGGTTCTTCACTGAAGTGTGGCTGTGAAAGCAATTTCCATGTTGATGAAGACCGAAGCCTTTATGATTCAGAGTGAAACAAGTAAAAAATAAAGCCAGAGGATCCCAGTATCACGGGCACAAGTGTCCTCCTGTTTCAAAGGAAATGAAATTAAACTAATATATAGCACACACGGTGCTTGGCCAAATATAGAAATGTTATACGTAGTGACATATTGTGCCAGAAGTGCTTGTAAAATCTTATTTGCAGATCTCACTAAGATAGCCATGAAAATCCAGTCAGATCTAAAAGCCTGACATTATTACTTCTTAGCAGAAGTGTTTATTTGAAAGTGCAAACTACAAAGAATTAAATTTAATCATGGGAGAACAACAAACTAGATGGCTTCTCAATCTTAAAAAAAATATTAGTATGCTATTCTAATTTCCAATGATTATACAATTGTTACTCTGCTTGCAACACAGTGCTTAGAAAGCACACATGTAAGACATATACTTTTACTTTATAGGGTTTATATAAATAAATTTGTTATAATTCATGTGTTTATTATTTATATATAATTATATATAGATTATGTATTTTTATACATGATGTATTTAATATATACAAAGGGCAATATCAGGGTCCAAAGTGGCAGAAGAGAGAAGAAGAGTGAAAATATCTCTTCTTATTTAATAAACACATATCTAAAATTATGTTGTATTATAGTGTATAATAAAACAAAAATTTTTGCCATATAAAATGCATATTAAATATATAAAATACATTAATAGTTCAATACATTGTAATGTATTTCATATAATATACAGCATGTAGTATTGTATTATATAAAATATTTAAATTTATTATATAAGTAAATATGTATCTTATAAATAGCAATTTCTACATGAAGTTCACTTCAAAAGTAAATTGCTTGGCATTTAGGAAGCTTTAAGTTCTATTTTTCAAAAATGCATTGTATTGGTTTGGTTCTAATTAACTTACATTATGAATTAGTTGTAATTACATTGTAATACATTATAAAAGCCTAATTCTGATTAAGTTCAGATAATGGAATTACTTCTGATAGACACTGGCATAAGTGGGATCAATACAAACTGTCACATAAGCTTAGATAGGGAAGAGCAGAGACTTAATCAGATATATCTCCCGACTTTTTCTTTTTTTTTTCATTTCCAAAAACATTCAAAATAAAACTAACCAATCCAAACTAACAAATTCTAACAACAGAGGGCCTTTCTAGTATCAGTAGTATTGGTAGGAGACAGAGCAAATTTTTCCCTGTGACAGCAGTCCTTCACTTACTTCTCCTTTTTGCTATGACTTCAACTCTCAACTTATCCAGGAGAAGCAACAGTCTAACATGGCCTGACATGACAGAACAAGTTACTGCTACTCCACAATGCTCAATCCTTAACACTGATATTACTAAAATTGTTTACTGGGTCTCAGTGGGATGAAGTTATAAAGTTAACTTTCTTCTTAGCAACCTGTATGGAGCTTTGTTCTGTAGCTGTGGCTAAAAGAGTGTTTGCAATACACTAGTATTTTCGCTGTTGCTTAACAAGGCTTACGTAGCATCAAGGCTTTCTCTCCAAGAAGAGAGAACTCTACCATTTCATGGTCACTCTGCCCAAGGCAGTGCCAACCACCACATCTCCCACCAGTCCTTCTCTGTTTGTAAACAGGAGGTCTAGCAGGGCACCCTCTTTAGTAGGCTCACTATCCAGCTGAGTCAGGAAGCTGTCTTCCATGCACTCCAAAAGCCTCCTAGACTGCTTCCTCAGGGCTGCATTGTATTTCCAGCATATATCCGGGAAGTTGAAGTCCCCCATGAGAACAAGTGCTGGAGATTGCATGACTTCTGCCAGCTACTTGTAAAATTTCTCATCCATCTCTTTATACTGCTTTGGCGGTTTGGCAACTGGTTACCAGTGGCATTCCCCAGGGGTTGGTGTTAGGGCCTATCCTCTTTAATGTCTTTGTTGATGATTAGGATGAAGGAATTGAGTGCACCTTCGTTAAGTCTGTAGACAACATTAAGGTGGGGGGAAGTGTTGATCTGCTGGAGGGTAGAAAGGCCTTGCAGAGGGACCTGGACAGGTTGGATCAATTGTCAGAGGCCAATGGAACGAGGTTCAACATGGCTAAGTGCTGGGTCCTGCACTTGGGGCACAACAACCCCATGCAATGCTACAGGCTGGGGGCAGAGTGGGTGGAAAGCTGTGCAGAGGAAAAGGATCTGGAGGTGTTGGTTGATGCTCGCCTGAACATGAGCTGGCAGTGTGCCCAGATGGCCAAGAAGGCCAACAGGACAAGAGGGAGTGGCCTCAAGTTGCACCACGGAAGGTTCGTGTTGGAAATTAGGATAAACTTCTTCTCAGAAAGAGTGGTTAGGCATTGGAACAGGTTGCCCAGTGAGGTGGTGGAGTCACCGTCCCTGGGAGTGTTTAAGGAAAGGTTGGATACGGTGCTTAGGGACATGGTTTAGTGGGTGATACCAGTCATAGGGAGATGGTTGGAGCAGATGATCTTGGAGGTTTTTTCCAACCTGAATGATTCTATGATTCCACACACCCCTGTAACACTGTTCCCCAGTGTCAGTACACTAGGGATGGGCAAGATTTTGGGAGGAGAAACAGCCAGGACGGCTGACCCAAACTGATGAAGGAGAGATTCCATACCATATAACATCATGCTCAGCAATGAAAACTCTGGGAAGTGAGAAGGAGTAGGGGATTTTTCATGGTCATGGCATTTGCTGACAATATCCAGTCACAGTTTGTGGAATCTTCATAGCTGGAGATATTCAGAATGTGACTGGACATGACCCTTGGCAACCTAATAAAGCTTTGAAGTTGGCCTCACTTTTAGCAAAGGTTGGAGAACATGAACTCCAGATGTGTCTTATAACCTGAACTATTTTAAGATTCTATGGTCTCATAATCTTTGCTTCTTTCAAAGCAGAATTTTAAAAAGCCATTTTCAACCTCCCAGCAGACTTGCAATTGGTTTAAAACTTAGGTAATTTTCATGAGAAGCCAAGCTGCCAGCATTTGGGAACTGTGCCACTTGCTCCTTCTGTGTCTTTCCTAATATTTTTAAATTTACTTATTTATTTATTTACCAAAGAACAAGACACTGACAATCAGGAGCAATAAAAATCAACACAGGTTGAATAGGTAAGCCCCAAAGAAAAAGCCTACCATTGTATAAACTGATAATTTCTTAATTGCTGAATTCTTTCTAAATTACTCTTCTCGGGAAGGGGGGTGGGGGGTGGGGACGACACGGACAAAACCAAGCATTATTTTTATCAAGTTCATGCCTTTATTAAATGCATAATTGTGCAAACATGTACACCTATTTTAGTTCTCTGAGGAATTCAGTGGTAGCAGAAGGCACTAAAGCTGGAAAGCACAGCTTCCAGTTGCAAAAAGATTGCTGTAATAGACATCTAAGAAACTGATAAAGTGTGTATCTATTCAGACAGCTTTCTCTATTCAAGGCAGCCATATTATTGACCTGTGCACTGAATTTCACTTACAATAGCTTTTCACCTACTTCCTCTGCCTCAGAGGGTGGATACTGGAGGTATGCCTTCCACTGTACGTTCACAACCTAAAGCCGTTATCTCCAAGCGTGACACCCACTGCTAAAATGGTGGGACTGCACTGAGACTATCACTGGCAGTGTCAGAAATACCTTTTGTATAACACTGTATAATTTTGGAACATGCAGGAGGTGTATCAGTGTATCAGAGTATCAGTGATGTCTCTGCAACTTACCTGTCAATAATTGCACACATGTCAATGGTTACGTTGGCAAAGCTTCCTAGCTTGCCTTGCTCTACTGCTTGCAAATCCACCAGCTGGTCATCCACATGAATAAACTGCATGCATCCTTGAAATGAATGCTGAAATAACGAGTGATCCGAGTCATTCATCTGCATAGGAAACCCTGGAGAGCAGCAGAAGAAATAGCATTATTAACTTCACATAATGTTAATCAAGCCAGTATTTTTTCACAACAAAATATGTTTCCTAGATAAGAAAAAAAAAAAAAGTGGGTAAGGAAATATTACACAGTTATTCAATTGCATTGCAATGTTATTGATTTAAGTCATTGGAACTACCTGCAAGAATTTATACAGTACAGTTGATGATTCTTTCATTATTTTTTGTCCACAGGGTAGAATCCTTCTGCTACTTTTCATCTACTCCAGCCCCTATTACTGTTTCTTGTTACTTCTCTCTTTATAAATAGACTAAGGGAATTGAAGAGGAATTAATCTTCTTGCTATACTTCAGAGACCACATTCCCTTTTCTCAGATATTTTTATGGCATGTATTCCATAAAGTGACTTTCCAGTTTGGCTTTCTCTAGAGCAAAGCTAACTGTAAAATAAATACTTCTGCTGGGAACTTCCTGCAAACTTAAAACTAGCCCTAAATTCCAATCTCCAGGCCTACTTCTGAGAAATCTGAAGACATTGTGTAGTGTTTTCATTTTTGTTCTGAATGCTCTCATTTGCTCATCTCTATGAAGATGGTTTATAAGAGATAAGCATGAATTAGAGTCTTAACTCAGGGTAAAACTCAGGGGGACAAGATATTTGCATGTAATTGTTTAACTTAATGCCCTTCAGAAATGAATGTGACAGTTTACCTGAGAAAAGTGTCCTGGGTAAGACAATTGAGTGCCTTATCCACTACATATAAATCTTTAACAATGGACTCCCTGAAAAAGCCACAAGAAAATCATTTAAACAGAGTGTTTAAGAAGAGAGCAGGAAAGAGGAGAGATGGGCTATCAACAATTTGTTAGTAAAGAAGCTAAAAAGACTGAAAAATGTGTAATGGTTTTGCAGACTTCAGCTAGGAACATGACTAGCCATGCAGTTCTTGACAAAGGTATAAATTTCACATACATTTATTTTGGTAGTTAAGACAAATTATACAGCTCATATTCATTCTCTTGCTTTCATACCCAAACCAATGCTTTACCACCTTCTTTAATAGCATGGAAACAGCTGTATGTGAAGACAGGAGAATAACAGATTATGGAAACGATCCAGGTTAAAAACAATCTGATAACAACAGCAGGAAGTAGAAGGAATGAGCATCACTTTAAATTCTGCTCAAGAATACAATTTACAAAGTGCCACAAAAAGCATTGGATTGCCATAATGAAGAGGGCAATGAATAGAGGGCAGAAACAAGCAACTGGGGGTTGTTGGAAGATGCTGCTTAATATGGCAACTATTACTGAAAACAACAACAAAAACATATATATCTGTAAGTCTACCCCAACATTTACTCAAGACACATTTTGACTGAAATCTTTACCAGCACATCTATATAACTAATAGCAGTGACTGAAATTTTCTAAAACAGTCTTACCCATCAGCTAATACTACTGCTGCTAACTCCTAGATTTCCCTGACTCACTTCAGAGTTCACTGGTGGCACCACAGGATTAATCAGGGATGTTATGGTCATTAAGCAGTGACCATGCTAAAAGGTAGCTCTGACAGGTATTTCAAGAAATTGTGCAAGACCCCGTAGGAGCAAAATTACAACACTATCACAGGGAGCCATAAACTACTATAAGAAAGATAAATAATCCACTCCCACTAATACATGTCATATGGAGAAGACAAAGCTCCTAGGGTTGGCTAGGTAGGGTTGACTCCCATTTGGCGAGGTAGTGCACAATATGCTCATCAGACCATCTGTCTTCCACCAAAATTACTCTAATCCCAATGTCTGAGAATCGTTAATTTGGATTGACAGAAAAATCACGTTATAAGGACAGGATTTATACTTTCTTCCCAACATGAGCATTGGCTAATGACTTATCTGAGGAAAAGAAGATGGGAACTTCAGAAACCTGCCTCCTATTTTTTAATTTGTTCTTTCCAGTGACTGATTAAATCAATTAATCTCAATTATTCTGAGGCTTTACAGAAAACAGAACAGAGAGACAGAAAATTGAAAGTTCATCCTTCGCTGTTTGGTGAGTGAAAGTACTATGTTTGCATGATTCCATCATGTGCTTTCTCCATTTACATTTAAACAGATCACTCTTTCATTATAATATTTATTTATTTATTTATTTTAAACTGTCACTAGAATTACGCTATGTAAGTAGAATTACCCTTCTTGGCAGGAAGCCTGTATGTCATCTTCTTGTTCAAAGCACTTCCACAATTCCTTTTTTGTAAATATTAAATCCAAGGTTACCAACACTGATGTAAAACCTGCACTTAGTAACTTTAATGTAAACCCAGCAAAGTCAAGGAATTGTAGAGGTACATCTGAATGTAATGGACGATTATCCACCGCTCTTCAAGCACTAACTACAAAATAAGCTCCAAGCTTAGAGCCATAATTCACTGTTATCACATCAAAAAGAGTATGATCCAAATAATTAAGCTGGGAATGTATGATTGGATTCAACAATTTACTACTAACATTTGATAGCATTTGAGGACTGTCCACAGAGGCATTTCAACATGGTGAGTCTCAGCTTCAGAGCATCAGAAGCATCACTTCTTCACCTACGCTACTTTAGCACACAGTTATTGCTCTCTGGGACACATGCTCAGCTTTGCTACTAGGTGAACCTTCAAACTGGAAAGCAGCTGCTCCTAACCTGACAACAGCATAAATCAATCTGTTACCCAGGGGAGTGGTCTACACTGAGCACTAGTCAGTTTGGGAGTATGAATTTTGCTATATCTATCAATGGATTAAGAGTATAATTTGCTCAGTCATAACTCTTTATTTGCCCATCTCCTTGCTACATCCTTTACTGTTTCTAGTCATAGTAAGGACCTGGAAGAGGATTATATTATCACTATTATTTTTACTTTAATATATTAGTATTAATATAATAACATAATATTAAATATATTAAATATACTATTAATATAATGCTATTATTTTAATATAGGATAATAATAAATATTTAATGTTGTACATCACCTTGCATAAATCGTGAGGCTGATTGGGTGTCAAGGCTTGTAAAAAATATACTGTTACTATAACAGATAGGTAAAGCAAAGAGATAATTTCAGAAAACAATTCCTTATCTATGGGGACTAGAATACTCATGTTTTATTTTTCAACCATATGCTTTCTCCATTCTCACAAACAGCATTTTTTAACAACATTTTTTTCTGCTTTAAGATTGTTGTCATAGCTTAGACAAACTCTTCAGAACACAGTTAATATACTGTTGTGTAAAGAGAACACCTTGTTATATTTTTGTTTTTACATCTTGCTTCAACTGTAAGTTAATGATGGCACATGGGAAAGCAAGTAGATTAACTGTATATGTAATAGATACATTGTTTCAGTCTATTAAGTATACAATCTAATGCCCATTAATTTTGGTGGAACCTGCACAGATACATTCTTTAGACAATTCAGACAATTCCAATATGAGTCACTTGGAGCAGAGGTTCATTTAAAACCTGGAAATGATCTAATGCATTGTGGTTTATTATTTCAATATATGATAATGCTTTTTCCTTCAAGATTTCCATTACAGAGACATGATTCACTTCCTGATCTTTCCTACATTGAATAAAATCTTAATTAAATGAAGTTCCATAGGCAAGGTTGACAGTAATGCTGTCACTGGAATGGCCAAGCAACAGATGCATGATTTGGATAACATTGTATCGATTTTCTTGCTGACAAGAAAAATACATACGTTACCAATCTGCTTATAAAGTGCAATTTGGACAATTCAAAACAATTTTGATACTTAGGACTACAAATATACCTTAAACTCAGGTAGAGTGCCTTATCTTGTAATTTTGATGTCTTTCTGCTTTTTTTTCTAAGAAGTCTGCATCTTACCGGTTTATTTTTTTCACATTCCATCCCACAAAGAGATAGATTATCCTGTAAAGTTCATACATGGATTGAATATAAATTTTACCCAGAGTTCAAGGAATTTTTTTTCCAGGACTTCACTCTGACATACCAAACATGAAACAGCTGAAAGTCTATATTCAGCTCCTAATCTTAATTCAAACTTGAAAACATAATTTAAAAATCTATAGTTTTGACTCGTGCTACTTTCCATGTTAGAAGAATCATTCTATTTTCTCATGGTATTTGACTCATGCTATTTCCTATGTTATATAACTAAAATAAAATAAATAAACAAATGATAATTGATATAATAAAATACCCACAAAGGGAAAACAGTATTTGTTTTCCAGTGCCAAGATTTATTATGCCTATCTTCCAATTACCTAAAAAATTCTAGCAAAGAAATTATATGAAATGAAGCTTAAGGTAGAATGTATTCAGTTTCATGGTATAATGATGAATAAACATATAGTCAAAGTACAACATTAAACATCTTAGCCACTATCTGTTTCTGAGATCTGATATAAGACTGAAATACTGTACTAGACTTTTTAAGAGGAAATTCAAATTGTAACAGCATAGCAATGGTAATTTGTGACAAAGGAAATCTCTGGCATGATTTAACCTGATCTAATTTAAATTTCTAACTTAAAACAGAACAACAACAACAAAAAATGTATGTATATATAGAGAAAAGCATGCTTTGCTAGTGCCAAATTTTGAGGCAAAAGGATGTTTTACTTCTAGTAGTCCCAGGGCACCCAAGCCCTCCAGGTAAAACAGGTTAGCATTAATGAAGTCTCCGGTGGATTTCACAGAATATTCTCTGTACGTGTCTTTCATATTATGTTGGAAAAGTTTGACCAGATCTCTTAAGACTTGGCCAGCATTTTCTACTTGTTATTGGACTCCTGATGTGTTTTGTCTCCTCTGGAAATCTGATCCTGAGCCAGACCATCTCCTCTAAAAATATTTTATCACCAGCTGTCTGCTTATTAACTGGAACTAGTTCTAGAAAAGCATTGAGATTTTTCAATCTCTCTGTATAATGTCATTCCTTAACCCTCAGTTAGATTTTACTTTATACACTGATACTGGTTCAATGCCTATTTGAATGGGATTGAAGTCTTTACAAAGTAGCTTCTAGCACCTCTCTATCATACAAACGATACCAATTCAATATTACAATTCTCCTCTACCATGTGCCAGAGGAATATTTCCTGGAGTACACGTAAGGTTTATCTGTAATAACGCTATGGTTATTTGACCTAGGCATACATATAGGTCATGTAAAGCATAAAAGGCTGTCTGAACATGTTATTATATTGGTATTGTTTATAAGTTGGTTCTTCAGGAAAGAAACAGACAGATAATGCAGTATGCTACATGAGAAAATGCCCAAAAGATATTCAGGTAGCAGCTGAGAAATTAGCTGTGAACAGACTATCTTTAAGCCACAACACAGCTTGCACAATTTTTATTTTTTCTTACAAAGACATTACCTGGCTAGGATGACAGGTTAGAGAAGAAAAAAAAAGAAAAAAAAAAAAGTAGAGGAAATACAGTAGTGAAGGCACTGACAAAGCAGAAACAAGAGCAAAGAACTAAAGGCAGACTATCCCTAATGGCACACAGGCAGAGTTACCTAAAGTACAAAGGGAAGAATAAGACTACAGTATAATCACCTCTTTTTAGGCTTTGTTGATTCAGTGCTTCTCTCTGATTGCTGTGGTCCTCAGAGTGAACAACAGTATACTTTTTAGAAGAATTGTTTTGAGACACTTTTCCCAACTGCTGGTCATGGAATTCAAATGATTTAAACATTTCCAGTTCCTTCCAGTTACATGTATGGTAATGGTAGTGGTTACCATTTCCTTCCAGTTACAATTGGGAACTATCATGGTTGTAACCTAAGCTTTCAGGTTGCAAGGTTTGCATTTGTTTTAAATGAACTGCAGTGAGTCCTGAGGTGTATCCCACCTTTAACTATAGCATCTTTTTCCTTTCGTTTTCCTTTCCAATGCACAAGGACAGGTGCTCTTTCGTTGTTGTTGATTGTTTGTTTTTCCCTGAGGTAACTACAAATATGGCATCTCTGCTATTTTCAAACCTATCTCCTGCAAGATTCATGTAGATCTCAATGTCTGGTGGACTGTACCCAAGCTCAGATAAGAGGAAGTATGCACATAGCTCACCTCTGTTCTCAGATCACATGCCACTGGGACTACACTTTTCAAAAAATCCATGTATTATATCACAGCTGGGAGCTAATTAACTAATTAAGTAGAGCACACGCATGTTTTTCATTCACACAGAATGGTTTCTGTCTTAATAAATACAAGGCATGTCCTAAATGCTGATATTTATTTAAATAGCTCAACTTCATACCCTAGCTTAGATAACACTGCAATAGAATAGTAATAATTCTTGGTAATCTAAAAAAAACTTCTACATTCATAAAACCAACTACCTATTAGTGTTCTAAGATACAATTCCTCCGTGAAAAAAGACCTGTTGCAAACCAGGTATAATGTTATTTGAAAATTGCTGCTACAGACTTAACTTCCCTAAGAGATACCTTAATTGTTACAAATCTAAGCATATATCCATGAACACTAAGATGGAAATGAACAGTGTCTTGGTTGTGGAGGAGAACAAACATAAGTATCTCATGGGACTGGTTTTACTGATTTTGTCTTTAGACAGGGAGAAGATTAGACCGATGTCTTTTCGTGCTTCACAACTGCATGAAATATATTGACTTCTACTCTTGTATGGCTCTCTTTGAAGTTCTCTGGGATAAATGTTAGCCCAGATATTTGAGAGATGAAATAAAACACTCTTGCCTTATGGGAAAGAAGATAAAATATTGCTGTCAGGTATTGCAGTGTGTTAAAAGCAGGAACATAATGGAAAATGTTAATTAAAATAGTCTTAAAAATACAGAGATTAATACTTGCCCAAATCACAACAGAAATAAGATGTTATCTACTCAATAGATCATTTTCCATCTTTTATTTGCCTCACTATTGTACTTCCCTTGTATTGGTTGGTGGCTCAATGGTGCACGCTACTGGTTTTACAACATCAGTATTTATCTGGGGTCATCCAAAAAAAATACAATAAACTGCATGGAGAACGACATTGATTGCATTCCAAGAGCATTCAAAATTTACTGATATGGGAATTATATTTTGTTGTTGTTGTTGTTTGTTTGTTTCACAAAATAATCGGAAAACTGGATCATCTTGCTATCTTGATGTCTAAAAAATGAATGAAAAGGAACATTTTATTTATTTTCTTACAACATAAATGTACTCCAAAAGACCTTATTTTGACAGGAAGCAATGCAAGTGGTTACCAATTCATATTATAAAAGCAGCTTACTTTAAGCTAAAATGAAGCAGTAATGCCTCATGATGAAAACTGGGTCTTATATAAACAAGAGTTCCTCTGAGGAAAGACCAATTTTTAAAGTGGTTAAAGGCTGCATTTTTTGCTTTTTCTGCAGAAACAGCTTGATCTTGTAAGTTTTTAAACACTTCCAATGCATGGCTGAAATCCTAAAATAGGAAATCAGCAGGAACTTTATTTGTTTTGAAATAAAAACTTAAAAACTGTCCTCATATTCCTGTTTAGGCAAAATTTTCCTTCAAATGACAGAAATATGAGCTACAACAGTGAGATTCAGTTTTTTGACATGAAACAAAGCAGTAAGTATGATCTTTATCACCAGTCTTGACAATCAAAATTAAGTCAATCTAACACTTTACTGCAATTTTGATCTTGTTTTATTGGATATCATGGAAAATACAGAAAACCACATAATGATCAAATTACAGCAAATCTGAATGTTACACTACCCATGTAATACATTCTATTTATAGGCTTTCTATTTTATAAGAAAGAGCCCAGAATAAACGTACACTAGATTTTCAAACTCAGTGCCACTCTACTTTAACCAAAAATCCTTCATGAAGATAAAATGGGTCTAGAGACTGCTTGGATAACTATGCTTCAGGAGATCTAAGTAGCATAAAATAATCATCATTTACTGCCTTTAGAAACAGAATGGTTTTGGTTGGAAGGGATCTATAAAGATCATTTAGTCCTACCCGCTGTCCATGGACAGAGACCTCTTTCCTTAATTAAGGTTGCTTAAAGTCCCCTCCAGCCTGATTTCAAACACTTCCTGGGATGGGGCACCTACAATTCCTCTGGGTAACCTGTTTCTGTGCCTCACCATCCTCATTGTGAAAAATTTCCTTATGTTATATCTAATCTAGACCTACCCTATTTCAGTTTTAAAACCATTGCCCCTAGTTCTGTCACTTTAGATCCTGGTAAAAAGTCCCTCTATCTTTCTTATAAGCCCTCTTTATGTATTCTAAGGTCACAATAAGGTCTGCCTTGAGCCTTCACTTCTCCAGGCTGAACAATCCCAACTCTCTCAGCATCTTTTCATAGAAGTTCTCCAGGCTTCTGATAATTTTGTGTCTCTCCTTTGAACCTGCTCTAACAGGTCCCTGTCTATCTTACGCTGGGGTCCCAGAGCTGGGTACAGTATTTCAGATGAGGTCTCACAAGGGAATCAGTTCCCTCAACCTGCAAGCCTTACTAATTTTGATACCGCCCAGGATATAACTGGCTTTCTGGGCTGCAAGCATACATTGCCAGCTAATGTCCAATTTTTAATCTACCAGTATCCCCAATCCCTCTGCAGTGCTACTCTCAGTCAATTCATTATACAGACTGTACTAATACTGGGGATTGCCCTGACCCAGGTGCAGGACCTCACACTCAACCTTTTTGAACTTCATGAGTTGTTTTTTTAAGAGATGTACAATAAGGAGATTGCACTGTTGGTATTCATTTTGTAATCTTAATTGCTGCTTCTATCAATTTATTTTGTATTTTTATATACTACAAAATCCTGTCTACAATATCACTAAGATAAATTTACTTCAAACAAAAATAGGTCTACAGAACTTGTTGGAGCAATTCAGGTAATGATTCACTTGATTTACTTCCACTTACTTCCACCTAAGAGATTTATATTTTAATCAACAATTTGTTTTTCAGTCCAGTTAACAAAGGTACTGGAATGAAAACATTTGGTGGTGAGTGGCTGAACACCCAACCATTCTTTTAAACTAGCCAATCAAAATCTCTCTGGTGACCAGTGATAGGACCCGAGGGAACAGAATAAAGCTGTATCAGGGGAGGTTCAGATTGGGTATTAGGAAAAGGTTCTTCATCAAGAAGGTGATCGGGCAATGGAACAGGCTCCCCAGGGAAGCAGTCATGGCACCAAGCCTGCCAGTTCAAGAAGTGTTTGGACAATGCTCTTAGCCATATGGTTTGATTTTGGGGTGGTCCTGTGTGTAGGCAGTTGGACTCAATGATCCTTGAGGGTCTCTTCCAACTCGTGATGTTCTATGATTCTATGAGTGTACCCGACAATTTGTATAATGATGATATATAACTTTGTAGTAAATTACACCAATCTGGAACTGAATTTTTTCTTTAGGTACCCTAAAGATGCTATGAGATAGGAAGATAAACAAGTTGAGAAAATAAGCCTTTTATACTGAACTTCTGCATACATGGAGTTATATCTGTGCTTGTGTGTTTTGTTGAGTTGAGACTTGTATACTTTAAGTGTTACTGTTAAAATGTTCTGCCCTGCAGAAAGCGATCTGGGGGTACTGGTTGACAGTAGGCTCATTGTGAGTCGGCAGTGTGCCCTGGCAGACAAGAGGGCAAATTGCATTTAAGGATGCATTAAACACACCATAGCCAGACAGTTCAAAGAGGTGATTCTCGCACTGTAATTATCACTGGTGCAGCCTCACCTTGAATATTGGGTGCAGTTCTGTGTTTCACAATATAAAAAGGATATTAAGATACTTGAAAAGTATCTTAGCAAATCTGCTAAGAAGGTTGGAAGGCATGTCCTGTGAGGAGAGACTGAGGACATTTGGGTTGCCTATTCTGCAGAAAAGAAGGCTGAGAGATGATCTCATTGCTCTCAGAACTTTCTGAGGAGGGGAAGTGGAGAGGTAGGTGCCAATGACAGGACACACGGAAATTGCACAAAGCTGCACCAAGGGAGGTTCAGATTTGCTATAAGGAAAAATTTCTTTACTCTGAAGGTGGCCAAACACTGGAACAGGCTTCCTAGAGGGGGGTTGATGCCCCATGCCTGTCAGATGTTTGGACAATGCCTTCTATTGGCCGTAAAATCCCATAAAGTCCAATAGAATATTGGGCATATTCTATTCTATTGATGAGACTGGACACAGGTTTATTCTATTCCTGGTGAAGGTCATTGTCAGCTCATTTCTCCAGTATGCTGAGATCCAGGTGAAGAGCAGCCTTGTTACAGCCTTTTAAGTCACAACCACTCTCCCTAGCTTATCATCCAGAAATTGCTGAGGGTGCACTCCATCCCATTGCCCAGCTTGTTTGTGAAAACACTAAAGAGTATTGGCCCCAGCATCAACTTCTGAAGAGCACTACTAGTAACTGGGCAACACTTCGACTTTACACTATTAGTCACCACCATTTAAGCCTGGCATCCAGTCAATTTTCCCCTCATTCATTTATCCAGATGATATTTCACCAATTTGCTATATGTATCATTGCCATAAATATCAGGCAGACTGTGTTGAAGGCCTTTCTAAAGACAAGGCATACATCCACTGTTCTTGCCTCATCCATAGAGCTAATCATGTTATCATAGAGGACAATCTCAGGTATCATCCTAAATTGCCATAATCTTTCAAAGACGATTGAGAGTAACCTTACAATAATATTAGTCAGCTTCATCAGCACTCTTGGATCCAGACCACCTGATACAACAAACTTCTAAACACACAATTTGCATGTGCAGTCTTTCTAGGCTAATCAAGTCTTTTTCTGATGTGGGCAATACTTAACGCCCTTGGGTTCTGACACTAGTTTCGGAGGCCTGGGAGGCCTGAAAGCAAACTTTGCCAAGGAAGTCCAAAGAAAGGAAGGTACAAAGTGTCTCAGTCTTTTCTGTGTCCTATCCCTAGGTCCTAGTGAGATTACGTTTTTCTTAATTTCCATTTGCTGCCAGTATACTTACTGAAGCTTTTTTGCTGCCTTCAATATCCCTGGCTAGCTTCAACTCTGTCTGAGCTTCTTGCCGGTTTCCATCCCTGCATTCTTGGGTGACTCTTGGGTAGCCCATCCCTATTTCGGCTTGCTGTGTTGTTTCATTTTTGCATTTGAGCTCAGTCAGAAATTCCCTTTTTCGTATAGCTATGATATTTCATTGACACAATATTAATTATTGTAATAGATCTGTACAGAAAAAAAAATACAAAAACAATAAAACACAGAGTTGTCTTTCACTTTGAATGTGTGAATGACATTAAATTCCAAACATATATACATACTCTGTCACGTCTATTGGGAATAAAGGACAACCAATTATCATGTGATTTGCCCTAATGCCTACTTCATTCATATAATGTTTCTTGCAGGCTGCTGGAGTGAGACTTCGGGGTATTTTTGTTAAGTGCCAAGTGTTAAAAGTTTTTTTTTTTTTCTACAGAGTTGGAACTCTAAGCAGCATAATGCATTGATAGTTAAAAGGATTGTGGAATGCATCTACAGGAAGAGGACGAGAGAGGAAAGGATAAAAGGAGACAGAAAAATTACATCTAACCTCTGTGTCTCCTCCTCCTTCTGTTGCTCTTTGTCTCTCAAGCACAGAAGAGAGTAATATTTACTTTGAGCCAGTGAGGAAGAGAGGCAAAAACTTAGCTGAGAACATTCTCCACAAGCACTTCTATTCAGCTGGCAAAAGAGGGATGCCTTTCTCCACTCTTCCAGCTACATGATGTAGATATGCAGACAAAAGCTCTGTGGCGGCTTTATTAAAACCTTGTGCAGGACTGTAATTCCATTTTCTGGGCTGAACAGACCTTCTGGCTTCAGGGAAGAGAACTGACTCCCTGGCAGGTGTTTGTGGAAATTGAATCAAGGGATGCAAGAACTGTGGATTTTTTTATTTTTATTTTTTTCTCGGTCTGTGAAATATAGGCATGTGAAGAAAGCTCTGCAAAAAGATGGAGAAACTGTCTTGGCAACTGAGGGATTCACCTCTACCTGAACACTGCTAAAAGGTGAAGTGCAGAATTTGGGAGACAGCTATATTGTATACAGAAGCCACAAGGTGACTTCTATTCAGAGTTGCTACCTCGTTCACTGAACACACCCATTCAATTCATGTTATTGAAATAACAGTAGTTTTTGACAAAGTAGAATGAACACAATGATTTTCTCTGCCTGTGGCACTGAGCTTCTGAATTTGTTGAAACTGAAAGATCAGCTTTTCATATCTTGTATCTAAAATAGTAAAACCAGCAAATGTGTATAATGGAATGTACACAAAGGAAAAGACAGTGTGACATTTAGCCACTTCTTAGTGAGATACTAGAGAGTTAGATAATCTAAGCTACTTCATCAACTTCATATAGGTTTTCATATGGCTAAAATCATAGATATCACTGAAAAAAGAGGAACGTTTTTACATTGACACTTAAAGACTGCAAGTCTCAACAAAACACATAAGCACATGTGTAAGTTCATGTGTGCAGAAGTTCAATATACAAGGCTTATTTTCTCACCTTATTTTTCTTCCTATCTAGTTGTTATCATTTTCTTGAGAATGTGGCTTTAAATAAGACAGAGGACAGCTCTTGAGACCAGCTGCTACATCCTGTCTGATTTTTATTTTTTTCATATCAGCAAATTGTGTCTTAACAAGAGAGAGCAGTAGGTAGTGAAGTCTTCATCACACATGGCATTGAAAGCCATCTTTAAATGTAATTTGTCAAATAACACTTAAAGAAGTTATCCAGGCGTGATGTAAATGACTATATTATATATATATATGACTATATATATTGCTTGGCTTTGTCAGATCACACATCCAAGCCCTAAGTTCTAACCTTTTTCCCTACTTTTCTCCTTTTTCCTCTAGATATTTTGCAAGGCATAATAGGAGAATTTGAAATACAAGAGAGAAAAAAAAAAAAAAGGAAATGTACCATTTCCAGTGCTGCTCAGAAGTGAACAATAGAGACTTTCTTCTATTGCAGTCTGAGACCAGAGTGAAATAGTCTAACAAACACATAACCCTGCTACGTAAAGAAAAATATATTTGTATTTCACTCTTTCATTTTCACAGATCTCCATCATCTGAAATCAATGTGTTTTTGCACAGTACCAGTTACAGACATGTTCTATTTCTGTATGCTTATGCATGGCCCATATAGTTACCATGCTGGTGATCTGCAGAAGTCAACACTCACAAACCGGTATTTGTGGCTAAGAATGCATGAGACCTATTCTGTACCTGTGCAGAACACAGGAGTATTTCATTGTATTTTCATGTTCATTGCAATGTTCATAAGGGGAAAGAATGAATTAAATTCCAGTTCTAAGCAAGGAGACAGACATGGGAAAATTTATACTCAATTTGCCTTCTGATTCATGCATGATAGGAGTGGAAGAGAGAGAAGTGGTAAAAGGTAGAAAGCCAGAAACATGCTGCAACATCAAGCAACATACAGTGATTATCAGCAAGACTGTAATTCCCCAAGTTTGACTAGGCAGTGTATTTGAGGAAAATAGACCTCGACAAGAAGCATGAATTGCCAGC
This sequence comes from Cygnus olor, assembly GCF_009769625.2. Classification (NCBI taxonomy): domain Eukaryota; kingdom Metazoa; phylum Chordata; class Aves; order Anseriformes; family Anatidae; genus Cygnus; species Cygnus olor. The sequence continues at coordinate 56,829,016 of NC_049170.1, forward strand.
CCATAGTTTTTAACAATGAATTCCCAGCACAAAAAATTTAAGCACATGGAACCACATTAGCAGAGGTCTATTTCTAAGACAACAAGCATAACAGAGAAAGGCATAAACGAATAGCACATGTGAGAACAGAATGTCAGCCAGAGAGAAATATCTTGATCTGGACTCCAGTTAAGAATCATCAGATTATTCTGAGTCAATGATTTTGTTCTCTGTAGTCCAGATAACCATTAACAGCTGTTGTGGTTTAACCTGGCAGGCAGCTCAGCACCACATAGCCGCTCGCTCACTCTCCCCAGTGGGGGATGGCGGCGAGAATTGGAAAGGTAAAAGTGTGAGAACTCACGGCTTGAAATAAAGACAGTTTACTGGGTGAAGCAAAAGCTGCGTGCAAGCAAAGCAAAACAGTGAATTCATTCACTACTTCCCATTGGCAGGCAGGTGTTCAGCCACTTCCAGGAAAGCAGGGCTCATCATACATAATGGTTCCTTGGGAAGACAAACACTATCACTCCAAATGTTCCTCACTTCCTCCTTTACCCCAGCTTTTATTGCTGAGCATGATGTCATATGGTGTGGAATATCCCTTTGGTAAATCTGGGTCAGCTGTCCTGGCTGTGTCCCTTCCCATCTCCTTGTGCTCTCCCAGTCTCCTCACTGGCAGGGTAGCATGAGAAGCAGGAAAGTCCTCGGCTCTATGCAAACACTGCTTTGCAAAAACTAAAAACATCAGTGTGTTATTATCACTATTTTCATCAAAAATCCAAAACACAGACTCTACAAAGAAAATTAACTCTGTCCCAGACAAAACCATGACACCAGGCAACTTGTCTTAGAGCAAGCTTACTTTACAATAAAATGTCAATTTCTTTCTAAAAAGTTAGGTTTACATTCATAATAGATTTAAGTGTCTCCACTTAAGCCATGAAGACAGTGAAGTACAAAATTTTATCAGTGCCAGTCTTGAAGAGGAGAAAGCTGTGTCAGTATACGTGTTTATGAATCAAATTAATGAGATTGCACCAAATTAATCCAATTGGCAAGAATAAAAAGCAACCACTTTGATAATTTTTGAAAATATGAAAGTCTATCAAATCAGGTACTACAGAGAAAATAGTGGATAGCAACAATCCCAAAGCAAAAACAAACAAACAAAAAAAAATTAATTATCAGAACAATAAATAAAATGATGCAGATGGAGATAAGCTACCTGTTCATTTCTAGGTATACCACAGCTATGAAAACTAATATTGATGACTTATAAGCACAATCTATTATTTGACTACATCTCCAAGAACACTCATATTCTCACAAGATAAGAAGAATCCATATCATTCAGTTCTGTCACTTAATTTGCAAGCAGAAGATAAGCAAATATTCTGATACACAGAAACCAATGGAACACTGCTGGAGAGCAAAAGGTAGGTTCTCCACAGAGAGGCAAAAACACATAAGCATTACGTTGCATCAGCTCAAGAGAATAAAATCCTTTGGAAAAGAATATATAATTATTTGCTAATCAGAAACTTATATAAATCAACTACACTGATGTATAAATGGAATTTTAATTGTGTGTCCGGAAAAGCCTAGGTAATTATAGCAGTAAACAAAACAGTTGACTATCCAATTTATATGATTACTGTGCTGCCTTGTCATACAATGGTGAAAATAGATTTGTATTCAGAGAATACAAATATAACCTGTTAGACACAAACAAGTACACAGAGATGTTCCCTGTGTATTTTTCCAACTCTATTGTCTTTATAAACACAAGGCAGCAAAGCTATAAGCAATGTTTACCTTGAAACTATTCAACCAAATTCTTGAATATAGCTTCCTGTGCCAATACTGTCTCCTAAAGTACTATTCATATCCCACTGTTTAACAAGGTACGCTTCAGTACATTAGGGGTGCACCTACTGTACATTTGCATATATTTATTTTATTCCCAACCCCCATTCATGCACTCTGTTTCCATGAATAAAATTAGCTTAGAAATGAAAGAATATTTTCTAATCATTCAAGGAGGGAGCTGTCTCAGGGATGACTTAGCAAATCAGATTTTAGGGATAAAAGACTTGGAGTGTTTTAAAATGGAGCTTGATAAATTTATGGAAGAAGTCATATGTCAGCTTAGGTTGATTTTTGAGTTACAAATTCAGGCTTGTGATATAATACTTTTGGTGTGTAATTTCCTGATATTCCTAATGAGAGTTGAAAAATTGGACTGCTGTCTGTTCACGTTTCTACCATATTTATGTGTAGATACTTATGTGTTGAAGTGCAATGCTTCAGGGCTTCTGTTGGTTACCTACAAAGGCATGTACAGGTTAGGACTTCTAAGTTTATTTATTTATTTATTAAATCCCTGATATATCAGTAAGCTTTTGATGGAGTTTCTCCCTTCTGTGGAGCACTAAATTGCCACAGCAAGATTGAATCTGACACAAGGAAGGCCAGTGCTCCCAGAGGTTTTTATTTCTTGAGTGACTCACATTGACTTGCTCATTTAGCATGTTTAACTAACTGGAATAGCAAATATCTCCGAAGTGGCTTAATGTATTCCTCTGTGGGTAAGATCCATCCACGAGGATAGATGGGATATTTCAAATCATAACAGTTTCTACAGGATTAGGATATCGGTGCTGCATCATAAGGTCTCCAGTTACAAATGTGGTTACAAGTATTCAGGGTTCTGAATTTTCATTGTGATTGAAATTCAGTTTTAGGGTACTGGTGGTATATGGGTGTATGTAGACAAAATGGTCTACAGACTGTTGGATTAAGGACTGCTGGATGAACATGGAGTTGAGGGAAACAAAACAATGACTCTTCAGCCCTATGTCTAAGCCATACCTAAGATACAATACCTAAAACTACAGAAAACATTTTTTTTTTTAATCATTTAGATTTTTATTTCCATTCAAAGCCCCAGCATACAAACAAGTTTAAGATTCAGTGCAGAGATAACGTACTTTTTGTTTTTTTGCACAAGTAGCAAAGCGTAAAGAAATTTTTTAAGATGAGTTTCAACATCGTAGCTGCTCATCAGAAATCTGTAAAACTTAGGCAAATTTGTTTAACATTTTTACTGATGCTAGGTTATATAGATTGTAAAGATATTTTCCTTTTTTTTTTTTTTTGACATTCTATCAGTAGTTCTTTTATCCAGTCCACACTGAAAGAACATGCAAAAAGTCTTATTTTAAATAAATTTTCCTACTTAAGTTTGATTACTTCTATTTCCAAATAGCTACATACAGATGTTTTTCTAATTAGCACTGGGAATTTTATGTGGGCACTGATGCTGTCTTTTCCTACAGGAAATTGTGCACTTCTGCCTATTAACTTGAGTAAGTAAAGAATGTCAAGAGGATAACATGTGCAACCAATCTGTTTGCCACATATCTAGATTACTATTTTTATTGGGTGTATTCCCTCAGGAGTCTACACTGGTAGCACTGTAAAATTATATTGAAAATTCCATAAAGCACTCAGACTTCTGACTTGACACTAATATTAAATTTCAACACTACATACTTAAGATGCCATTTAAAATACTGTCTAATGATTAGGTCCGGGGAGGGAAATGTTTCACCATGAACAGTTAATTAAAAGTATTACTCTGATAAAAATTAGAATATTACTACCCAGAAGAATAATATGCCCCCATATATCTTGGTTGTATTCAAGTATACTTGACATGTTCAGCAGTATTTTATGTTGTTTCAGTCTCTTTCATATGACAGTGTTAGCAGACACCACTGTGGCATGTCTGCTGAATCTCCCCTGCAAAAATCTAACACTCTCCATGGAAACCACTGTATATCAATGTTGTATCTGTGCCTGTTTCCTTTGGCTGGTAGACCTTGATACTTCTGATATCTGGGTTATCTGTCAGTAAGTATAATTATTATTAAGATTAAAGTAACAAATATAACCTCCTGCAGGTTTTGCCCTAAACTTACTCTTTCTACAACCTGATTAGAAAGGTAAAATCATGTTCTGTCATTTTTGCAAGCCAACTGTCTGCAATTCTGCAGTTAAGTATATCTGCATAATATCTGCAATTAAGTGCATTTACACATGCACACTGGGTAGGAAATGCATCCATAGTTCATTTGGTGTCTAATTATTTACCTACTTTTACCCTAATTTATGGAACTGTCTTCTTGGAACCAATTTGCACAGCTCTTACCTACTTTAGACTTTCTGCTGGAAATGTATCTCTGAAAATCTGTTGTTAATAATTCATTAATCATGATTACATATTTGCATAAATAGCATGGTATCAAGGCAAATGACTGATCTGTAAACATACCAACATCGCACCTTCAGCTACTGATAATTGGCCTAGCCCATTAACTTTAGTAGAGGAATGTAAATTTACACCAGCTAGGAACTTGCTTCTCTCATCCCTAAGTTCAAAAATTTATTTTAGGTTGACTTCTGCTGGTAGGTTACATTGAACTGTGAAGAACTTTATATGGTAATAAGTACTATTCCCTTATGCTCTTTGATAATGCAAATAGCAAGTAATCTAAGAATTAGACTTAAGGGTTTTAGGACAGGGTTGCTTCTTAGATTTAAAAAGTAGAAAATTTAGTAGGGATTTACCCCATGCAAGGTGGTACATGTAATTTTTACCTTCAGTCGAGCTACTCTGTCCTGAGAAGAATGTTAAACTTGGAAACATAAAGATCAAAAGCAGGCAGCTTTGATACAAACGTACCTGATACTGTCTTGTCAGATTTGGCAGAACTTAAACTTTAGAATTTACTTCAGTTTTCCAGAAACATAGTTGTTTGGTTGACACTGAGCTACAAGTTAAATTCCCCTGTAAATGAATAACACTGACTCTAGAATGATATTAAAACTGGAGATTAGGTCTTGAGCATGTGAGCAATTCATCTCCAAAGTATCATACTCTCTTATCAAGCCATACATAATGTTACCACATCCAGGTGCCTTGCAAAGACTGAGTATTATTAAAAAGAAAAAGTAATTAAAAAAATTTCCCCAGCATTGTGAATTTCCACTGTTAAGTTGTACAGGATTTTGTCCCATTTCCACGATCAGGTATTCATTCATCATTCTTTGTAGTCTCTGCTACCCTTTACTTATTTCTGATCTTTCTCCCTTTTTGCAAATTTGCCTTTTGTTCTGTGAAGTGACGTAACATCTCTTTGAAGCAAGTTACACTGTTCACATCTGCAATATTTTGCATTTGAAGGTACTTGTATTTGTTAAATTTAAATGTGATATCAAGTGATTTTAGTAATAAACCCTAATTCTCGAGTTGTGAAAAACATTCTCACTTCATATGCACATTTGTTATGCCATTCATGAGCGCAAACCTAGATCACAACCCTCATACAAGAGCAAGATGGGGAGTCTTCTTTGTTCTTAATCTTGTCTCATACAGACGGTTTGATCAGCTCTGTCACCCTTCCCATAAATCTTTTCTAGTTCCAGTATATCTTTTCTGAGATAAGCTGACCATAGAAAAATGCACACAGCATTCAGAAGGTGAGGATAGCATTATTAATTTGTGGAGTTATTAGCCCCCATTTTTATTCCATATCAGCTCAGTTTCTTGAAAAGCCTGTGATAGGTACCCTTGTCTAAAGCTATTTGGAAATTCATATTTATCAGCTAGAATGCTCTTTATGTTTATGCTTTCCAACTACTAAGAACAGCTATGAGCCTTTCTACAAGAATCATGTAGATTCTTTCCTGTAATGCATACATTTTTTCTGTATTTTATCAGATTTTTATTAATTTCCCTCAACTTCAGAAACCAGATCTATTCTCAGAGTCTACCTTGTACTTTTATAAATTGTCGTCACTTTTCCTAGTTCCTATTCCTCTAGAATATAGACTGATATAAGTAATTGGTTTTGTTGTTTATTTTCATGTTTGACTTCCCTTAGAACTCTAGTGAACACTATCTGGTGTTTGCAATGTTTCTGAAGTTAGGTACTCGGAGTATCCCATCACTGCAGTAACTAGGTATCCCTCTATCTCTCAGTTCCTCTTTGCTTCAGCACAACCTTTCCAGCTTGTACATAGGAATACTTCCCTCTTTTTCATGTTATCTGACAGGTTCTAGTATGAAGTCTGAATTCTGCTTGCCCAGCTGCTGTTGAAGTCTCCTGAGTCCCAGGTATCCATAGGGCAGAGATGCATTAGAATATCTGAACGTTTCTTATGTTTCTAATGTTAATTTATCCTCCTTTATTATGAAGGAATATACTCTCTCATTTATTCACAATAAAAATATCCCAGAAGACAACTATTTATCTGGTTTTCAGTTCAAAAGAAATTCTCTAAAATAACGTTGGTTTGAGTTTTATGTTTGAAATAATTTTAGACCACTTTTTTTGATCAGACATTTTAGCAGACAAAATAGGTGATGGACAAAACTTCAGTGCATATTTCAGGAGTGTTTTTCACTTAAAGTCTGTGTCCAACGGGGATGGGGGGTGGCGGGGAGAATATCATGGCTTTTCAAAATGTAAAATGACCTGGTTTAGCGAGGACCTACATCAGTTTAAGTAGGCACATACTTTTCTGTTATGCAAGCATTTAGATAATTTTATAAGTACCCCCTATCATATACAATTTCATTTTAATCTCTCTCAAACTTCCATTCAATAAAAGCCTCTTCGGTGCCTAATATACATCTATAAGGTGTAATCAAAAGTCAAGAGCTCATTTTAGGGTTTGGAATTTTTGTGTGTTTGTTTCAGTGAAGATGACAGACTCAGATCTTTAGAACTGAGAAGGGAACTGGATTTCTTTTATTGCTTTTAGTGCTGTAGATGCTCATGATACAATCACTTTAATAGCAGAAGTAGACAAATAGCCTCCAAAGGAATCCTGGTAAATAATTAAAACAAAGTCTTTATTATCTTGAGTTGGGGTGAAGGGTGGAATGAGTGCTAGTTACTGAACTGCCACTGAAAAATGTTAAGAAAACACAACACTTACTCTATTTACCATACTATTTCTTTCACCCAAATAATATTAATGTTCAAATTACTGCTTTATGTCTAATTTTTTTGTTTATATTTTCATAGAATCATTTCATTTGGAAAATACCTCTAAAATCATCAGGTCCAACCATCAACCTATAACTACCAAGTCCACAACTAAATCATGTCCCTAAGCACCACATCCACATGTCTCTTAAATACCTCCAGAGATGGCAATACCTCCCCCTGGGCAGCCTGTTCTAATGCCTATCCATCCCCTCCATGAGTAAATTCTTCACAGTACCCAGTCTAAGCCTCCTCTGCTACAACTTGAGGCTGTTTCCTCACATTCTGTACCTTGCCACCTGTGAAAAAACTGACACCCACCTCACTACAGCCTCCTTCCACATAGAGAGTGATTAGTCTCCCCTCACCCTCCTTTTCTTCAGACTAAATAACCCCAGTTTCATCAGCCACTCCTCATATATCTTGTTTTCTAGTTCTGTCTGAACTGATAGAGCTTATATCTTTTGGAGTTTCTCTATAAATCAATAGGACTTGGGAAAAAAAAAAGTCAAATGTCTGAAGTCTCAGAGCTGTACATGGAACAATGGAAAAAAGGAGAGGAGTATCATTGCAAGATTCCCCTGGGTCATCTGCTTGTGACTGCCAGCCAGTTAGTATATTGTAAGAAATGTTATCCTTTGACCTGCAGGAAGGAGATAAGCATTTGATGGAAAATGAGGGCATAAACAACATATCTGGAACTTATCTGTGTGTACTTTGAGAGAAAGAAAGATAGAAGAAAGGATATGAAGTTTTTTATTAAATACGAGGAGAGGAAAAAAATAACAATATGCTCCAGTAAATGTCAAGATGATAAACTGTTCAGTCACAGTGCAAGAATGCTTTGTGCCACTAATGCATGTGCATTAGTGCTGAACATCACACATACCAGTTTTAACAGGAACTAGGAGAGGGACCTAAGCAGTGACTGTATATTTGCATTTACCAAAACTCACACGGCCAAGGATATCAACACAGAAACCTTAACAGCCAGAGTTATTTTTAAAAACGTCATTTTAAATGGAAATTTAGTGTCAGTAACTAACACTTTAGTCATAACTACATTACTACTACTTTCATATATTGCATATTTGTCATTAATGCCTGTTGTCAATGTCATGGAGAGCCTTTAACAAGCAGTCTTCCTGCAAATATCTTCAAGTTAGGTTCCCTAATAATGAAGGAACATTTTGAATTTACTGCAAATCTACAACAATTTATTCCATAGCCAGCTGAGAGGGGATACATGGTTCACCCTGAGGGTGTTTAAGGAAAGGTTGGACGTGGTACTTAGGGACATGGTTTAGTGGGTGACATTGGTAGTAGGGTGATGGTTGGACAACATGATCTTGGAGGTCTTCTCCAACCCTAATGATTCTATGATTCAATTATCCTAAAATTATTGGAAAACTTTTGTGTTTCACTTTTTAACTACGGGATCACTAGCTGTCAAATTTCCATATTTTATACAATGTACACATATTGTATTTTATACAGTATGCATTCCACGGAGAGTGGAATCAAAGCAAAGAGCCTTTGATTTTGATGTAGAAACTTATTTCAGCAGGAACTAAAATGAACGTGGTTTGTATTTTCAGTCCCACCTTAGTGTGTAGGTATATTCATTTTTACACTGAAACATACATTAGCAGGTACTTGAAGGCAGAGGCCACTTTCTAGTGTGGACATCTCAAATTCTGTTTGGCTTATATTTTCTTCAATTACTTTAAGAACTCATAAAAGTTTTATAAAGGGAGAACATGAAAAAGATTAACCAAATGAACCATTCACAGTGACTAATCCATTACTTGAAGAAGTATAGAGGTTTAGTAGTTATATTAAATGTACTTCTTCACAAGTCCTTGAACGTGAGGGGCAGTTTTGAGGGGCATCTGCTAGGTCAGTCTGAGAAAGGAAAACTTTTTTAGACTGGTTGGCATATCTTAGTAGCACCATGCCACCTAAAGACCTACTGTGCTTTCCATGACCTTGAAATGTAGGCAAAATCTCTTAAAGAAATTTAGACACTTTTAAAGGAGGACAAATTGCAGAAAGCATTACTGTTGGCAAGTCTGACCTTAATGGCATGAAAAAAGCAGTGGCAGGGAAAGAAAACTAAAAAAATTTCCAATGTCATTGTGCTTCACAATACACTGGAATCACTGCTTATACAACAGTCTGAGCTACCACCTTATCTTTTATAAACATACACTTCCCTACCATTATTGCTGAATACAGTAAAAGACCAGAAGCTGACTAGATTTTTCTTAATATTATTTAATTCAATCTCTAATGTTTTCTTTTCAAGTTCCATGCCTTTGAAAAATGCAAATCTGCAGAAGACTGTTCCTTGCTTTAGAAACATAGCTCTTGCAAAGAAAGAACTAAACCACTCATTTATGAGAATTATTTCATTTTCAAGTAAATTAAATCCAAAACCTAGAGATGGTAGTCTGAATACGCAGTTTTGTGTGAAGTCTTTAAATTGTCATACTGACAAAGACTTGCCTGGAAGCAAAAGAAAGGCTTTACTGACTCCAAGGATATCAGAAACAGGTTATGAGCAGTACACATCAACAACACATTTCTAGAAATACAGCACAGGTTGATTTTGGAACTAAGGAGAATGCAAACAGACTGTTCAGGGTGCACTATTCGGATATTACTCTAAATAATTTATTGATTCTGCAGCATCAGTGCAGGAAAAGACCACGAAATAAGATAAGGAGAAAGAAATGCAGTAGCAGCATTTCCTGTGTTTGAAACCAAAGCTTACACTGAACCTTAAGCAAATATACCATATAAGTAAACTTGTAATCACACAAACAATTTAACTCTGAATTTGGCTCTAGTATGAGCAAGGAGAATTGGAACACAAGACCAGATGTAGTCCCATTCAATACAACCCTTATTACTATTAAGCCAGTTCTTCACCCATCATACTACATACTAGTTCATCTCACAAATGGACAATTTATCCAGAAGGCTACTGTGAGGGATGTTTTGAAAAGTCTTTCTAAAATTCAGAAAAACTTCATCCACCATCTTCCCTTCATCCACTAAGTGGGTGACCTTATTATAGAAGGATATAAAATTTGTGAGACAGGACTTTCCTTTCACGAGCCCAAGCTGGCTGGGCCTGATAATTGTACTGTCCTTTAAGAACCTTTCAACAGTGCTTAGGATAACCTTCTGCATATTTTTTTCCAGACGCTGAAGTTAAACTAACAGATCTGTAGTTTCCATAGTCTCTCACACCCTTCTTGTGAATGAGATGGTATTCAAAGAAAAGAGAACTCTCCATGGGGCTCCAGACAGCTTCTCTGGGATCACTTGTGTTACCGTACTGGGCGCCTTGTGGTGTTCATCTCTGACTCGCCAGATTCAGGGATCTGAACCTGACTTTTTTTTTTTGACCAAGGAGGCCATTGCCTGTCCAGTCGTAACAGCACTCACCTATTGCTTAGGACTGGCTGAGAAACATTTATTCACTGCTTTTCAGGAAAACGGAGGAGAAAATGAGCTAAAAGTGTTAAAACCACCACAGTACAGTGTGAGTTAAAGAGGAGGACTGGACTCATTTTTAATTGGCAAAATGTTGATTATGATTGAAGCACATGGTGATACCAGTTTGTATCTTGCCTAAAGCAACTCAAGAAGTGTGGAGATGAGCTTTCATCCTCAGCTGTCTTGGTAAGAAAAATCTGTTTTACCTATTTCTTCCTAGATGCCTAATTTCAAATCTATCAGGAAATATTTAGTAACTCATGGCACAATATTCAATACTTCAGGCAGTAAGAGACACACTGCCACGTTCACCTTCCCCCCTCTCCCCCAAGACAAAGAAGAAAACATTAAACAAATAAAAATGACTCACAGTCACAGAAATGTTTTAAAAACTTAGTGATATGTATATACCAAAACTATTGGGCTAGAAAATTTCATCAAAACATGGGAACAAAGAAGTTTTCTCCAATACCCATAACATTTCATCTCATGACAATGTTTTTCTGATGTAAAAAACATCTTTTAAGAATTTACAAAGTTATCTTTTGGATACTGAGCTGGTTTAGTAGCCCAATTTTGTCAGCTGATAGCCCTGCTGAAAAAGTATACTTAGGAATAAAAGTTCTCAAGCACTTTTCCTAAATTTCCTTTCATACGAAAGTCAATTACCCTAAATTTACGTTAAAATGATTTAAAAATCACTATTTGATTCAATTACAATTGAATTTGAGATACAAATTTTCATTTCTAATTAATTGTAGATGACCTAATGGACAGAGTTATGTAAACAAAGGTTGGACAATATTCTAGAATCAGTTTACCCACAGAGCTCTCCTTACTTTAAGTGAGTCATTCATAAGCTAAGTTGTTCAGGGATCATTCTTTACCTTTAAGTAAAGATCAAAAACACTTATCAGAGTCTTCAGATCTACTTAAAAGAAATTGCCTCCGGAAAAGATTCCAAATTACTTCCCGATATAAATTTTGCTCTACGTTCTATCAGAAAAATGCTGAACCAGAATTACTGTTGTATTGTACTGTATGCACATTATCTATATTATACTAACTGAGCTCCTGGTGATAGTACAGTCCCTTCTTTATTTTACTTTTAGACAATTATTTATGACAAAATAATTGGTTAGGAATTGGAGATTTGAACAATCAGCTATACAGTCATTTTATGGATATTACCAATAGAAATTACTCTTATTTCTAGTATTTTACATGTATCAGAATTTTCTGTTGCCTTTCTACATATAATTAAAATGCTAAATAACTGCTTTGAAGACAGTTTCATTAATATCTATTTTCTGTTAGTTTGTTATTAGCATAAGAGGAAACAAGCAAAATCTTCTAGAAAACCTCAGAGCGAAGCCTTCACAGAGAAACAGTTTTTAACAAACCTATGACCCATGTCTTGATATTGACTTGTATATATTACCTTATTCCTCAAACATGTCAGCAAATAATTCCTCACTAAACTGTTAGGAAATGTTATTTCTAACCCTAACCACAGCTTTTAAAATCCTCTCATCAAGCAAATTTAGTTAGATTTTGTTTTGTTTTCAGGGGAAAGTTTACAACAAATTCTTGTTTCATTTCCCATGTTCTTCCCATACAGTAACACTTGTCCATCTTTTTTGTGCAACTTGGCAACGAGGACAGTACAAAAGTACGAGCTATGAGAATACTCTAGATGTGAGGTCATAAAACAAATGATGAGCAGTTGAGGAATACTGACATGGAGAGCTACAGTTCATAGCAAACTTTGTTTCATAGTTCTCTTTCTTTTAGAAAAATATGGGATTTTGTTTCAGTTCATTTTTCTCTAGAATAAAATTTAATAAACCTTTTTATACCTAATAAGTAAATATGCTAGTAAAACATCTTACTTGCAACAATTTTATCCTTAAAATAGAAAAATAACAGTTTATAGTACAAAATTCTTCTGAAAGAATCACTTTGTACGTTTACATCTCTGCTTCATGACATACTATAAGAAGTATATAGCATAATTAGGTCATAGCTGTTTTAGAGCTAGTAGCTTTTATAGACTACCTTTACTTTCTTATTTTAGAATGCAGAGGGGTGTAAGTTTTTAATACTGTTCAGAGGCAAGTATTTATTTCATTTAGGCTTATTGTTATTTTATAAGTGGTCCCTGGCTTTTACCATTTTCAGAATTTTTTTCTAAATGAATTATTGCAAAACAGAATTGCTCTGATAGTGTGTTTTCCAATTAATGCCTCTACAGAGATGCCAGTTTAACAAGTGTATTCAATAACATTTAAAGGTTTAGGGATACTGACTCACATCTCAATAGGAAATATTGTGTATAGTTTGTCCTTGAACATCAAATGTCATCACATGCCCATAATTGATAGGAATATGCTAATAAACAAACAAAAGACCAGGCTACTGTGCATTCAAAACAAATTATCAAGTTCCAGCAAACCCTACTGCATGAAAACTAGCTTAGAAATGCAGGGATGTCAATCTTCTCTAAAAGCAAAATAAATACAGATGATCCTGATTTTGTATATAAAGTGCTTTTTATGCAGCAGACAGCTACTGAAATCACTTTCTCCTAGAATTTTACGATTTACATAAAAGAACTGAATAAAGACTAGTCTGGTAACAAAGAAACAGTTTTCAGGAAAAAAAAAAAAAAAAGAAGGAAGAGAAGGGAAGGGAAGGGAAAAACTGCTGAAAAAAGCAGAAAAACTCAGCTTAAGTTAAAAGTTGCATAGATTTCAAAAGCACTTCCAACAGACCATTTATCCTGAAATATCAAGAATGGTACATCACAAACGTCCAGATTCATTTTATTCACTCATTTTCAAAGAGCCTTCTCAAGGGAGAAAGAAGGGATAACATCACCAAAAAAGCTCAGAAGCACCTCCCTCCCCAAGTTTATCTAGTCCAACCATCCCCCTATCACCAATATCACCCACTAAACCACATTCCTAAGCACCATGTCCAACTTTACCTTGAACACCCCTAGGGACAGTGACTCCGCCACCTCCGTGAGCAACCCATTCCAATGGATAACTATTCTTTGTAAGAATAAATATCTCCTAATTACTAATCAGAACCTCTCCTGTCACAACTTGAGATCATTCCCTCTTGTCCTATCACTAGTTATCTACAAGAAGAGGCTAATCCCCAGCTCCCTACAACTTCCTGTCTGGTAGTTGTAGGGAGCCGTAAGAGTTCTTGTATCCAAAACCACCTGGAATCTCAGCTGGGGTAATTGTGCACAGCTGACTAAACTTCCGTATGTAAAGTGATTTAAACAAGCAGCTGAAAACCTGCTTCTTGGTGTTAAGAGGCTTTATACATATACAAATAAGCAGTATGGATGAGATAGGTTAGCATATACACAAGTCTGAACAATAAGAATAGCAAGTAATCAGCCATTGATACAGAACTGAGACGTGGATATCTAGGGACTCACATACTCAGCTGTATATTGACTTGCTCTTGTCACCATTAATTGAGGATTTTCTTTTATGCCTAAACTATTCACTGAGGGCTGTTTGTTTCCATATCACATATAGTTACTCTTCAGTACTTGTGTGGTAACATCTGAATGTTTTATTACACAGAATTCAGCCCTACTTTGTTGCAAATGGATTGTAGGAAGTGGATACTCATGTATTGCTGGCTTTCTGGCTGGAAAAAAAATAAAATAAATAAATAAAATCTTAATTTCCTCTATCAAGGGTGCTGATCTGAGAGAGAAGACTATTTTCCAGACTTTAGCAATGCATAACACATCTCCAAAAGGCATTAATGGAGATAATTTGCTCAGGTCATTATTTTGCATTCCTGTGTATAGTGGTCTGCAAAGGGCGAACTGAGGAACTACATTAACTGCGACCCCAATTATTTTGGAGGTATCTGCAAATACCTGCACATACAAAAGTGATTCAATTTCCATCGAGAAATTACCTCACTTTTATTTATTTATTTATTTATTTATTTATGGGGGCCCCTGATATTTAAAATACAAAGGAGCAACGTCTGATTTCTCCAAAATAAAATGTAAGACATAATTTTGTAGTATGATGAAACTGATTACCACCTACACAAAACAGTAATTTGTTCATTCCTCATTACCAAGCCTTGTTTCCTAAAAAAAGTACACATGTGGGCATATGCTTTCTACCTACTTGGGCTTATTTTAAAGCTGGGAATCCAATTACTTTATTTTACCTTGAAAAGATGCACTGAGAAACAGTGCTAACATCAGAGGAGTGCTGTATACACATCAAAGAGTCTCTGTCCAGACTGCACACACTTTCTTACAGCGGCACAACAGGGAAGCTGACATGAGAATATTAGTGACATACTGCAGTCAGAGCACTGCAGTACTATGGGAATTTTCTTTACAGAAGAATATTTTGTATGCTGGTATCCAAAGCCAGTAGCCATTTTCAGTAGTGTGACAGAGCAGGAATTTAAAAGAATGGACACTCCAATTAAAGCTATGTGGCGAAATGGCTAGGTTACTACTGGTACCCCAGCCTGACTACTTACAGGGTTCTCTTATCTGCCATTCTGCTAAAACTGAAGTGGCAACCTCACGTAGGACAAAAAAAAAAAAAAAAAAGTGAACATGCATATAATCCAAACTCCATGCCACTGACAGTTAATATTTTGCCAAATAATATGAAAACAGGTTTCATTTTGTTCTATTATGATTCTTTAGTGTTATTTTTGTCCTTAAAATAAGGTATGTGTAGTTGACATTCAGGTGTTAAGGTGAAAACTATGAGCTGAAGGTGAGATGGCAAGATCAAAAGAAAAAAGCTTGTGTTTCTTATATACAATATATAGATACATTATTAAAACCTTTGTACAGGATGTTGTGCAGGTACAAAAAGTGACTAAATAAATATGAAAAGCATGCATAATTCTCTGTTACCTGTAATCTCCAAAGACTGTTGAAGTATGAAGGCCAATTGCTCAGGAGAATTATGCAGGTAGGTAATAGAAAAGTATCAGAAACTACATAAATGTTGGACTGACAATACTCAGTCCAATGCAATTGTTTTATTCGTGGGGGCCATAACTGTAACAGATAAACAGAAAAGTTCAGGTAGCTCCACAGAAATATGTAGCCATGATGCAACGCCATATTGATGCATTCAGGTCAACTGAATGCATCAGTTCTACAGGGTCACATGGTGATGAAACAGAAAATAAGAACTGTGATGCCTACCTAATATTTACATATTGTTCCCTTTATGTGGTTTTGCCTGGAAAAAATAAATAAATAAATAAATAAAATCAGGAGGAGCACCAGGACTAGAGACCCTGTCTTTATATAGCGTGATTTTTCTAACATCTGTTCCCTCAGGATGGTGCCTTCTTTCTCCATCTTTTATATTTCCATAAGGATACAAAACTCACAGTGCTTGACATGCTGTTTATTTAAAGAAGGGTATATTTTTAGCACTTAAAGCTATTTGGCCTCATCTCTTGTTCATATGGAACTTTCTCACTTGGATAAGTGCCATGTTCCAGATGGCATGATCAGAACCTTTCTATTTCATTCATATGTTTTAAGTAAAGTCTAGCACATGCAATCCAGGTTATTAACTACTTGTCATCTTTATAACTATTTACAATAGTGGCAGTGCAAGCTATACACACAAAATATAAACCATAGGGATGTATTGATTTTTCTTTCATCACATATATATTTTTTTTCTCAGTTATATAAAACTTTTGAAAATAGCATTTTCCATATACCAGAAATGAGCCACGACAGAGCTTATATATCAGACTCATCCCTTAGGAGGAAGCAATAATTGCCCTCTGGAATCCTACAAAAGATGACTGAAAACACATTGAAAATCTTATCAACATCATCTTACCCAATTTATTGATGGCAAACATGAGCTTCCCTTTAAAACACCCTGAAAAGATACATTTTTGCTCCATTAATGTTCCAAATTGAGTGAAAACCAGCTGAACACATTTAGCATATAACACAGTTTAGACTGACAAATTGCCTCTTAGAAGGACATACTAGCTCATTTTTGCACACACTACCTTCACATCATTTCCAGTAAGCTCAGAGGACAAAATGATTTGGCATGATTTTAATTTTTACAAAGCAAGAAATTCCATACTGGTCTATTCACCCTAAAAACCTCTCTTTGCCAGTGCTTAAGTGTACAATTTTACTTCTCTAGAACACTCTCTTGACCTTGAGGAAGTTGCTGATGAGACAATTCCTGAGTCAGAGGTGCTGTCTTTGTTTTTAGTAGATCTCAACGGGAATAAAAGGAAAAAATAAAACTGCTTTTTGGTCACATTTTATCATCCACAGCATCTCATGGCTTGGAGTTGCCATAGGCTCACAACGTGTGAGTGATCACCTCCCTTCCTGTGTTTTGAAGCAAAAACCTAACTGTTCATTTCATGTTTTGTCTCCTACTTCTACAGAAAGAAATCACAAACAGGTGATTCCTTTCAAACCTCTCATGACTTCACTACCCAGAATGTAACAGTACTGAAAGCAAACTTTGTGATCTTATTATTCACACATTTTCAATGTCTTTATTTATTTATAGGGAAAATGTAAAAATTCTCAGTGCAGAGTTCTGTTGAGACTCTACTAGTGATCTACTTCCATGGTGGCAATAGACCACATACTCCTACTGTCTCTCTTCTATTACCTGTGCAAAACAGTTGTATTAGCACTCACAGCCATTCAAGCAATGCTGGTAGCATCTGTGACACCCAGTGACATTCATTTTACCTAGTGATGTGTCCATCAGAATACACCAGAGACAGGCAGTATCCTGTTTAATAGTGAATACTATGACTAATAGTAATAAAATAGTGTTTACTAACACTAAATTCATACTAAACTAAAAATACTATAAAGTTAATTTTGAAAACTCAGATTAGCACTAGCACATTCTGTTAACAACTGGTTTGTCCCCCAAAATCGTAAAAATTAAACTAAGTATAGTTAACATCAATGGAAAAGTCAGAGACAGAGACAGAAAGTGGCCTGATGAAGATTTAACAGCATAGCCAGCAAATGAAAAATATGTTAATTCACACACTGAAAAAACATCAGCAAGGCCATCTAGCCTTCAATCTATCAGCCTTCTAGCACCTACAGAGCTGAAAATATTTTGGTGTTCATTTCATTATGACCAGCTGCCCACTTATGAGCACGGTGGGAATTAATGGAAAACCTGGTTAACTCACCAAATATCACTAGACACCTTGAATAAATATGAAACTGTGTTAGCATTATTTTCCTGCATTTTGTAATGTGACAATTAAAACTTCAGTGGTGGGGGTGGGGGAAGAAGAAGGAGAAGAGAGAACAGAAATCTTTTTTTCCTTTGTTTAGCCTGCCTCTTGGGATCAGCAGACATGAAGAGTGCCAGCTGTAAATTTCTCTTTTGCTGTTTTATTCAGAGCTAAATGGGGTACTTTCCACAGGCAGCATAAGCTGTGCTAAATGTTTTGAGCTTTTCTATCCCTAGATGTATATACTGTCACTCCCAGGTACAAGCAACATCTTTTAACACCTTGTGCTGTTAGATAAGATGATACACTTGGCAATAAAGGTGATAGACTGAAATGAAACTAAGTGCAATTCACCAGACTTTAGGCAGCACTGCACCTGGTGCCATGAAAAGCCAGTAAATGCATTAACAAATAGATATTCCTCTTCAATGGTTTACAGAATGGAAGTGCAGTTTCTTCTCAGTTTCTCCTCCTCTTCAATTCCTAAAAATGATATTGTTCTAACCCTATCATCAGCTACATCATTACTGATGATCACCCTCTCTTACTCACACTACATTTTAGGCTTATCCAGGTTTTTAACGGGCAAGATACTTATATGTTTAACAGGTTAATTTACACTGGATTGTATGAGTATCTTTATGTAAGCTGGTGTTTTTTTTTTGCATATGTTGACATACAAGATTTCTCTAAGAAAACTATTGTTACAAAATAAAACTCTGAGATTGTTGCATTTCATCTCATCTTCCCACCAGAACGCCAGAAAAAAAACTTATCATGATCATCTCTCCACCAGTGAAAATCATTTAAGAGGAGCTTCACAAATCTTGAAATGAAACAAGACTGAGCACAGAGCTTTTAATGACATGTTTTAATGAAACAAATATAGTTAAATACAGTTTGGGGTTAGTGTAAACACTTCACATGGCTGAATATGCCGAAGACACTGTAGTTTTACCCTCTAAAACCATTGATACTAAAAAACATCCAAAGTAACAAAGCAACCAAAACAGACTTCTTTCCTTTCTTGTCTGCTTTGATTTCACTTTGTACTTACTCTTTAAAGTACTAGGTTTTAAAATATGACTCTCTTCAGTTACTGAATGAATAAGGAAAAATGAATAATTTGATGCCAGTGCAAAATATCTAACTTTAGGCGCTGTTTCATTAGCACTGGCACACTTAGCCTTTTAAAAAATCAGTGCCTTTATATAATGCCTGTGACATGTGATAGAAGCAAGTGGGGGAGTTTCTTTCTTTTGCTAACAGTGTTCCAAATTTTGGTTCCTTTGCTTAGTAACCACATTTGGGCAAAACAGAGCTTTTGTCAATTGGCTGCTAATTATTCAAGGAAAAGAAAAAAAAATGTCAAAGTGCTTTTGTAGAGGAATGTGGAAAGTTGTCATGACTAATGAAAATACTTTGTGAAGCTCTCTACGAGAGTAGAAAGTGCATTCAGGGAAGAAGACAATATATTTCATTTATGAAAATGCAGAGTACTGAAGTTACACTTCATGGATGCACAAGTACCTATCGTTAATTTCTTAATTTAACATTACACTCCTGAATAAAACTAACAGAGATTGACTATTTTTCATGTCACTTTCCAGATGCTAGTTGAAGTTATTTCTGATGCAATGAACCTTACTGCCTTCAGTGAAGATGAACATTCATTTGGAACTTTATTTTTAGCACTCTGAGGCAGAATACAGACATTGTTCAAGACTTGTCTTTAAATCTGTATATAAAGGAATGCCAAGATAAATCAGCAGGCTTTCTATTCATTTCACAGATGACTCAAACCCACTTTCAATATGTACAAAAACACTTGCCCATAAGCTTCCAGTAAACATTGAAAACTACTCACAGAGTTCTGAAATACACAAAAGAAGAATAGCTCTTGAGGAGAAAACTTTAAAAAGACATGAACAATATCTGTAGGACAGACGTACATGGCAAAGCAGTATATGCTCCTGAAATACAATGTATACACATTTCCATGGACTAATTTGACATGGCAGCCATAGCCTAAGGGCCATCTGATCCAGAAAAGCAATGAAAAAAAAAAAAAAAAAAAAAAAAAACCAAGAAAAAGCTGCTTAAATTATGAGATGAGAGTAACATAACCTGAGAGCTTTCACCTTTCTTGTATTTCCCCCAGCACTCCCAAAGTTTTTGACAAATTTAAATTCCCTTAACATACAACTGCTTAAAATGATTTAAAGCAGCTCAAGGAAAAAAATGAAAAAGAGGAATTTCATCTGAAGAATTAGAACAATAATCTTATCAGCCTGTATATTTTTTGTGTGTTTGTTTGTTTATTGTTGTCATTGTTTGTTTGTTTTTTACTGCCAGAGTAACTTATCACAAATACCCCATGGTTGTTTAGAGATTTTCGGTATTGTGATCCATGTCCTGACTAATTCAGTCATCTATTCCTGCTTTATTTTAGCACATGGACACTCAGTAATATACCGAGCAAATTATGATGAAACTGGGACTTCAGAGAAATTAAACCTAAACCCTTTGAGATAATTCCTGCACATCCAAACTTCTGCCATGTAGGGTAGACTGATGCAACCTAAGAACAGGGCTCAGAAGGGTACTCCATCATGTTTATTACAGCTCTAAAAGGTCAGAGGTTGGAGGTACACTTTTGCAACCACATCTGTTCCTGATTTGGAATGACAATTCAGAGAAAGCAAATGGTGAATAGACTGACTCTGAAACTGCAGTAACTGAAGTCAAGTGCTGTGTGAAAGAGGAGGTGGGCAGTTGCAAACACAAGTACATACACTGATGAAAGCAAGGTCTCTTTTTCCATATCACTTGTCAAAAGGAACAAGGCATGGGGTTTCCACGTTATCTTTCCCAAAGCTCTTGGAAATTTATGAAAGGTGGGATAGCGACAACCAAATAAACATTCTGTTTATATCATGAAAACATTTTCTTACTTTTCCATAGGTTGCATTTTAAGAGTTTCTGTTACATGGGATGAACCATCAGTTCTTTGAGAAGATTCTGTGTATTCTTATCTTTAGTATATGGCAAATTGTGAAATGGGAGTTGAGAATACCAAACTGCATATGTCAAATTGTGCAGCTGACACAACTGCAAATTGTGATGCCAAATGTTCTGTGGAAGTATAGCTGGGATCTGAGAAACAATTTGCATGTTCCTGGTAGGTGAACAGATCTAGAACAGGCTGTAAAAGCAGCACTCATTTTAACTATTGTAGGCTGTAGGCACTTTTAGAAAAGTGTGCTCATAAGCATGTTTCTTTGCAGAACATGAGCAAATTTTAAAGGCTTAGATACTATTGACATTTACACTTTTCCCCTCAAGAGACAAGTAGTTGAAATTATTTTCCTTATGTCTCAGGTCTATTCAAAAGAAAGGCTAATATTCATGAGCTAAGAAAATATTAGACCAAGGTCCCAATTGAGGTCTAACCAGAGGACAGATATGCATTAATCTCTTCACAAAACCTTTTAATAACTATGGATAAAAATGTTTTTTTGCATGACTAACCTTTGATAAACCAGAAGAGATATGACAAGCACCTATACTGATAATACATTTTTGATGATTTTAAAAGAAGTAAATAACCTGGAACAGGCTGATAACTACTTGAAACTCAGTTTGTTATTGTTGGTCACCCAGAGGGAAAATCTTTTGCACACATGATCCTAGATCAGACAATATGATTGTTTTCAGAAGATTTATATAATATCTTCTTCTTTTTCAAAGAAGGAAAATTCTGACATTAAAATGGTATAGTGTGAGAACATAAAGATGATTTGTCAAGAAACAAGATAAAAACAATTGAACATAATAAAAAGGAAGATTTAAATCCAAATTAAGGAGGTAGCACTCCTAGGAATAATTTCTTTTATTAATCAAAGATGTTATAATTTTATTGGGCCATCCCCTAACATATTTGGATATAAGTTAGGTGGCTAATGCTTCACACCTCCTTTTGTAGTCCCAGCTTCTAAAAGGTGTAGGAGACCGGAGAAAGGTGAACAGCTCAGGGCCACTGTCATGAAAAAGTTCTATCATATGAGGCTACCCTACTGGTATAACCTTATCCCACAAAACTGCAGAGTTAATTTAGTATTTCAGAGCCCTGCACCTCCAAATTCTAAATAATAGAAAACACTGGCAACAATTTTGTGAATTACTAAGGTCTGTTCTTTTCCTGGCTTGGATCTTGATATGAGCCATCTTCAAGAAAATTAACTAGAAAATTGAAAAACAAAACAAAGCAAAATAAACCCACTTTGTGAGCTAATGTCCTAAACAGAACACAAAGCAAAGGGAAAAATAATTAATTTCACAAAAAAAAATGAGACGAGAGAAAAACACATACTTAAAAAGTTCGTATTTGTACAAACTTTTGCACAAAGTTTGTACCAGAAGATGAGCACTTTAATCTAGTAGCTCCAGGACCCTGACCCTCCTCTCTTGTTTTTAATTTGTTGGATGTTATGCCAGATTTTCTGTTGCTTATTTTGTTAAGAAGTTTAGCTATCATCCATCTTCCCTGCATTATTTAATACTATGAGATTCAACTTTCTTATTAGCATTATTATAACATCTTTTATTTAATCACCTGTTTTCTTCAGGTCCAGAAGAACTTCCCCTGATTTAGTTCACTCAGGTCTACAGACTAGTTTTCTCTCATGCTGATTCGGCAAGAAATCAATTGTTTTATGCATTTGCAACTCAATGGATCACTTAATTAGTAGCCTTCTGAAAATGAAATGCATTAGTTACATTTAACTTCTTCAGAAAGCTTAAATGATAGCCAATTCAGTTTCCCAAGGCAATTTATTATTTCCACCACAAATCACTGTTCTTTGTTCCACATGTATTTCCCATCTTTTAGCTATTCCTAATCTACTGGAGACATGAACATCAGGCCATGTAAGCACAATTGTTCATTGTGTGCCTAATTAAACAGGCCAGGCAGGCAGGTTTAGGGATTTCAAAGGACCTATACTTAGACATCTCAGGCCTATTACAGGAGGATGATGGATTTACAGCAGCCCCAGAGAAATTTATAAAAATAGTTTATTAGTCTGAGTATTGAGAACTGTATGAACTGTGGAAGTATATGGGTATATGGAAAAGAAGGCTGTCTGGGAAAAGACGCGAAAGAAAAGAATGGCAAAAGCTTTTTCTCAGCAGACATTTCAAAGTTGTCAAGGAACAAAGTCAGAATAATTATGTTTGATGATTTTGCTCCAGTCAACCTATAAAATAATTTTAGCGCAGAGCACAAGAAGCTCATGAACCCAGACAAAGAAACAAAACTACTCGTAGGATTAAATGCAATAGATCTCTGAAAATGGAGGCAGTTACCTTCCCTTGAGGAAAGGGAATATCTCTGCAGGGATAGGAGGTTAGGTAAGCAGAGCAGTATGACATTAGTAGAAAGAAATTAATGCATCTTGTTTTATTTTTTTTTTTTTTCCTTTTTCACCAGAATCTCTCATTTTACTGGTAAAGCAAACAATGTCATTTTATGAGTCTCACACTTGAAAAGAAAGCTGCACTTCCCAAAGTCAATTGGATCTACTACATAATACTGTAGCCAAGCTTGGAATTTGAGAGTCACACTGCCGAGCCCTTCTTTGCAGTAAAACGAAAGTACGAAAGTAGATACCTAAAGGGATACACTCAGAAAGATGAAAACTGCACTGTCATTTTAACATTGATCTAATAAGATCCTTAGTAAGAATTTTTGAGCAATTCAATTACAGGTGATTTACAGAAGGGACATCTTCAGTGTAATAGTGACCTATTGGCTAGCTTAATAATCTATAGAATATGTGATCTAGGGAATATGACTCCTAAGACATGAAGGGGAAAATAATCAAAGCTTAACAGCAGAAACGTTCTGGATTGGTAACACATAAGCACAGCACAGACTACTTAGTTCCTCTCTCTATGGCACTCTTGTCAATACAAAATAATCAATCTGATGTACTTTCTAGTCTCACCTCTGGAAAGTGTCATATTTGCATTTGACCTTTTGTTGGCATCTGAATTGTTTTTACCAGATCACTGTGTACTCCGGAGAGGGAAATATGGGACAGAAAAAATGGCTATATTTTAATCCAAGAAAAATAAAGGAAATGGAAATTAAATATATAAAACTTATATATTATATATATATTTACGTTCATATACTATATATAAACATATATATATATATATATTAAGTTAACCCCTTAACATAAGATTGTTTTCTGCATGGAAAGCATTCTTCCCATGTGCAACACCTCTAGGCCTTCTTATTCTAATTGTTTGGACTGTATCTTCCTTAATGTTAAAGGACTTCTGTAGCACATGATGCGGCAGCATGGAAATGGTTTCAGAGCTAGTTAAAACTGTCTAGCTCTCTGAACTACTAGAGAAATATGGTTGTTTTGAACTACAACAAAAATAGACAGGGGGAGGAACAACTCCATTAAGCTTCTAAATAGTACCTATGTTTTCCAGTACAGTTTTCCACAAGGTTTACCACTACAGAGAAATTAGTAAAAGCATTGCTATTGCAGGAATGGTCAGCTGTAGCACAGTCTTTCAGGGCTTCTTCATAAACTGAACTAAAGTACATTTTTTCTCAGGAGCAGTGAAAAGTCAGCCTTGCCTGAGAAATATTGCTACATAAGGGCAGAGAGAGATGATGGAGTCAAAATGAAGCAAAAAAGGAACATGTTAAAGGAAACAATGGGGGTGGAAAAAAGGAAAGAGGAGGGATGAGAGATGTTAATTTAGGAGGTTTGGTGATAAGAAGTGTTTGCAGTGGCCTGCTGTATGTTCTCACCTACGTTTTTTTGTTTGTTTGTTTGTTTGTGTTTTGGTTTTTGTTTTTGTTTTTTTTTTTTTTCCATCTCAAAGTCTGTTTCTCTTTCACTCTTCTGTGACTGTCAAGAACAATGAACAAACTTCTAATTCTGGGCCATCATTAGCATCAACCTTTCCAAACCGCATATGAAAGTGCAATTTAAAAATTCAGTAAGGCAGTGTGTGCATGGTGTATGCTTACCTGAAAGTGAAGTTTTTGACCTTCATCCAAAGAGAAAATAAAATTCCAGGTAATATATTTTATATTTTAAACTTAATTTGTATTGATGTATGAAACTTGAAATCCCTGTTTTTGTGATTATAAGTACAAACATTCTGTCCCTCTTAAAATAAAAAGAAGCCGACAGCTCAGTGTGGATCTTAATTTTAGTGCCAGCAGTAATATGCTATCAGTATGTACCCAACCAATGCCTGGGAACTTTATGTTTTCATTTAGCTTTCTTAGAGATGAGAACACATGATAAACCTATCAGTGGTACCATCCCTCAACCTTTGCTGGCAGCCTGGGTGATAGAGCCTGCTTTACATTCAGACAGAAGACAAATTAGACTGCACTGTGCTCAGGCTTCATGCTCTCTTCTTGCAGCAGAAACCATTCATCTCTTCACTTTGACTGAGAGATACTGGGTAGTGTGCTGGTAAGAGGGGAGGAGGATGGAGTCAAAAATCAGGGAGGAGTGAAGAAATGTAGGAGGGAGAATAGTAGGAAAAATGCTGCCTAAGAAATTCAGGGCCTTATAACCCTAAGTGAAATATCCTGATAATGCGTAGAGACAGAATACAAGGTGAAGGCACATTCTCAAAAATTCATTTCAGTTATTTAGAAATGAATGTGTTTCTAGAATCAGATTAACCCAGAGCATGAAGTGGAAGACATGACAAGATGCAGACTATAGCACACATTATCCAGCACATATCATCCAGACTTAGATTTAATTGGGAACAAGATGTCTGAATTCCTTGAAAAAGGATTTCTTCCTTCTTTCTTACTCTCTAGAATATAAACTGAATAATAATGAGTTAACTAAAAATAAAAATAGAAGAAGAAGAAATTAAGATTGGAAAGAAAGATTAATTAAGAAATTAATAACTGGCTGCTTCCAGCTTTAGATTTTCTTGTCTACACCCAGAAATTATTTGGCTACACTCTCCTTCTTCCACTTGTATTCCACATGTGCACAGACCAGCAATACTTGTGTCTGCAGAATTCAACATCTGCCATACATGAAAAGTTATTTTGCCTCTATTTTCCTTCCACTTCCAAGACAAACTAAAATACAGGCTGCTTAAGAATAAAATTTATTTTTACCCTTCAGCTTTCAACTCTTACAGAAGGTAACTTGTTTCTATTTATAAAATTATGGAAATGCACAGTAAGAAATAAAACAATAAATACAATCTGTCTCTAATCACTACCCAACAAAATTTATTGTTTTGCCGTTAACATGAAATTGAAGGACCGTAAGTGGTGTGTATCTCCTCAGTTACACTGGTACTGTAAACAAAGAAGTTGATTATACTGATCAGTAGACCTGGTAAAAGAATACATTTTATATATATATATATATATATTTATATGTATACGTTTTTTCTTCAATTTCTATGGGATCTACTCTGTTTTGTTATCTATGCAGTGTTCTGATCACAGAGCTAAGCTCTTTTTGGTAATGCTTTAAGCAGTTTAATTAATTAAAACAAATGTTGAGTTTTCATATGATTCAAAGTAATGTTTTAATAATGGCATGCCTCTTTTCTCCCCTTAAATATTATTTCAAACATCTATCTCCAGCACTCTTATTTTGGCAATGATTCTATGAAATTTGGCAGCATCAGACATCACAGAGCCTAACTGTGAAACAATGGTGCATCCCTTCACAACTACTAAAATTAAACTTATTTCATTATTATGTTATATATTCATTGCAGCATATTTGATGTTTTTCATGACAGATACTACCACCTATCAGTTTCCAAATAAGATTTTGAATAGGTAAATATATAACTTCATGCCTCAAAACAGTTTAGAAGAATGGAAGAAATATAATTTTTGTTTTTCTATATACCTGTGTTTATAGGTTGTGAAATAATTAACCTGAAATATTGAAGCATATTGCTTTTCTTTTCTTTGTATACAATTGCTATTTATTAGGCAGAAGAAGCTCTCAGGAAATTTTAGAATAACTTTTTTATTTTTTAATAATTTTAAAATAATTTTAAAATATATTTTTGTAATTCCCTATGGGGAATTAAAAAAAAAAAAAAAAAGGAAAGAAAATTATTCTTGTCTATCAGTAAATCTCTTTCAATCTCTATCAGTACAAATCTCTTTCTATAATTTCAGTACTTTAACTGCTTTTTAACTGCTTGTCAAAAATATATTAATAAGAAGGAAGATTCAGGAAGATATACTCTTGAAAGAGTATTCATTTCAGTGCATCTTCAAGGCATATTCTAGGATGTGCTCTTTATTCCTCATGCATAAAAGGATGAATCATTTATAATAACACTAGTATCAATGGCAATAACTGAAAATATTATTTGTATCATGTCATTCCCTTATAAATCTGAACTGATTCACAAATACTTTTAAAGACTTGCAATAAGTCTCTGAGATTATAATTTATCTAAATGGAACCCTAAGTAATTTATCAGAAGATACACATGCAACAAATCTCTTCCTTAGGAAAAAATAGTCAGTATTTTTTTTTCATAAAGGAGATCATAAAAATATTTATTTATTATAGGAAATTATTTCTGAATTTCTTCAATGAGTAAATAAGTATTTAATTTTCAGTCTGCAAACATATTATATTAGCAATTAAAAGTTCATTCTATCTTGGTTTTGTCTGTAAGTCATGTAGTACTTTCACTGTTCTCTGATGGGGTCATTTATGTAACTAATTAATGTATCGCAAACTGGAAATCATATATATATATGATTATAAATATACATAAAATCATATATACGGATACATTATACGTTATTTATATGTATATATATTATATGTATATAATTATGTATTGTATATATGTATATAATCATACACATGTACTCTATGCAATTCACTATTTCTGCGAAGCACATTAGATAAAAATCACAATTAGTCAACAGACACAATACAGAATGAATCTGTTAAATAAGAGCTATTATGAAACCTGAATTTTAGTTTTGAAATATAATAATAATAATAATAATAATAATAATAATAATAATAATAATAATAATAATTCTTGACTAAAACTATAAAACTATAAATAGCTAAAACTAAAACTATAAATAGCAGGGTGCATTAAATGAGGCACAAAAGTTTTGACAGAAGCACAAAACCAAAATAATATCATTCATGCAGATTAAAGCTTTCACCTCACCATGGTAAATGGTTGGCCTGATGATATCAGAAGGGAAAAAGGGAATGGGATACACTCATCTATTTTCAAGAAAATGTTTTATTGTTCATTTTTACTATTATTTGTTCAACACATTTTTATTGTAAAACCAACATGCATAATAATCTAATTTCTAATTAATTTTATTTTAAAATGATCTATGTAATTCATAGATTTGTTTTTTTAACTTCTTCATCTACTTTTGTTACAAGTAAAGCTTTTTTGAAACAGTCTTGGGCTTATAGTACAGACATAATATATGAACTCACTATTTCACTAAGGATATCTTATATATAGTTTGCAGTCTTTTGAGATGTTGAAAGAGAATGAAACTGTAGATCAATAGATTTAGAAAGGTGAGCTACAGTCATTATGGTTCTTAGAGCAGTTAAACTCCACGGCTGTTCCTGAAAGTGCTGATAATCAGATTCTTCCTGCCCTTGCATTTTGTAAGAGCAGCAAAGCAGAAAATGGAGTGAGCTGTGTAAATGAGACTAGTTTTGGAGAAGTTTCACATAAGATGATGGTTAAGAGAAAATGTTCTCTATCTCACACTCCAAAATTTAAAAAGATCTTGGATAGAAACAATTTCCTTACAATCACCCTCAGTGTTTTCATCATGTACTTGACAAGGGTTTTTTTGATTGTTTGTTTGTTTTGTTAGCACAGGAAAATTCTTGTTAGCATTGAAAGCCAAGTGGAGTCCTTACAGTGTTTTTCTTGATTAGAGGAACAAATGTAAAGGGTAAAACATAAAGGCTAGGATAATTGCCTAGCAATAATGATACACTAAGAATACATTTATTATTAAAAATCATTCTTAAATACATCTCTGTAAAGAATACAGTGGAGTCCAGAGTAACTGAAAGTACATTTCTATTAGCAATATTATTATGTATACAACAATTTCAAAATATATTAAGTTACAGATTTTTTTTTTTTCAGAGCAACTAATAAGAATTTTACTATAAAATTGACATGAAGATCCTTAGTTGCTGGACTTTTCTTCTACCCTTCTAATCAAATGTAAATTTTGAAAAGGTTTTTATCAATTTTACATAACTAGGTGTCCTGGTTTTGGCTGGGACAGAGTTAATCTTCTCCATACTTGCTGATATAGTGCTGTGCTTTGGACTGAAGATGAAACTAATGCTGGTAACACGTTTTAGATATCGCTAAGCAGTGCTTGCACTGAGTCAAGGACTTTGGCTTCTTATGCTGTGGGATTGGGCTAGGGATGCACAGGCAGATGGAAGGGGACAGAACCAAGTCAGCTGACCCAAACTGACTAAAGAAATATTCCATACCATCTGATGTCATACTTAACAATAAAACTAGGGAGAGTGGACTGGGGGAGCTGCTGTTGCTCGGGGATTGGCTGGGCGTCAGTTGGTGGTGAACAATTGCATTGTTCATCACTGTTTATTATTATTGTTGTTGCTGTTGTTGCTATTACTTTTTTAATGTTACTTTTTAAATTTTCCTTTTCTTATTACATTGTCCTTATCTCAACTGATGAACTGATGAGTTCTTGCACCTTTATCTTGTTTTGATTCTCTTCCCCATCCCACTGCAGGGGAGCGAGCAAATGGCTGTGTGGTACTTAGCTTCTTGTCAGTTCAAACTACAACACAAGGTCATTTCAGATGTCAGAATATTAATTTTACAAAACATGTATAAAAGAAGTCACTTTTGGGGGGACACATATCTACTGTGCTGCCTGAACATTACTCCAAAAGGCTTTGATGGAAAACTGTAAAGGCTTTCCATGGGACATATTCTGGTTCCAATTTAAGAACTTCCCAGTTACTGATCCAAGCATGGAACAGAGACAGCAACAGAAAGTTTCAAATTTCAGGACATTCCTATGTGACATTCAGGAATTGTTTCTACAGGTAGATAGCCCTAGCTATGGAGCTTTCTTCTTCATTTGAATATCAAAATGTTTAAGCACTAGGAAAAATGGCTTAGGGTTCTCTATAAAATCAGGGTAGTTTTGTTGAATGCATTTTTAATGTGTATGTATGTATGCATGCATGCATGTGTGATGTTGTATGCCTATCCCAGTGGTTTATGACACATATCAAAAGCAGGAACATGAATTACTATTTTTATGCAGTACAACATAGCCATTGATGCAAATGAGAATTTCAGTTACTAAATGATACATGGATACGGCACAGTGATATTTTTCTATTTCTGGGTAATAGCATGAGATATGATTACAGGCTCATTCCTGATATTTGTAGAATTCCTGAAAAGATCACCTACTGCATTTATTAAGACCTGTCCTATTTGACTTTTGTTGAGGTCATAAATACAATAAAATCTATTTAAACATGAAAAAGGTACATATAACTGACAAAAAGAGCACTGCCATTCTCCTGCCATCCTCCAGAAGATTTAAGATTTGTTTATTATTCCTCAGTGACCTTTCTTCAACATGCACCAAGCAAGGTACGCACCATTCCATCTCTTTACTTTACCTCAAGATTTTTCATCATTTTTCATCATATACAAAATAACTGAGTCATTAACAGCATAAGCAGTGTTTACTAACACCATGGTCAATAAGGTATTTAAACAATAAATTGTGGGAAACTTTCTTTCTCAAGTTTTCTCTTCTCTTTTAGCTAAATTCTTAATAAAAGGCATATTAAAAATGCAATAAAAATGAAACAAGGAAAAGCTCTTATCACGTCTATGGAGAACATGAATTGCACAGACAGTAAGTATAAATGAGAGTTCAAAAAGAAGCAAGAAGCTCAGATTTTGGGTGACCCACTTCTATAAATGAAAATTATGAGTATATTGGACCTACATGTCTCTTCAAAATTCCATTCAGTTTGGCTATGATGCCAGCAAAACCACAATACACCTAATTAATTAAAAAGTAATGTATCCTAAAGCCCTATAGAAAGCTTCCAATTCATAGGATGAAATATAAGGATTAAGTTTTAAAAAATTAATATTAATCTTTTAGAATAAAAAAGATGATTTTAACGCAGAGATGCTTGTACGTAGAGCATCATATGTAAAGCACGTAGAGAAAATGACTTGCATAGTGTGGTCAATAAGAATAATGAAACTTAAATACAAGAAGGAAATGAAGTATTTTCAAATATTATCTCATGTATTCTGGGGTCTCATATACTTGGAAAAAGCTCTACAAGACACTTTAGCTGGGCTATCAGCCACATCACATTTTAGAGGAGCACCTTTTTAGAGGAGCATTCATAGAATCATAGGATATCTGAGTTGGAAGGGACGCACAAGGATCACTGAGTGCAACTCCTGGGTCCCCAAAGGACCACCTAAAATAATAAATAAATCAGATCATGTGTCTGAGAGCATTGTCCAAATGCTTCTTGAACTCTGGCAGGCTCCTTTGAGATAATTCAATTTCTAATTGAGATAAGGTGCTTCCCTATTGCTTCCTAATGTATCGGTCCCTGGCTCTTCTCTATCATTCAGGACTCCTTCCCCTACTAAATCTAGTTTAATGTTCTGCCCATAAGTCCAGCCAGCTTGTTATGTAGGACGCTCTTGTCCGACTTGGTCAGAAGAGCCCTGTCAGCTCTTGGTTTAGTGGTTTTGTGGTTAACTATCAATTCCCTCATATAGAGATCATCAATGTTATATATTTAGTACTTCATTACCAGAATACTGTGCACTCCAAATTAAACTCAAAGTAGACATACTATGGCCTTTTAAACAGGGCAATACGCTGGTTCCCGTCAAAAACCCACAGTGGAGAGTTATGGATCTCCAACGTGTTACCTAACACTGCTAGATATTATACAGGTAAATTCAATGCTTTGCTGATAATAAAAAAAACAAAGAGGCAAATAAGGATTTGAATGATTGTTTCAGCTTCATAGAACAATTTTGCCAATTTATGCAGACAAATCAGCTCTAAGCTACTGACTGTGAGATTGAATGAAGCTCCTTCTTTGGAAAGAGATAAGTCCTTAAAATCTACTTCATGATTTACAAAAGCACCACTAATAAGTGTTCCTGTTAGAGTCCTAGACAGCTACTTTTTTACGATGCAATTTATTGTCTTCAGTGAAAGGTGATAATAACATTCTTGGATTGTAGGCATGCAAGAATTTAATTGACTGCCTGCCCTAGACACAAAGGACTACCTGCAGTTTGCTTATATAGTAGAAGCATCAGACAGTAATTATAAATTTAATTGGTATTTCAGTCAGGTTTCATATGTGAGCCAGTATTTACAACCAGCACTGAGACCTATTCTTAGCTCAGATTATATAAATCAGAAGCAAGTTCCTTACCAGTATAACTATTTTCTCTCTATCTCCCATTTTCACTAACATATTTTTGTAAGTTCTGGAATGTATCCTGATATTGTCTTCCTGTTACGTATTTATAACTCACTAAACTAGATTTCCAAAATTATTCACATTCATAATGATATACAGAAGTAAATTTTCTGAACACAAAAGTCAGCTGTCTGTCACCAGAACCAATGGCCTGTAGGCAACTTCTTGCATAGTGGTGTTTT
Organism: Cygnus olor; assembly: GCF_009769625.2. Taxonomy (NCBI): domain Eukaryota; kingdom Metazoa; phylum Chordata; class Aves; order Anseriformes; family Anatidae; genus Cygnus; species Cygnus olor. The sequence continues at coordinate 56,861,641 of NC_049170.1, forward strand.
TTTGTTTGTTAGTTTGTTTTTTACAATAGTAATAGTTGTTTAATTATACTCTTAAAAAAATGAAATGCAAAAATTTGGCTCAAGTTTAGAGAGGGTTGGAGGAAAAGGGGAGACTGAGGTAGGTTCTATCATTTTAAAGAAGAGAATCACTAATACTACTATATATGGAAAGTCCACTCAGAAACACTGACATGCCAAGAAGATCGGTAAGTCACCTTCTAAAACAAGAAAAGGCTCTGAAAACAATATAGTCTATCCATAGTAGTAGGAATTTAGCTTAGCTTTTTTGTGTGTGCGCGTATGTGTAGTTGAATTGTGATTGATTGTTGATTGACAATAGGCACATTCATACATCTAGAAGCAGAACCATGATGCCGTGCAAAACAGGTTAAGTCATCAATACGCTATGTTATTATTAATTATAATTCTCCACTATTTAGCATTGTGATTATTTTCAAACACTGTGAAAAAATATGTGCTTATTGTTCACAATACAATTCAACTGAGACAGACATGTTTATGATTCCTAATGCCATCAGTAGACTACATTATTTTCAGTGTTCTAAAAACATATAGTCCTTATTAGTACTGTCTAACAATTAATACTGGCTAGCCTTCTTCCCAACATTCACTGTCTGTTGAATACCCTCTCTTTCTTCCTGTAGGAAAAGTGTCCAGCTACTGCAGCTGAAAACCTGCATCTTGACCTACTAAGGTATCAGCAAAAGAGACATATAGGAGGGCATAAGTTTCATTGCCACTTTGGAGTGTCTTTCCAGTAGTTCACTTCTGAGTCTCCGCCAGACATTTCTTTCTTCAATTTTTTCTCTTTTAGAAGAAGAATTATTTACTTCTACAACTCCTTTCCTTTCCCTATGGAATCAGAGCTATACAATGTAGGGTATTTCCTCTATTTCTAAATAAATTTTCTGTAATATTCAGGGACTTGATAGCGTTTGTTTCTGACTGAAACTTAGGCAATGATACGACTACTGTACTTAGTGGAAAAGGAAATCAATCTTATATAGACAGACTTAGAGGCAATAAAGTTCCACTTACTCCTTCCCAGGTCAATGCATTTTATTCTGTATTACACGTTGTTTTTTGTTTGTTTGTTTGTTTTTTGTTCACATCTTGTTGTTTGGTCTTTCTTGGCTTTAAATGTCAATAAGAGAAAATAAAGTCAACTGAAATTTATTTATTTATTTATTTATTTATTTATTTATTTATTTTTATCTGCTGCATACAGAAATTTAATGATTTCAGGAAGGGGGAGAGTAAAATAAAGCTAACGAGATTCAGTTCCTTCTTTTTTTTTTTTTTTTTTTTTTGAAAAACTTCCAGATATATACACTGTGACCAATATCTTCATATTAGCAAGAGATTGATGTTGTATAACAAGGAGAGTACACTTGAAGACTTCATTCATGCATTTTTCAGTGAGCAGACATTTCTCATCTCTAATAAGCCTTTGCTCAAAAGCTGAATTTATTCCAGCAAGACTCATACTCCCATATATCCATTCCTAAACTCACATTATCACACATTTGATCTTGTATTTGCTTACACAGAGTATCAGATTCCTGCCTGCACTTTTTCTTCAGGACATCCATCTACATCCAGCATTTCTGTTTGTACTGTTGTATGCAAACATGTTGGTGGATTGATGTGTTATAACATCACCAACAATATTCTTGACATTCCTGAAAATTAATCAAAGTATGTCAACATTATTTTATCTGGTTTCATATGTCTAACATTCAAACAAAACTATAAATGATGGAAGGTATGAAACTCAAGAGTTAATTGGCAGCGTTGATCGATTTCACTTTCTTCATTTCTTTCAGATGCAAACAAGGAGTATGCTTTCAGCTGTTTCAGTGTTCATTGTGGAAGAGAGCAGATGAGATTATCAAGAATTTGAATTATGTATTAAATTGCAGAGAGAGATTTAGATGCCTACAATTGCCTGTGTTTATTTTTATTATTTATTAATTGTCTAAATGTAACAGTGAAGACAAATGAAGATCCAAAAAGAAAAGAGAAAATATGGGTAAACAAAACCAATTCCCTGTTTTCCTCAGGTAAATTCTGCATATTTGCATTCTTTGCTCATCTATTGACTTAAAAATGTTCTGGATTTAACAGTCCAAAGCAAGATGGCTGTTAAAAAGTACAGTCCGTTTCAATTTTTGATATCTGATAATACTTGTAATTCAGATGATCTGAGTGCTTTTGAAGTCCCAGTGATACTACCTAGGAACCATGACTGTAACAACTGCTAATGACTGACTCTCACAATGATAACAACAGGTAGCTTGATAAAAATGTAGGCACACCACCCAAAGACTTAGGTTATAGTTGATAGGTTTTAAGAAAGGAAGATTTACACAGAAAAGCACCACATATGTGAAATGGAGGAAGGTGTTTTTTCTATTTTGCTTTACTTCTCTCTCCCCCCTCTTCCTTCCTTTCCTATAATTCTGTATAATGCTCTATAATTAGAGCAATGCAAATTTCAGAAACAAATGAATTCTGTTCCAGGAACAAGACTCCATCCAGAGCACATTTTGTACAGTCGTACAGAAAGGAAGTTACTATATGCCACAAACAAGTGCCTCATAGGAAATTTACTACATAGTCCATACATCTTTGCTTGTCAGAAAAAGGAGCACAGTGGATTGACAGATGCTTACTGCATACCTTTTTTCTCACTGAAGATTCACCCCCCCAAACAGAAAACTCTCACATTTTTAAGCCAGTGAAATTGAAGATGGAAATGAGACACATTTAAGATGAAATGCTCTAAGAAATAAGTCAAAATTATGTCTCTAATCAACTATTTCCTCTGGGCCCTAGGCTATTAAGTAGTTTGGTGCAAGCTTAAGATGCCTCATAACAGCTCCTTATCTACAACAGTATAAATTAGGACTTGTTTTAACTTTGCAATTCACTTTCTCTACTCTGACTTCTTCTTTTATGCATATAATTGGAAACAACAAAGAAACGTCATTCTCTAGAGGTAGGAAAAGGAAATTCACTTCTTTCCCAAAACCCAACTTCAAGACAAGACAGAGAAGAAAAACAAAAACAGTGAAGGGAGAAGAGTTATACAGAAGGGTAATGGACAATTAGCACCCACTCTACCAAATACAACAGCACACATTCACACAGTCTACAGAAATACCCTATCTTTGGCATAACTTCCTCTAGCTCAGACTTGAATAAAACATCATCACTGTCTGTCCCTTGTCAGGATCTTAGTAGTGCTGGGAGACAGCACAGGAGAGGCACAAAGGAATTGAAAAAAAATAAAAAAGACTGTATCCGTACTGAAAATGATTTATTCTCTAACAGGGAAATGGAGAATCCTCTTATGATTTACTGCTGTGTTTTAAAACTGTAAAAGTTTCAAAACTAGTTCTGTGGGAAGAAATCACAAAAGATTCTGATTTACACATCTCCTTTATTCAAATATTAATTACTGTACAAGTTGTAAAACAACATGTCAACAACAAGCATTTCTGTGCAAATAAAGGAACAAATTGAGGAATAACTGGAACACATTTAGGAATAAGTTCTGAGTGAAAGTGTGATTTCAGAGAGTGTCAGTCAGGTCTGCTTTCTCCAAAAGGCCAACACTGCTGAAAATTACAGGCCCAGTATACTTCTCCGTGTCCAAACCAGATACTCTTGTTAATCCACTCAGTGTCTACACCATATTCAACTTCCCCTTACTCTACCCAGATGCATGTACAGAGAGAGGGAGAACTCTGATTTACAGGCTTGTTCCTGCCTGTTCTAAAATTTCTAATGCCAAAAAGCAATTTACAACCGTCCTGGGTCTCTACATTCCCTCTATTTATTTATATTGTTATGTAGGACTTGATCATAATCAAGTCCTCGTCAAAATGCTATGAATCAAATGAAGGAGTTTTTCAGACATCACTGTGAAATCTGTGGTATTTCTCTTACGGTAAAAGCTGTAGTTATCTTCACAGAACAGGTCTATCTAATGTTTGCCTTACTACTTTGAAGCAGTACCCATTTTACTTTTCTCTTTAAATTCTCCAAGGTATACTTGCAACAATATTGCACTGCATTGCTGAAATGCAACCATTAAACTTTTGTTCAGCAAAGACAACACCACTGCAAATAGTATGTATTTGCTATATTGACACCAGGAGACCATAACATAAATAGAGACGCTTATTTTGAAGTCAGTGTAACGGAAAATTTGGAGAACACAGCATTTGCATACATGTGGTATCCCTTTCAAGGATGAAATAGGAGAATTGACATCAGAAGAGTACATGCATTCAGAGAATTCTAGAAATGCTGTACAAACCCTCTAAACATATATTTAATGGACTGAGCTTTCTCAGCATTTTGTAAGATCAGGAAATATAACACTGAGATGGGATGAATATCATAACATTACTATGTTTAAAGATGGGCAGTTAACTTTTGCATTTGTGACAAATGTTTGAATTTTAATATGCAAAGTTTTAATAGTCATAATACCCTTAACTATTATACTCAGATCAAAGAAACCTCTGGATTTCTATTCATACTGAAAATTTATAATCATCAAAGAATTGATCATTCTTTTTGCTATCCATCTGGCAAAAGCAGTTTACAAAAACAAATATGTGAACCTCTGAATTCAAGAGGCAGTTGTCCCTTCCCTAACCACTTATGCATATTTGCAGAAAAAAGTATTTGACAGATTGTTATCTGAACTTACCTTTAAGTTTAATGAAACTAATTAAAACCCTTTCTTTGATGACAATTATGAAGTTTTACAAAGGTTTGAAGTTCCCAACTTTTCTCATTTCTTCATTCTTTTCTTGCAAGTATTATTTATTAGCAACCATAAATTGGAATGCTAATATAGAAAAATATAAGGAGGAACACATACAATATAGAAGGAAACAGAAGAACAATACTTTAACATCATAAGATGCAGATTGTGAATACAAAGATTAAGTTGCTGATATGAATACAGAAAACTGACTTTAAGATGCAAGTGATTTCTAATCAACAGATATATATAGCAAAATAACAAACTTGTATATGCATATAGGAATGTTTATGAGAGTATACCAAAATAAATGGGTTCATCAGATCTAAGTCAGAAATAAAGCTTTCTCAGATTCACAGCTTGAGACAGTTAAAATGCAAAAGTGCAGTGTCACAAATGCAGACTCCTTATTTAGAAATAAAAGGGGATATGAAGGTTAGGACACTGTTATCCTTTTGATATATTTTTAGAAGAGCTTTCAGGTTATAAAAGATAATGAGGAAAACAAAAAAAACAAAACAAAACAACAACAACAAAAAAACCACCACATAGCTTATGCAAAGGGACCACACATTTCAGTGAACAGATGTGGAAATGACACTTCAGAGAATTCATGATTGACTTGCATATCACACTAAAACATCTACATGTACACTTTTTTTATGAAGGATGGTGAAATTATAAAGTACAGGCCAACAACTTCAAGTTCAGATTTCAGAATCCAACTGAAATTACAACAAAGCAACCTGCAATTTGACTTAGAAAAGGATATAAAAAAATGCCTAGAGAAACTACAAAACCTATCCCTCACAAGCCAAAGAGAGAAAAGGCATTTCAGAAAAAAACCTCTCTCAGTGTCTCTCCAGAAATGTAATAGTGTTCTGGGGAGTTTGCCTATCAAAATTAACAGAATATCACTGAAGGTACTATGTATGGCATTTCTTTTCATTTTGTTCTGTGCATGCTTAATAACTTCATTTAATCTGAATGTCTTAGACAGTTCTGACAAAGTGACAGCACTGTGTTTTGATGAGAAAATTAAAAGGCTTTAGCATGTTGCAATTGTTTATGCTAGAATTTTTATCAGAGTCCGCATGCTAAAAAAAAAAAAGAGAGAGAGAGAGAGAGAGAGGGAAGAACCTATTCAGGATTTTAGCTGACTTAAGGACATTGTAAGGACATTGAAAAAGATGGATGTTGCAGCAACAGAGAAGTTCACCTTTTGTGACAGATCAACTTTAAACTGGTAATTTGTCTTAGACTGCATTATCATCATTGCTACAGTGTTTCCTGGAAGTGTAGTATCAGTATCTGCAACACTAGAATCTATTTTTAATTAGCTATGTTAGTTTGTAACATTATTTAAACACTAATTTCCACGTGAATTTTTAATGATTCAACTGATAGGAGATAATGAAATGAGAATAACCTTGAAAGGATTCTTTCCCTTTCTACTTACAGTACTTCATATCTCAATAACCTTTCTATTGCTTGTTAAGACTATTTATAGTACTACATTTGCATTTTATTTTGATTAGCCGTGTTTGAAAAAATCAGTTTTCAACACTGATAAATTCTACTTTCAAAATTTGTGTTATCTGTCTAAAGGTTTAATGTGCAACCTCACATGTGTGGAACACTTCAAAGGTACAGCTTACAATTCTTTTTTGATCTTAGCATTTGCTCTCACAAAGAATTCTGGTTGAATAAAGACTGCAAGTCATTGCTGAATTGGATGTTTAAAACAAACCTGGCTAGAAGTACAAATATAATAATTATATAAGAGTTTAAAAACTCTTAACAACCTTCCTCTATAAGATAGCAGTGTATCAAATATATTCAAGCCATAATCTGAAAGAACTCTTTTTTGGTGTATGCACCATTAATGGACAGAAATACTGAGAAATGTAAGGCTTCAATTTATGAAAGCACTCAACTACTCATAATCATAACAGCTCTTAAAAAATGAGCAAATTGTTAAGACCCATACTGAACAGTGATATTTTTTTGTCTTCAGGATTCCAAATTTGAAAAGATAAGTTTATCTCTCTTCTCAGTGCCATTTAATTAGACTACTAATATTGGGAAGTTCCCTACTCAGAGAATGGTCTCTGAAATATTCAGGGGAGATCTGGGAAATCACTTCAAACTGGATTATCTCTTGCACATTATTTTTCAGGGTTTCTTTTACAAGGACAAGGAGGTGTAAAAGATTCTTAAAAGTAAAATTAAGCTTAGTATTATACTTTTTTTTTTTTTTTTTTGACAAGCAGCACCTAGCCATTTTAAAAGAGAACAGAACTGTAAGCAGATTTTGTTCTGATATTTTTTTACCTCCATAGAAATATTTGTCTCCAGTCTTAACTTGCAGAGGGCTGTTTGTTCGCACGGCTGAAGCTTCATCTCCATCAATGGTGAGAACAGCAAAATTTTCCTTAGCTAGGAATCGAACTTCATGCCACTGCCCATCATTGAGACCAGAGCCTATGAAGAACAGAAAACATTGGAATATTTTACTTAGTGCAATATTTATTATCTGTAAGTGGTTAGTGTGTCTCTCCCAAGCTCATAATGTAATTTCCAATGAAGCCTACTTCAGAAATGAATTAATTTTAGTGTGATAATGAGGTGCTATTTTAAAGTAACTATTACCAAAAAATTAGCATTATCATCATAAATACAAGTCTTGCAACTACTAAACTGTCCATTTTGTCAGGTATAATTATTTCTAAATATACATGTTATCGCTCACCTTACCCATCAAAAGGCCATATTCCATATTTTACTAATGAGGAATATCTCTTAATCGTTTCTATGACCAGGTTTAAAAGGAAAATACATTGATTAAACCATTTAATTATAGCCAGTAACAAGCCCACACAGGGCATATTATGCTTGTGATTGCTGACTCTATCAAAAGCCAGATATTTCCACTAAAAAGGAAAGAAAAAAGAGGAAGGGAAAAGACTCATGTGGAAGGTGAGTTCACAAATAATGCTCTCATTGAGATGTGGCATTAGTCACAAAGCCATTAGAAAAACAGCAAATGTCTACCAAAAACCTGAATCTTAGGGGAACATCATCCTATACTGACAGCACTGATGTACATGGATCTGTCCGTTCACTTTTAAAAAACAACAGGACTTAAATATTTTTTCATTGTCTTCAGCACATGTCAGGAAGCTATTTTGCCTAGCATATTAAGCTGGCATTTAAGATCAGCAAAAGAGTATTGGTTTGTTCTCGTCATTATTTTGCAGGTAGGTTAGGTGATGTCAGCAAATAAGTAGCAAATACTCTAGTAAAAGCAAATTCCAAATCATAGCACCTCTTTAAAACAACATTTTTTCTCCACCTAGATAAAGGTGCTTTCACCTTAGCAAGGTGTACTTTAGAATCATAAAATCCTAGAATACGGAATATTGGAAGGGATCTACACAGATCATCAAATCCAACTCCTAGGTCTGCACGGGACCACCCAATAATCAGACCATTTGTATGACAGCATTGTCCGAAGGCTTCTTTGAACTTCAGCAGGCTTGGTGCTGTGACCACTTCCCTGGAGAACCCAATCACCCTCTCAGTAAAGAACTTTCTTCCTAATATCCAGCCTGAACCTCCCGTCTCAGCTCCATGCCATTGTCTTGTGTCCTATCACTGGTCACCAGAGGGGAGTCCAGCACCTGTCCCTCTGCTCCCCATTGTGAGGAAGCTGAAGGCTGCCATGAGGTCTCCCCTCAGTCTTCTCTTCTCCGGGCTGAACAATCCAAGTGACTTCATCTGCTCTTCACCATTCTTGCAGCCCTACTTTGGACACTGTCTTATAGGTTTAAGTCCTTTTTATACCATGGTGCCCAAAACTGCACACAGTATTAAAATGGTGAGGCCACACCAGCAGAGCAGAGTGTGACAATCACTTCCTTCCACCAGTTATTAATGCTGTGCTTGATGCACCCCAGGACACTGTTGGTCCTTTTGGCTGCCAGGGCACACAACTCATATTCAACTTGCTGTCAACCAAAATGCCCAGATCCCTTTCTGAGGGGCTGCTCTCCAGCCTGTCATCCTCTGGTCTGCACCTATATCTAGTGTTGCCCCTTCCCATGTGCAAAATCCGGCACTTGTTTTTGTTAAACTTCAGATTGTTGGCAGTTGGCCAACTGCCTGATTTGTCAAGATTTCTCTGCAAGACATCTCTACCCCCAACGGAATCAACAGCTCCTCCCAAATCAGTATTATAGGAAAACTTACTCAATATACCTTTTAGTCCTACATCCAAGTCATTTATGAAAACTTAGCCAAAATAAACCACAGTGTAATGCAATATGCTGTTTCTGAAATTAAATGGGATGTGTAATATCAGCAGAAGTGTAACGGAAGACAAAATTTCAAAATATTCCAAGGAGTGTCATCTATGAACAAGGAATAATGCTCATGGCAAACAGGTATACCTAGACATTTAATGATTTTATTTTTTTTTTTTTCACATGCTGCTATGTGTTTAAGATACAAGATCAAGTCCTCATACAACACAGAAGCTGTTATATATTGGAATATTCTTGGAATATTTATTAGTGTGAATAAAAGTGGCATATGCCTCTTAAAAATGTATCAGTAAGAAATGTTTCTGCCAAAGCTTATTCAATCTAGTGTAGGAAGAGATGAAAGAGGTAATATACTAAACATGAGGAAAGCTTTCTTTCTGTTTGTGAGCTGCTTTTTCATTTTCATTATATGTGGCAAGCAAATAAGAAATAGAAAAACACTTTATTTCAACCAACACAAAATTATTTTCTACGGATAAACTCAGAAAGGAAAAGGAAGAAGATAATTCTGTTTTATAGAGTTCCAAGACAAAATTTTGACAGCATATTTATTCTATTACAACTGAAGTTTATTACATCATAGTTAGAATCCCCATTTTACATCTTAAGATGACCTATCAAAAAAAAAAAAAATCCGTTTCGGTTTTTATCAAATTGTTGCCCTGAACATTGTTGCCCTGAACTCAATAACAATGAATAGAGACTTCCGGACAAAATTAAATCTTTGCTATTAAAACACAAGGGATGAAAATGGTAGCACAGGCCGTTCATTCATGAATCTACAGGTAAGTATGTTTAAAGCATTCCTTGGAAAGGGGAATATTACAGAAAGAAAACAATAGCCTGTGAGGAAAAAAAAAAAAAAAAGCATTGGTGTACCTTGTACCACAATTCATATTATATCAAAGGATAAGCTTTGGTACCTTGACAAACTGTAGCTAGAGAAATTATGTCACACTTCTAGTGAGTTCTAAATATGTCTGTCTCCCAAAAGTACTGAAATGTCCCTAGTTTTCTCCTGCTTCTGTACTGATGTTTCAGCATTGTATTTTCAATTTATTTGTATTTACAATTTACTGATTTACTGATTTACAATTTACTGATGTATTTACACAGAAAATGTCTCTCCAAAAACGTTCACTTTTCTCACTTTTATGGACACTTCTTTTCATTTTGATAAATTTTTTTGAGATTGTTAACCAAATAGATAAAACTTTTCAGCCCATTTAAACAGAATTAGATATAAATATACATACAACACTGGGTGCAGGTGCCCAGGCAATGTCAGGGGGCTGCCAGGCGGCTCTGTGAGGCGAGGCCAGGGCTGCCCCATGCTGGCTCCAGTGGCCCCACCACAAGGCCCGGCTGAGCCCCTCGGCCACAGGTGGGCTCCTCGGGGGAGCGGAGCTCAGCAAGGGCCAAACGCTGCCCGGCAGTGGGGAAAGGAGTGTGAGAAGCAGCCCTGCGAGCAGCTAGGGGAGGAGGTGCTCCAGGTGCCCAGCAGAGCCTGCCCTGCAGCTCCGGGAGACCCCAGGCTGGAGCAGGGGAGAGGTGTGAGGAGGAAGGGGCGGCACAGAGGAGCTGCTGGAGATGACTGCGGCCCTGCTCCCCAGCCAGCACCACAAGCTCACTAACACCACTCTAAAAAAAATGAATAATTCCCATGACTCAAGGAAAGAACCAGGCAGGGGGAAGGTGAACCAGCGGTGCAGATGGATCTGCCGAGCAGATCGAATGGAAATCAAAGCATGAGGAGAGCTACAGGTTACCAGCAAAGTCTAATGCCATGCAGACAGAACTTCGTGTGCACAGCATTTATCAAAGTATACTAAGGAGACACACTGCTGCCTGTAAGCTGCCTGTTAGAGGCATGATTGGAGAAGCACTGTATTAAACTTATTTACCCCTATAAGTTAGTATTGTTTCTGCTGGTTCCTGAAAGATCACACTGTTTCTATTTTTGCATTTTGCACTTTACTGACTTTAAAATGACAAGTTAAGACTGTCTTCTTCTTACCTAGATATATTAACCATCCTCACGGAGCTTTACAATATGACAGTAACATTCCCAACTCTTCCATCTCAAAGTTGGCAGAAAAATTCAATCGCAATTTTGCATTTGCTTATGAAATTTTTTATTGATAATAATGTTCCATGGAGTTTACTGATGGATGCTAATAAAGATTGCTCATCAACTCTCAGTGAGCACTCACTATTGTGTTTACAGAACAGCATTCCCCACTGGTGTAAGTAAGAACACCTTTTTTCTCTGCCACATTTTATCTGTTTTATATGCCTGTATTTAGAACCAGTAGTGTTAATTTCCCTTTCTTAATGTGGTAATGCTCTGTTGCAGGGACTTAGTTATTGCGATACATAGCATATGGTCCCATAGAGGATAAGTTTGTATAGATGCATGACCTATTTTTATTGTAATGTTTTATTAAATGCCTTATATGTACTGCAGAATTATTTCTATTTGGACTTTAAAAAAAAAAAAGCCAAGCTTAACTGAGATTTTTCTGCAAACAAAGACTGAATATTCAGATTAGAATATGGCTCTATTAAAGAATTTTCCGTTGTTAGGTATGTAATGGAGAACATCCCAAATTCAAAATGATCATTTCTCATTACAGTTTAATTTCTCTTATCTGAGCTGATACATATATTTATTTGCATTCATTTCATCTTACTGTAGCTTTCTGGTATACAAATTGAGGGGAAAAAAAAAAAAGAAATACATACTGCTAGCACCACAAATTCCCTGCTCATTTCTGGAAAAGCTGGTTTCATATTCAAATTTTAAAATGTTAATGAAATGTATTCTCCCTATCTCAGATTTCTATTTAAATGACATTATTTTAAAAGTAGGACTCTTGAGGTAAGCACTTTGATTGAACAAGAAGAAACAGATGTTTTGCTTATTACAGACATGTAGGAAGGACTGTATTAAGGAATACCTAAAACTACAAGAGTTTAATACATAATGGACAACGTAGATAACATCTATTTGAGCTATGTCTCGAAGAAAACTGTAGTAGCAAAAATCTTAAATTCTTCAACAATTAATCTTGTGAGATAAAATCTTCCTGTAAAAGTTACCGACCCATTCAGTAGTTACTAATGAGTGCCAAATTATCGTCTGCTAATATAAATGGACAAAATTCTACTGAAGTCAACAGCATAACATATGCTACATCAGAACAGAACCTTGTCATAATTTTGATATGATCAACATGTAAAATTCAGTTAAGAGATTTAATGTTTAAGAATAAGACACAGGAAGAATAGTACCATTAGCACCCCCTGAAGCACTGAAGCAATGTGAGACTATGCTGCTGCACACACCTCTTTAGTTTTTACTACTGTAGTAAATATTTTATGCTGTAATTTCTTGTAAAATCTATTGGGAGATGAAACCTAGGAGTAAATTCTTATAAATTCTATTCTGGAGACAGCTGAACAGAACAGGATGCAGATAAACAAACAAGCCTCAGAGGTGCGAGAAACAAGGAAGCTTTCTTGGGTATTCAGCAATAGCTGTGTGGATTTCCTGAAATCCAGAAATCCTGAAGTCTGTTCAAAGTTTCTGAGCTGATGGCAAGACCTGCTCCGTCTGAAGCAGAAGACAGAGGAATTGATTTGACTGCAACTTCTTTCACTTTAGCCAGACATCATGTTTCATCTGAAGATGGTGTTCTAGTTGCTATTTCTATCTAACCCCTCACTAATTCAGTACAACTTTGCACCAGGATTTCTGACTATAAGAAAATGAGCCAATAATATTTTGAAACATTCACTTGTGTTCAAATATACAGGATTTAGTGTATTGATAGTCAACTGAGAAAAAAACAAAACAAAACAAAAACAAACAAAAAAAACAGGATGTTATTTCAAGAGCTGTGCTTTTCTGTGTTTCAATAACCATATTTTTTAAACTGGAAAGACAAATCCATAGCTATTGCAATGGTAATGCTTTAGATAGTTTATAGAATAAACTAACTATATAATTCTGTTTCAGGATATGATTCAGAAAAGTCTTTTACATTTTTTTTTTTTAATTTATTCATTTTTCAGCTATCCAAATGATCAGTAAGCTACGTTAGTAGCAAATGAAGTCCTCAAAGGGATCTTAATGGCGTAAAACCCTGCTTTCCAGCAAAACCAAAACAATTAGGACAAATTTTGTCCTCATGTATGAGTCCAGAGGTATTTTAGAGGTATTTTTTTAAGATCAGTTATTATGAACATGACAAGTTTTTGCCCATCAGTGACATTTTATTTATCCTGAGTTTTCTCTTTAAGTTAATGCCAAAGAAAAGATGAAGATTTGGCATTGCTAGTCAGTTGTGGGAAGTGACTGTCCCACTCTGCTCTGCGCTGTGCGGCCTTACCTCGAATACTGTGTGCAGTTCTGGGCACCATAGTACAAAAAGGACGTGAAACAGTTGGAGAGTGTCCAAAGGAGGGCTACGAAGATGGTGAAGGGCCTAGAGGGGAAGACATATGAGGAGCGGTTGAGGTGACATGGCCTGTTCAGCCTGGAAAAGAGAAGGCTGAGGGGAGACTTCATCGTGGTCTACAGCTTCCTCAGGAGGGGGAGTGGAGGGGCAGGTGCTGATCTATTCTCTTTAGTGAACAGTGATAGGACCCACGGGTCTGGGGTCAAGCTGCAACAGGGGAGGTTCAGGCTGGATATCAGGAAGAGGTTCTTCACCAAGAGGGTTGTCGTGCACTGGAACAGGGAAGTAGTCACTGCACCAAGCCTGTCGGAGTTTAAGAAGCGTTTGGACTGTGCACTTAGTCACATGGTCTGAATTTTTGGGTAGAACTGTGTGGTGCCAGGAGTTGGACTCAATGATTCTTATGGGTCTCTTTCAGCTTGGGATATTCTATGATTCTATTCTATGATTCTAAGATTTAGATTTAAATATGACTGTAGCCTTGTTTATATAGAATATATATTAAAAACAACAACAACAACAACAACAAAAAAAGGAACAAACAAAAAACCAAACCAAATCAACCATCAACAACAAAACAAAACAAACAAACAAACAAACAGCAACAAAGAAAAAAACTAGGTCATTTTACTATTTCCATAGTGGATACTATTCAACGTTGAACAGAAAATAAAGTGAATATATATGATTGCAATGCTGCAGACTATCACATTCAGCCCTGTTCCTATAAGAGGCTTGACAACTGGCAATTTCAATGAAATGGACCATAAACCTGGCAAATAATGGTCAAACTTGTAATGATTTTTTGTTCTGTCATTCACTGAAATCTAATAAAAACAGATAAAAAGACACATTTGCATTTGAATGACAAAAAAAGAAAAAAAAAGTTTTGCAAATTCTAATCTTAGATACTCATGAAATTGCTGAACCAATTTTAGCTTTACAAGCACACGCTTTTTTTCCTTCCTGTGACTGCTCTTCTCATAATCTCTATTCTTGGAGGAAAAAATAAAATACTAGTGTTATTGTGGCTTTGGTGTGAAAATATATACACCTGGAAACTGGAATCTCTATATCTGTTTCAGCTCACAGAAAGAATGCTGTTGTTAATGGACAAATACACGTTTTTCCACTGTCCATGTATTCAAGTCCATGTCAAGACAACATAAAGCAATCTGGTGCCCTGGAATTGTACAGGATTTTGTACATGCTGAATGTTAGTCATCTCAACAAATGACTCCAGGATTAATTACTAAGAAATAGACTATGGCCACACATAGATTATTTAGCATAACTGTTCCTTAATTCCTCAAAACTCTTTCCAGATCAGCATCTAGCTTTATCTACTTTTAACTGACAACATTATAATTGATATACAGGTCTGTAGATCATATCCAAATTATATATCACCAAGTCAAAAATAGTTATCTACATCTGTAAGAGTATATAGAACACAATCTACTTTCCTTATTCACTTAAAACCAGAAGCATGCTAATAAAAAGTCTATTCTTAGGTTTCAAATAATTTAAATTACTGAAACTGGTAACCTAACTTAACTTTTCTTTATCTAGCATTCACATTTCATATAAGAAACCTTCAGATTTTTTTCTATATTTTTTTTCCTTGCAAATTATAATAAACAGCATTATACTCATAAATTTTTAACTTAATTTTATGTTTTTTTTACAGTGACTTGCCAGATGTGATTGTGCACTGGATTTTTATTTTCATATCTTATATTTATTTACATAGTAATATTCTGATTTAAGTGAGCTAACCAGGGCTTTCCTGTTCATCTTAATAGTTTTATAACTACCATATCACATTTATCCATATTAAATATGGATATCTTTAGCTTTTAGGGGGGATACCTTTCTGAATTTGCTGCCCTTCTGTATAACTACAACTGTTTATAAGCTTTACTATATATTTACTATCTAGATAGCTAAATTATGAAAAGAATACAGCAGGTAACTTACTTTACTTTGTCTTATCTTTGGACTAATCAAGTTCGCATACCTATAAAGTACCTATTCTTTGCACATTCATGCCAAACAAATAACATAAAAATAAGATAACTAGATATTGTAGACAGAAGAGGGAAAGTGAATCTGTATCTTCTTGTTTCATAGTGCTGAATTATTCAGTAACAAGGAGAATAGACTAATTCTTCTTTCCCTAGATTTTCCCATAGGTGCCCCACTGGAACACTTTTACTTTTGCTTAAACAGAATATTTAATTACAAACAAAACAGAACTTGGCAGGGAAGGCTATGATGGTAAGCAGATGTAAAAAGCAGAAAATAACTCCATGTTTACTCCAGGTAAATTGACATTTGCTGACCAATGACAAAAAGCAAATGTAACATTGCTTTGAGATAAACTTCCTAATGATGGCTTCAAATCAACAAGAATATTTTAAATCACGCTTAGGTAGGAGATTACTCAAGGGTTTAAAAGCTGAGAATGCATTCAAGTACTCTGCCAAACTGACATCTAAATATGTCTCAGACACCCGAACAGGTATTTTGGTGCACATTTTCTAGCAGTCATCTATGCATAACTTGAGAGCTTGAAGCATATGAAGGGGGAAAAGTTGGTCTTGTTTTATCACCTTACTTGTGGTACACCAAAACAGATTAATGTTGCTCATTTAGCAATACTTTTAAATCAGCACCTGTAACACTTTCATTATACTCTTCTGTAGAAGATACACAAAGCTCTAGGCACAAGATATTCTGAAAGGAAATTCACATAGCAACCCTTTTCATGCCTTAATCCTATTATAAGAATATCTTTTTCTTTTTCTTTTTTTAAATCTTTTTATTGTCATTGTACATATGCCTCACATAACAGCAGAAAAACTCAACTTTCTTCTAAATTATAACACTTTTTATAAGGATTTAGCTAAATTGCTGCCTCATAGAAGTACAAACTGTAGAAAAACCAAACCATTGCTCCCCCTCAGAAACAAACAAACAAATGCCCTAAATGGGAACATGCTACCTAGGAAATACCAATGATCAATCAATTTGTCTTTCTTCATGATCTGTAGTTCATTAAACTCTAACTATATTAATCCATTTATTCTTTACTTTGAATACTCCAAATATATTTATTGACTGCCAAAACCAGTTAATGCTACACCTGAAGATTGATTTTTTCTTAAAGACCTGTCCACGCTGTGGTCAAGACCCTACTAATGACAGCTTGAGGCTGGACTTCACCTTGCTTTAGACTAGTTTTGCAGCCATAAGGAAAAGGAGTGAGCTCCACAGAGCAGAACTGCATAAAGGCATTTCTGTACATAAACCGTGAACCTGTAGAGGTGTTGGTGGGTTTTATCTGCAGTGGTAAAATATGTTTAGTTTTTAGTTTGTCACTACAGTATGCATGTGAAGTATATCCAGCTGTCCTGCCTATTGGACCTTGTTTTGTATTAGTATCAGTTTCAAAGCCCAAGAACTGTATTTTGTTCATATGAAACTAAGTCCAAACTAACAAGCTCCAATCTCTAGTGTGTAAATGACATTGAACAGACATTCAGGTCTCTACATGAACTGTTCTGCATTGCAGCTCCACTTCTGTCATGCTGCGCTCCTTGCCTACTGCAAACATAGCCAGAGTCTGAAACAGAGAAAGCATTTGCTGAGTACATCAGGATTTTGATTTGAAAATAAATCAGTTTTCTTCTATCAAAAGCCTTAAGAAAAAAAATGTGATAGAAACACTGCCCCACCATATCAGTCCCCAAGTTACTAGAACTACTGCAAGAAAAAAGTCAGAGTTGGATGTCCCTGCCCCAAGAAGAATATATTTGCCCCAGCATTATCATGTATTTGCTGGGACAGCTTAGTTTTCTATTTATGTTAAAGCCTTCAAAACCAATGTCCTTGTTTCAGCTGGGATAGAGTTAATTTCCTTCCCAGTAGCTGTTGTGCTGCTGTGTTTTGAATTTGAGATGAGAATAATGTTGATAATACACTGATGTTTTAGTTGTTGCAGAGCAGTGCTTACATTTAGTCAAGGACTTTTCAGCTTCTCATGTTGCCCTGTCAGTGAGCAGGTCAGGGGGTGCATGAGAAGCTGGGAGGGGACAGAACCAGGACAACTGATGCGGACTGGCCAAAGGGATATTTCATACCATATTACGCCATGCTGAACAACAAAACTTGGAGGCTGGCCAATGAGGAGGGGGAGGGGGGGGAGGCAAAGGGGCAGCGGCTTGGGGTCTGGCTGGGCATGGTCAGCAATGTGGTGAAAAATTGCATTGTGCATCACTTACTTTGTATTCTTCTTCTTTTCCCTTCCTTCTCTGTTCTATTAAACCATATTTATCTCAACCCAAGTTTTACCTTTTTGTTCTTGTTGTTGTTTTTGTTTTTGTTGTTGTGTTTTGTTTTGATTCTCTCCCCCATCCCACTGCAGGGGGGGAGAAAGTGAACAGCTGTGTGTTTAGATGCCTGCAGGATTAAACCACAACAACCAGAAAACCAGCAAAAAACCAAACATACAAACAAAACCCAGAGAATAAAGTTCTTAGTGAAACAGAGTAAAGTATTAACATAATGATTGCTTCAGTTGATCCACTTTACTAACTAAAAATATTTTTTTATATATTATGTTTTCTTTGTTAAGGAAAACTGGCACAGTAACAGGTATACTTAAAATAAAATATACTGTTTTTCAAAGAGAGCCCCAATAAAGGTCAGACCTTACGCAGTTGTTTTTTAAGAAAACCACAAAACAAAAATTTTAATGCAGGTATTATAAGACTGCTTTGCATTTTACTTAATATTGCCTTCCTCAGACTACTTTTGGACAACACAAGTTATACTTCAAAGGAAGAAGAAATGCTGCAGGAAGCATGTACTCTGACTCCATCAATGAGCTGTGTCCTAGAGTATTTCATGTGTTCATTTAGGAGGAAGTACCTAATGAAAGCAACCTTTCAGCATAAAGGAAGTTTTAAGGAGCAAAGAAACTTCGAGATGTGTCCAGCTCCTTTGTTTCCCTGACAGTTCAATATGGCAGCATTTCCTCTCATTAGCAACTTTCACCAAAGAGAAATGTGTGGTTTAAAATGACTAGACCTTATGCCTTTAAAAAGAAGTCACACAATCTATTCTTCAAATAGACACTGATAGTTTTGCTGCTCCTTACTGCAGCATTATATGAACCCTGAATTTCAGTAGAGTTTCACTAGACTCCTAGAATATGACTCAAGCGCAAACATGATTAAAGAGGAAAGGAAGCTATGTCAAATACAACCTAACAGCAGTGGATCATTCAGCACAGCAGTGAGATCAGAGCTGAGCATTGATACAGTACTGGGTGCTAGAAATGCTACATTTGAAATCCAGACAGAACATACCTACTGGAACAGAGGAGAGCCAGGAATAGGATGGCCCTGTCAATATGATTAGTAAGACACTGGGAAAGCTGGCAGGAGAGAAACAAAGTGCTATGTAACACACACACATACACTTGTCATACCTGTATCACAAGCTAATAATGGAGGGGCTACAGGATATGGAATTGTGATATTATCAATACAACATTTAAATTATCTGTCTCAAATATCAGAAACATTTATGAAAGGTCCACATAATTATGCCTTAAGCTACAAGGAGTTCAGCTGGGTTTAATCCCACCATAGAGGTAATTGCAACAACAACCTGAGTAGAACACCTCTGCTGAAGTCCTGAACCTCTGGGCATCTGTATCAGCTGAGCATTTAAGCTAGCATATGCAAAACACTAAATTTTTAGGAAGCTCAATTAGATGAACTGCAATATCTTTCACACCTACCAGTCTGTGATAATCGAAAACACTGTAATGGAGAGGCAGTAGCTTTTCCTAGTTACAAATGCTACCAGATTCCATTACAAAATAATTCACTCCCAACTGAATTCTTATATGCCGTACTGTACTTATAATTACTGAATCTGTTCTGTGAGTGAGGGAAACAACCTTTATTAAATTAATACCCCTGAGCTTGAAGTAAATATAACTGTCATTTTTTGTTTTGTAAATTTGACCCTTGTTCAGTATTTTTCTCCCCCTATGTATGAGTAGAAAACTGTATTTTTATAGCTGCTTTAAAGGTTTATTCACAGTATGATCTCCTTAAAACCTTGCTTAATGGAAAAAAAATGCATAATTGGTAGGCATAGGTAGGAATATTATAAGTATTTCATTCTCTATCTTGTATCTAAAATTGCCTTGTTCTTAACTATTAAGTGTGTATTTTATCCCTTGTGGTCATCACAACTCTGACTTAAATTATTATCCTTTAATTACTAATTTCTAATGCTCACCTCAACATAATGGATGACAAAAAAGCAAAGCAAGATACTAACATCAATTCTATGCTGCAAAAAGATATACAGACCTATTTTGAAGATATCTTCCTACACATATGCACACTGCATAGATAACTATGTCAATGAAGACAAATTTTCTGCTAAGTACACACTTACAAGTAATTATTTTTCAGAAATTAAGTACTTTGAAAAATGATATGAGATATTATAATATTTTATTCTACAGATTTAGGAGGGTGATGTGATAGGACCCTGAGTTAGGACAGTAGATGGAGGCAGATGTGCATTTTCCTCAAAGTGAGCACACCAGAAGGACATAGAGAAGTGAATCTCTCAAGTGTCATCTGTCCCACTATGTTCTATTTGTAGCCAAATTAAACAAGGGATCTTCATAAAACAGAGATGGAGGTTTGCTAGTGAGACAGAAAGCTAGCACTTGATTACAAATTCCTGCCCAGTCTCCTTGTGAAATGGGCCTATGTCCATTTCTATTCACCAGCCTGCCTCCCACAGCCTTGCTTGCCCACATGCAAAAGTACTAGTAGATCTACATGAGCATGCTCACTTGCTGGGCACCTGCAGGCATATTTGCCTGGCTAGACGTGTGCTGGTGCCCTCAGGAGACCCCATTTGTCCTCCACCAGCCAACCCAATGCACTCTGCTGCGAGTCAAAGAGAAGGCTGAGTCTTCCCCACCACCAGGCACTCTCAGGGAATGGGAAATGGCAACATAAAAAAAGGACAAAGAGCTCAGTAGAGGTGCAAAAGGAGTGAGCAGCAAAAGGCTAGGTGCATGCAAAATGTATGCTAAAATAAATTTATTCTTTTGAGGCAGAAAATGTTCTAGAAAATAAAAAACTAAGATTCCTATTGTCTAATATCAAAATATTTATTTTCAGATAAATAATAATATTCCAAATCATCATTACTCTGCCTGACCAAACATTTAGATTAATTAATTCATTCTTAATATCTAGCATGAAAGAGAAAGGGAAAAAAATGCATTTTAGTTTCACTAATTTTCTTGAAATTTTGAAAAAAAATATATTTTTTTGTACTTTAAAGAAAAATGATATTTCATTTAATCCTAAACCTTCTTTGTTTTTTACATTTTGGCTTAAAAAAAAAAAAAAAAGTAGTGAAATACGTTGAAAATTATTGGGTTTGTTTTCTTCTTTTTTTCCCAACTTTTCCCCAATTTCATTTCACTAGATAGGCTGAAATACCTAGTGATTTTTAGTGTATACAAGTAAATATATCCAGATTCAGAAAATTCTTACATTTTTAAGATAAAGTGGATTTTGAAAATATTACAACAACAAAAACTGCTGGACCTTGCTGATGGACAAATTCTTATCCCCCCCCCCCCCCCCCCCCCCCCCCCTTTTTTTAAGTCAGTAATACAGCATTAAAAATATTAAAAATATGCAGATATCAGATATGCAATGAATGCTGCCTCTATAAAGACTTTTAAGTGCATATATTTCAACCTTTTAGTTACTAAATAAACTATATTTCAATGATCAGAAAAATCCCAACACAGGAAAAACACTGTGGAACGAAAATGCAGATAAATTAAGCTTAATTCTAAGCTGTTACAAGTATAGCAGGTCTATGTCCTAGGAACAGTCACCAATACAACAAAAGACAACACTGTTTATTCGTACATTTGGTTAGTAAGTTCCTGGCCTGTATGTGTGCATAATAGTCCATGCATTGTGAAAGCTTTGAGAAAGAAATTACCAAACCAATTCATTCACTACCTTATAAGCAAAATGGTCTCTGACACAAGGTATCACCTTTGCCATAAATGAAACTGAAAAGAATTGACATTAAAATGAAACCATAATAATTCTGGAAGATAAAAGCTTTCTGCTGCATTGTTTCACAGAAACAAAATATGAATATGTGCACTTCCCTTTTCATTGTGCATCTAAGGTAGGATAATCAACATGACTCAGAAAGTAGTGCTGCTTAACATTAAATGTAAGAAGAACTGAATGAAGCTTTACTACTTTAAAAATGAAATCCAGACTGTCCCTCTTACCTTACCTATAATATCAGAAAGAACCTAACTAATATGTATTATACAAATTATCATAACATTTATTTGTCAAATCATGCAAAGACAGTTGTATCAGACTAATGTTTTAGGTATGCAGTTAACGTTCCAAACTGAAAGAAGCCAGTTTGCTGCCAGAAAATCTGTATTACAAAACAAAACAAAACAAAAAAGTTATTCTATTTTATTTCTTGTGACATTTTAAGACTTGATTCTGCAAAATCATCTACTGCTATTATCATATAAGATCAAATCTTACTGGTTTGCAGTTTGTTCGTGGAATGTAATTAAAAATATTTTTTTAAAGATATTTGTCCTTAAGTAAAAAATATAGTACCGGTAAATGGCACCTAATAGAACAAAATATTGCTAAATGATTATATCTATTAAGGCTGGGTCTGATCAGTAATTAAGGCTCCATTGCAAAACATGTATACTCAAAAGAGACATTCAATAGCTTTATATATGCAACTACTTCTACAGTGAATGGAAGTTGCATGTGTATATATAAATGAAGAATGTGATTCAAGTTTGCAAGGTCTCCAGAGGTACCTTAGTGTTGGAGGTAATAACTAAACCTTGACTTTATGAGAAACTGGAACCACCACTACTGAAGGCAATAATTATGCCACAGCCACCGTTGGAACAAATTTCTGCCTTGCAACACAGCTCCAATAACTTCTTTGTGTGAGTGGAAGGATCAGCAGTTATTAGATGAGGTACTGTACTGTCATCCTTCCCATTGTTCCTCAGAGAAGAGGGAGCTGGTACAAATCAGCTTCTCCTCCATGAATTTGAAATACTGTAAGTTGTACGCATCTAGGTATTTAATTTAATATTTTTACAAAAGACACTGAAGCTGAGGTTTGAAAGTTGTTCATAGATAGTGAGTTCTTCTCTATCTACTTCTGACATTTTGTTAGGGAGAATAATGAGAGATTCTAACAGTTCAACAGTTTACAGTCAAATGGAGTAATATTACACATTTCAAAACTTCTTTTTAGGCTTTTTACTGACTACACAGTTCTAAGAGCTACATGATTACCATGTTTTACTTAGCAAATATCTTTATATTTTAATGAATTTATTCTTTTTCTAGTAGACCGCCCTGTCGGGGGGAGGGGGGAGGTTGGAGAGGAAGATGATGAAAATTTCATTAAATATTCCCAAGATCATCTGATACTTAGGAAAAAATTACTGCTGAATACAATCAGGAATTATCAGTAGCTGAGACATTTTTATATATATACATATATATATATATGTGTGTGTGTGTGTGTCCAGTCACATTTTAATATTTTTGTTGTTGTTGTTTTATAGATCACAAGTTGGACCACAACTGAAAACAGAGAGGTTAATCTGGCAGATATTTATCATTTTTCCCCTCTCTGCAGCTTTTATTGAAAATTATTAATGCAAATATAGATTTCTTAGGGTCAGAAAATTTCATCTCACTCCTCACAAAAATTTCTTTTTGATAGGAATTTTGAACTGTACTGCTATAATCATTCTTCATTGCAGATTTTCTGTTGCATTTTATGCATCAGGTGGTCTGTCATATGCATGATTAGTAATTTTAAGACCTACAGTCAATAAATCATGAGAACATATTATCTTTGCATCATACTTTACTGGGATTAACAACATTGATATGTAGTAGAGACTGTCACTAGTATTTTATGAAGATAAATCATTGACCTATGCAGCTCATAAGCAGAATTGTAATAAATCATTCTGTTCTCTGTTGCTAAAGGCCTTGTGACACTGTCAGTTAAACATGGCTGAGTACAACTTTTTCATTGTAACAGGAATACGTGGCTGCTACTGACAAGTATACCCATACTGGTTGCCTGGAGATCTGTGAGGAACTGTTGGGACCGAGTCATATCGGAGTGCGCATTCTCATTCAGAGCCTCAGTAAGTATTTTTAGCTCTTGGGAATCTGCTGACAAGAAACTCCTTTCCCCAGGGAAAACATTAATAATAATAATAATAATAATAATAATAACATGCAAACAAAACCAGCAAAAAGAACAAAACCTATTTATTTTCAATTCTGAGTCCTTATACAGAACACATACACCTTACAGAAAAAATATTACAGCTATTGGCTTTGCTGTCATTCTTGAAATGCCAGCATAGCAAGAAATGCCTGTCATTTTGAAATGGTGTAACTTTTGAAGTTTTAGAATAATCATTTATTGCTGTAATGACAAATTAGGAAAAAAAAAATGCAAAAACTTAAGATATGATCTCAAATGAGCTTACTCTTTAATATAACGACCATATTAAAGTTGCTACAAAAATTTAAGAAAAATAAAGAAATCTGAATATGAAATTAATCCTGTTTTTAAAAATTCCCTAAAATGTTCTTTTAAAATAGGCAATGATAAACACATTTTAAACACTTTTGAACTGTTAAAAACTGGAACATGATTTTCTTGCTTAAATTGATTTTTATAGAAGGTATGTTACATACAAATACACCTGTTCATCTTTACGCAAATGTATCTGCCTTTTCCACTTTGTCACTGACACTAAGCAACTTCTGCGATGAAAGATGTTATAAAACAACAACAGCTTTGCAATTGTCCTATAAAATTCACGTAAATAAATAAATCTTAAGTAAATAAACATATTTACCACAGTAAATTTTTTGTTTTATGCATGACTTGCCCTCACATTTCAGAGACCATCTGGAAATGGATTTTTAAACAAAACTTTGCTGAAAAGTTGGTGGTTTAACTAATGCCATCTTACTTGTAGTGTTATTAAATTATAATCAAGACACACCTGAGATTCCAAAGCATGTTGAATGGAAATCAGATTTCATTATGGGTTGTTCCTTATCCCTTGCTGGCAGGAATACTGCTTGAAGTCAAAAACTTCAAGTGACTCTTTTACTAAAATAATTTAATTTAATTTAATTAAATATATTTAAATATATATAAAAATAATATCCATTGCTTTTTAAGTTATTCAGTGTAGAATAATTTAGCTGTTTATAAAACAACTTTCCCTGACACTTTGCTTAAAAGTGGGTTAAACAACACAGAAAATATGGCTTGATAAACCTTCTTTTTCTATATTTGCCAACTTCTTTTAAACTTCTATGGCCTATCAAACTGGTAATTAAATCTGATTTACTACAGAAGGCTGGTAATTATTATTAATTGGTAATTATGACTATTCACTAAGGACTAATGATTTTCTTAATAGTATAGAAAATCAGGAAGCACACAAAGTCCTTCGTGTTTACTTTCATTTTTATTTTTTTTTAATGGCAGTAGGAAAGCCATTTCAACTTCATATACTAAAGTTAAGCTTACAGTTTAGAGCAGGCTCAATCACTGAGTCACATGTAGTTTTGTAATATTTGTAATATTACATGTGTTCTTACTGTTACTTTGCCATAGGAATCTCCACAGTTCATTCAAATAAACAGCACTTCTAAGCAAAATGATTAACTTTCTTTGGGCTTCCATAGATATGGCATGCTGTGGGGGAAATTATTCCTGCTGAATTAATGAGGTTTGTTCAGGTGTAACACTGAGAAAGCACAATGAAACTTGTATTTTGAAGGAAAAACCGGAAGTTGACTCAGAAGAGATATAAAGTAAAAAGAATTTAATCTGGCTAACAGTTTGAATTCTGTTTTTTTTTTTTTTTTTTTTTTTTTTTCTTGTTTGTTTGTTTGTTTTTGTTTGTTTGTTTGGTTTGGTTTTTGTTTGTTTGTTTTTCATCTGCAGACATATAGAATTAACACGTACTCTGTTAGCCTCACTGACTGCAAATTAAACATCCTGAGCCATTAAACTTCTAAGTCAAAGAAATCTGCAGTTCCTTAACATGAATATGGGAGATGAAGGTTGAGAAGATTTACTCATCTTGTAAGTCCATAGCCTGTTTCAATGTTAAATGCCATCAGAAACATGTTGATAGTCTGGGCTTTACTGTAGCCAAAGCAAAATCTCCAATGAGGTATGTTCCTACTTGTACACATATGATATACACTTACAGTGGCTTTTCTTAAGAAATTCCCAGCTGTCTGGGAATGTCTGGGAATAAGAAATGCCCATGCGCTAGCTTTCAGGCTGCTGCTACTTGTTTTATATAATGGCTCTTCCTACCATGAATCCAGATGAATTATGCAAGGAGAATTGCAGACACTACGGCATTTCATCACAATGTTTTAGGTTGAAGTATGAGGGTATTCAAAGAGTGCTGCTATGTGAAACTAAACATAAAGCATATTAAAATGAGTAATTACAGTTAACATATACATATTATGCTCTGTAGGTGTAGTTCTTATAGTAACTTGTTTAAATATGAACATTTACATTTTAAGTGGGAGGAAAAAATAGCAAGTCTTTATGACAGACCATCTTAAAATGAGAATTTGCTCCTTGTTTGAGGAAACATTAGCTCAGAATTTAAACCAGGACCTAAAGACAGAAGCAGTAATTCGTTTATGATAAATATTTTAATAAACAAGCACCAATTATAACTACAGCTCCCTCCGTCAATTTGCTACAAAATAATGATTACACTTAGCAATTGTAACAGTAAAAAAGAATCAACTCTCTGTTTCTTTTTGCTCATACAGCGAGGTTTAAAAAATGTCTTAATTAAAGCAGATTAAAAAAATAAATTATTATTATTATTAGGAACTGTACTGTAGAATACATGGATGCACGGATGCACATCCATTTACAGAAGTATCTTGCTTATTGCTCATGGTGCAACAATATTCTATTCCATACCAAGTACCTTAAGTAGGATACAGAGAATCCACAATTTAGCAAGTTTAGTGTTTAAATTGGCCACGGTATCTCTTTTCTTTATATGATTGTTCCTCCTTCTCACTAAGTTGTTTTTGTGGTGAGTGTTTGTAGAAAATTGTATATCTACTTTAAGGAAGAACTGAATAAATGATCTTGTTATGTGGAAGAAAATACCTTCTTTGATCCTCTGTTCTTTTGGGAATCAAGTCAAAGAGAATTCTCCCTGCCAAATTAAATAAATAAAAATAAATAAATAAATAAATCTCTTTTACTGTCCTTTAGTTGCAGAGCATTTATAGGAACTTAGCAAGGTCACGTTGCTTCAACAAACATTATCCAACTCTGCATACACTAGCTCTCAAATCTGTGTTCTCAATTTTACTCTCTTCATCTATTTAATTTCTATTTTGTTCAAATCTGCTGTCAAGTTATGACAGAAATTATCATCTTTAAATTACTGTTAGTTTGCTTCTCCTCTGCTGTGATCAAGGAAAAGGAATTCCTGAAGAAGTTCTATTGTTGCATTCTTTACGTTTTTGAAGTCTCCTCTTTCTTTTATCAAAAATTGGTTCACAGCATAAAGATGCATAAAGATGAATTAGCTCTAGGGAGAATTACGGTGTTTTAATCTGATTAGGATCATTTAGGAAATTTTAAACGCAGAACATAATTAGTATTCTTTATTCAAAATAATTAACAATTGACAAATATGACCTGGCTGCTGGAGAGACTTATCTTCTAACATCAGCAGACTGTTGCTCTGATCAGTGAATGAAATTCCTTCTATTTAAGTTGTGGAAGAGCCACAATTATGATGAAGTTTCTTTTTCTCACTTGGCTAGACCTGGATGTATTAGCCTCACAGCAAGTTAAAAAAACATCTAATCTGCCATTTCAGTAACAACTCTTGGTAAATTCTAAAGAATTATTTCAGTGAAACAGACAACATACATAAAAGAGAATGCAGAGATGGAGCATATGGGTGTACAAGAGCTATCACTAGACTAAATTGAATGGAAAAGCAAAGCTCTCATGCCAAATCATTATCATGTAGTTCTCCCCTTACCTCCAATTCACCCCTCTCACAGTTCTATCTAGGCATAAGACCATTTTAATTCCACTACAATATTTGACTAATTTGAAAAATTCCTACACATTCCTACATGAAAAAAAAAAAAAAATCAAATTCCAAACTCTCCTCCAGTGAGATCAGAATGAAATAAAACAATTTCCAGCACTGTCACTGAGATATAAATAAAAAAGGACAGATGCAACTGTCTTATTACATCCTTTAAAACACCACCGTTATGTATCACATACAACTTGGCCACTCTTACCATCAACTGTTAAGCTTAATTCCAAAACTAAGGCAATGTTTTTGAGAGGTCTGGTGCAAAAACACAGATGTTTGAACATCAGGTGTTACATAAATGAAATTGTTCTTAACAAAACAAAAGCAGAACTGTTTATTTCAACTGCGTACAAAAAAAAAAAAAAAAGTGAAATAAAGTGAAAATTATGAAAAATACTGTTAAATTTCAGAGACACCATTTCAAACTGAAATCAAAGAAACAAGTAGAATGAGAGCTGCTTCTTTAAAATTCCTGACTGAGAGTTCCCTGAGAGTTTTTTGTTTGTTTGTTTGTTTGCTTGTTTTTTCTTGGAAACCCCAAATATTGTTCTTCACAGTAATGAATTTACTATGCTTTTCAATATTAATATAGGACCAACCTACCACTAAAAAAAGTCTTTTTTTTTTCCCCACTTCTTGTTGCACCTATATGTAACAAATGATAAATTGTGTCTCAAATGTTTTCTAAAACAAATACATAAGACAAATGAGGAAGAATGGAATTGTTATCCCTATCTTATAAATAAGAACTACAGCACAGGATTAAATGATTTGCTCAGTTTCACAAAAGACTAGGAACCAACACAAGGTTAATCTAATGACTTTATTACAAGACTGTTTAATTTACTGATTCTTTTTCTTTTTCCTTCTTTAATACTCTTACTGAAGAAATACATTTATTTTAATATTTAAGTTATTATTTTTTAAAGTTTATTAAGCAAATTAATTATTACTAAGTTCCTTTTAACTTCTGATCTATCTTCCTAAGTACAAGGAGTAAAATCTCAGCAATTTAAAGGATTCTTCTGTCTTTTTGCAATTAAATGTGTATTTTAAATATATAAGGAAAAATATAAATATATAAGGTAAAATATAAGATTGTTAGCAGGAAGAAGAAAGGTGGGAGCTTTATGTTTATAATGAATAAAGGTGAATGCAATTCATTTTCCATGCGCATAAAACATGTATGTATAGCAATCAAAGGGTTATTGACATTCATAACAATATAAAGTTTTAAATGAACATTTAGATTATTGAATAATCTCTTGGTAGCCATACTAGAAGGTCAGGCAATTAAAATATAAATATAAAAATAAAACCAAGCAGACACAGCATGGAATAGAGTTAAGAAGTTAAGGACATCTTGCTCTGACCAGTTTCTCTAGTAATATCTGTGATATAAAGAAACTCTACTTTTCCAGTCTCTCAAATATGTGCTACAACACAGCCCACCACTGTTCCTTGCATTTTAAGACTTCATGAACTATTAATAGGCATCAGTGTAAATGAGTTTCTTTTGCAATTCTATTTCAGGCACTCAGCAATGTGCAGGCTTTTACTGTATCTTTGAAACTCAGGCCCATACTGCCCACAATCTATCAATCGTGATTGTGCTTGCTTCTACATCCTGAATAAGGTTCACTATATTTTTTTTACGATTAGCTACTTCTTTTACAATGCAATATAAAAGTAGCAGGGACTTCAAATTATAAAGGCTTTGTAGCTGATGATATACATGGATTTTTGCAAGACTTGCAACCAGGAATTGAAATAAAAGAGCTGTTTCTTTTCCTGCTTTCTTCAAGCAATGGCCATGCAAAAGGCCTGATATGGTTACATTGGTGTGGTCTTAGTGAATATACAGAAAGTATAATGAGAAAAGTCACTGCATCAGCAAAAAAAGCAAAGGATAGATTAAAACTGAAATGTGGAAATAGAGCAAGTCCTTTCTTTTCTTCTTTTTAGCTTTCTTACTGAGCTGTGTATGTTTCAGTTTTGGCACTAGGTTTTGAATGAGAGAATATTCTGTATTGCTGTCAGCAGTTCTAATTGTAGGCACTTTTTTTTTTCTTTTTTTTTTTTTTTTCACATTTTATACTCCTTGATCAAATATTTTTGAAAGTTATGTGTTTCAGTTTATCACAGAGTCACAGAATGGTTGAGGTTGGAAGGCACCTCTGGAGGTCATCTGGTCCAGCTTCCCTGCTCAGACAGAACCACCTACAGCAGGTTGACCAAGACTGTGTCCAGGTGCCTTTTGAGCATCTCCAACACGGGAGACTCCACAACCTGTCAGGGCAACACGTGCCAGTGTTCAGTCACCCTCACAGTAAAATACTGTTTCCTGATATTCACAGGGAAACTCCTGCTTTCCATTTTGTGCCCACTGCCTCACTGGGCTGCACTGGAAGTAGCCTGGCTCCATCTTCTTTGCACCCTCCTTTAAGATATTTATACACATTGACAGATTGTCTCTGAGCTTTCTCTTCTCCAGGCTGAGCAGTCCCTGCTCTCTCAGCCTTTCCTCATAGGAAAGATGCCACAATCCCTTAATCATCTTTGTGGCCCTTCCTTGGACTCTCTCCAGTATGTGTCTCTCTTACTGGGGAGCCCAGGACTGGTAACAGCACTGCAGGTATGTTCTCACCAGTGCTGAGCAGAGGGAAATATCAATAGCACAAAATAATGTAAAAGAAAAAGAAATCAAGTAGTAGCCAAACTGGTGGTAGTGGTGTGGTTGATGCTGGGACAAAGGACTTCGTATTTCCACCTGGTTTAGATATCCCATTACCTGATGATCACAATAGGATTGAGAATATGACTGCTAATCAGCACTAGAATTAGATAAAAGGTAGAAAATCACATCAAATGATTTTATGCTGCAATGTCACTACCCCTTCCAAACTATTATTTAACTCTTGAGCAATGTGTTAGCAATGTGTTAGCAATGTGTTAAATGTCATTTAAAAAAAAAAAAGTGTTTTCAAAACAGCAAAGGTGAAAAAACAGCAAAACACTGAAAAAGAAAAAGACATGGCTTTTTGCCAGTAAGACCATGTTTGCAAATTATATCAACAATATTGAAGTAATAATATATTCCTACACAGAATTTGAAACATTCAAAACTGGCATTATTTGTGGACTTTGAAAAGCAGATAAATGAATAGATACTAGTTCTACACATTGCCAAAACTTTGGTAATTGCTAGCATTATGACAACTAGAAGCAGTATTAAATGGAAAGCTGAAATATTTAACTAGAGAAGAAAAAAAGAACATAATTGAAATTAAAAAGGAGCCCAGCCATAGTTCAAGCATCTTTGAAAGGAATCACAATTTGTATATATGTATATATATATGTATTCTGAATTAGCAAGTATATATAAAAGTGCCATTAGTAAAACAAATAGTAGGCTGTAGATAGGTAGAATCCAGCCTGCAGGTCATGGATTGGAAACCCAATGTTAAGGCACTTGTCATGGATTGGAAACCCAATGTTAAGGCACTTAACAGACAGAAAAAAAATAATCTTCTCTGCCTAAGTCCAAGCAGGAAATGAAGCACTTCCCTCTCATGGTTGAGAAGAGTTCCATAATTTCCAGGTTAAAGGGAGCAATGTCATGTAATGAAAATATCATCCTTTCTTTACAAGATTGTATAGCACAGAAGTTACTTATTTTACTTAATAATGGAGAGTATGAAAAAAATAATTCTCTCTTGGATATTTCAAACCTTGACCTGACATTGAGTCTATTGCATGCTGATTAAGTATATTTTCACAGAATTTCACAGATTTTAACTGAATTATAGATTAGGCCTTTGGCTATATTGTGTGAACTGGAGGTACCTCATTCGCATATTTTTACTCTAGATTACTCAGGAAGCTATAAATCACAGAATCATAGAATGGTTTGGTTTGGAAGGGACCTTAAAGGTCATCTAATTCACCCCTCCCCTCCATGGGCAGGGATACCTTCCACTAGAGCAGGTTGCTCAAAGCCCCATCTAACCTGGTCTAAAACACCTCCAGGGATGGGGTATCCACAGCTTCTCTGGGCAACCTGTTCCAGTACCTACCACCCTCATAGTAAATAACTTCCCCCTGATGTCTCATCTAAATTGACCCTTTTTAAATTTAAAGCCATTACTCCTTGTCCTATCCCTACACTTCTTGACAAAGAGTCCCTCTCCAGCCTTCCTGTAGGCCCCCTTTAGGTACTGGAAGGCTGCTATAAGGTCTCCCCAGAGCCTTCTGTTCTCCAGGCTGAGCCTGAAAAAGTCCAGTCTCCCTCAGCCTGAAAAAGTCCAGTATCTGAAGAGCATTTTTTCTTCCCTATGTGTGAAAGTACTATATTTCATATATACTCTCTTCAAAACCTTTGAAATCTGAGGTTTTCAAATACTTTACAAACATAAAGGAATTTATTCTTATACCAGTTTAGTGACAAACTTATTTTGCCCTTCTTAAACTGTGTATTTATATACAACTGAGCTTGCAGTTGGAGGTCAAGCATTCTATCTGAAGAGCTTCTTGGTTGTCCAGCTGAGGATCTGTTTATATACTGTTAGATGAATGAGAATAGCTTTGCAGGAATCTTCCAGACAAGATATGTATCTATCTTTGTCATCACGTTAGAACACAGCTGGGAAACTGATGAACAGGGGAGAAAAGTAGCTTTCCAAAATAATACCAGAAATCTGAGAGAATTAAATGTATTATTCTCAGTTACTGATGGCTATCCTGACTATCAACATACACCATTTCTATTTCTGTATTCAGTGGGCAGAATCATAAATTTTCCTGTGCAAAAACATATTACGTTAATATTATTGATATAGTGGTTATATGACAATGACCATATTTAAGAAAGATAAGGAAAAAAAAAAGAGCATTATGAAAAATTAAAAAGAATACAAAGCCCATGAATCTTTTGATCTTTTGCCCTTCTCTTGTAACAATCTCAAGTGAATCCAGAATAACTGCCTACTTCAGTTCTAAAGTGTACATCAACTACCAAGTAATTAACCTTAAAAAATGTGCTGAATACATTATTAGTTCCATTAACATTGTTATAGATAAATACAATGCTCTGAAATTTCCCATCCTATGACCTTGGAAATCTCCCTGGGGAAGCTGTAAAAGACCAGTTGCTGAGGTCATTTAAAATGGAGTATAACAAAGCTCAGAAAAATACACTAAAGGGAACAATGCTGCCATAAATACGGAATTCAGCTAACTGCAAAATAATAGACCTATTGCATCTCTAATTTTTATGGGTTTATAAAAATACAATTTAATAACTTTGTAAATCTGCCATCCTGTATATTAATGTCTTGTTTGCATAACAATTTTCTTCCTTTCAAAAAACTCAAACCCACAAGTTTTTGTCTCAAAATAACTACATTAAAATAACCTTTTGCAATAACAGAAACTTTTTTTTCTTTTTTCTTTTTTATTTTTTAATATGGATGAATCATAGAATCTGTCAGCCAGTTAACATGAGAGTAGCCAGGAAACAGGCCAATGCTCATCAGCCTTAGGAGCGATCTACCCTCCAAAATTTTCCAAGGAAGTTAGGAAAACAAGAAGCAACTCCCTTTTTTTGTGTGGAGTACCTTTCTTTGCAATTACCTCATTTTGCTGAGGCTTCATAACTAATATTTGCCCTTCCTTACATAACTTTCTATGGTTAATGCCATAAACTGGCAGTTTGAAACCCTGGCAACTCTAAACTAGTTATTTTACTAACTGCAGGTTATCCAGGTTATCCGTGATGCAGGTTAGGTTTATCCTTATTTATTTACTTAGAAATTATTTTTTTTAGACTTCACTGGAGCTTGCCTTTGGACAAAGTCAAGCTTTTCTGACTTTTCGGTGTCCCTTGCATTGACTGATGCAATGGGACCACAAACAAAAGTCCAAGGTGGATCTGAAATTTGCAGCCAATCCAACACTGCTTTGTAGTAATAAGTGCTAATGCTAGTAGTAAACTAACAGGGGCAAAAGAGAGCTCAGCACATACTAACTCCCCCCAGATTTACCCAATATTCTGATTCTATTTTCATAATTACGTTGATCTTCATATTTCTTTCACAGTTCTTAGTACTGAAGATACCTGATACAAGATGAGTTAATATTGACAAAACCTGTAATTACCCTAGGGAATATTACATGAGTGTACCTCATAGTACAATAATTGCCATAAATAGTTCCAATAAACTCACGGGGCAGTTTGGTTAACTAAAAGAGAATATTAACTTGATTTTGGTTGCCCTTTCAGCATTGACAGATACTTCATACTGTAAATTGCAGACAGATCTAATTAAGCTGTAAGTGTTTTGGAATCTAACAGGAATACGTCTTCAAAACAAGACAAAACCACCAAGTTACCTCTTCTGATCCCTTTTGAATGTATGCTCATTAGTTTGACAACCCGCATGTGATGACATGGAAATTTTTCTTTGATTTATGCTTGAGAGAATTTCCATTTGTTCCATTGTCACAAAATTTCAGAGAAGATTGGTTCTGCTTTCATGTCATAACAGCTTTTCTGCACCCATTTACAGGCTATCAGCTTCTCAATAGTCACTGTTGCTTGACAATTTTGTTTCAGGCATCTACCCACCAGCAATTGCATCAATGATGGCTGACATGTACCCTCAGAAGCCAAATTAGATCCTTGATTATTTCTCTCTATATTGTAGGATGTGTTATTGAAAATTTAAATAGTGGGGTTTTGTTTGTTTGGTTGTTTTTTGTTTTCATTTATCCCTTTTGATTTAGATGTTTTAGGTGTTAGATTACCTGGTGAAAGCATCCTTAATTTTGCAAGACTGAATTTCACAGAATCACAGAATGGTTGAGGTTGGAAGGGACTTCTGGAGATCATCTGGTCCAACCCCCCTGCCAAGCAGGGTCACCTAGTGCATGTTGCAAAGGTTCGCATCCACGTGGGTTTTGAATATCTCCAGAGAAGGAAATTCCACAACCTCTAGGGCAACCTTTCATATTGTCGTGTGACTTTCTAGAAAGTACCTGATCAGAAATCCTAGTCTACACGAGGAGGTATTTCATATATGTATTTCCCTTTTGCTGAGGATATTGCAAGTAATACATATCTCAGAAGGACCCTCAAGTGCAAATCAGCTACTATTGGAATCTTTGCCTTCAAAGATAGAACAGTTATTTCATCTTGCCTGGATTTTATGAACACGCAATAGCTTTTCAAAATTTTTGTATTTTTAATATTTTGAAAGGATACACAAATTGTGTTTTCTGTTCATTACAGTGTAGCAGAGGATATTTAAGATTTATCCTATGTGACATATAATAATAATAATGACATATAATAATAATGACATATAAACATAGAAATGTCTATATACACTGCTGATTTATTAAGAGTAAATCCAAGGAGTTCAATCATTGTGAAATAACAGATATGAAATAATAATGTAATGTCCCTTCTGTCTCTAAACATCATACAACAATTAATATCTTAAATTCTTTTATTAATACATAACTCAAATATTCTCAGGTATTATAAGTTTTTCTTTTTATAAATATATTGCTTGTTCCTTCTGCCTTCCCAAAGTGTTTCCTGAAAGTAAGAAAAGGCAATGCATGCTCTGACATTGACAGAATTTTCAGTGTTTGTATGCAAAACTTTAGAATTCCATCTCTGATTTTCTTAGGGCAATAGTGTGTGTGTGGGGGGGGAGGAATCTAGGGATCTAGGGCAGTGTGTGTGTGTTCCTACCACTGACAATAAAATCTGTACTTCTAATATTGTCTTTGAAAAACTAACAAAGGTCCTCTGCAAAATAATAGTGTTCTTTGTATGTTTATCTGCAAGAGATCAGGTAAAACTAATGTAATTTTTGTTGAAATGTTTAAAGGACATGAATTTACTAATGAAACAAACAGTAATGGCAAGTAACAAGGAAAGATTCCAACTAAGCAGATATGCAAAGTAGACTGAAACAGACAAACAAACAAAAGACACTTTTGACTTGGATATTGAGAAGCTTGAGTAAAAAGTTATTAAAATAATTGTGTAACATCATCATGACTTTAAAAAAATGTATAGTTCCTATTAGAGTAAGAATGCATTTTAGACTCTTTTGATCCAAGAGGTTTTAGATGGTTTAAACAACTATTATCTTAGAAAAAGCTTTTTTCTTTATGTTATACTGCAGCAGTATAAATCTAACTGTTAAAGTAGAAAGTCATACCCAGAAATATCAAGGTAGGAGGAAAAAAAAAGGGGGGGGGGGGGGGGGGGGGGGAAGAGAGAGACAGAGATTGTATTTCCAGCATACTTTCCACCTCAACCCAGCAATATCTGTGTATATTAACCTAGCTGGCAGCAGCAGGCAAACATATGACAGGTTTTCCTATACATGTCCTGTTATTCCAAAAGAAATGTTGACTGAACACTATTTGAGGCTTCTGTGTATTTAACAAGGATTTCTAGTTGCTCAGCAGCCCAGCTGAAGTGCGAGTTCTCAAGCTACTTGAATATTTGCAAGTGTTTTTATATTATGTGGACAGCGATATAAGAAACACCAAATGTGCACCAGCTGAAATTGTTCATGTAACACTTTAAACATCAGAGGAAGGGTTTTTATCCCATAAAACATTTTGCCTATTTTTTTACTTAAACATATCACTAAAGAACTGGACAGTAAAATACAAGTTTGATGTTGATATACTCTTCCTATGATCCATTTCTATTTCTTGACTGCAGTTATCTATATATTACTGAAAGTAAATGGTTTTTAAAAGCATTCACTGAAATTTTGAAAACAAAGAAAAAATACCTTTTAGTAAAAGCAATAAATGCAGAATTCACCTCTTCATTACAATAAATCTATGAAGGAGTTTGTTAAAGACAGAAGATTTTTGCTGATATCGCTAAGTTTATCTATTCATTTAAACACAGAGACAAATATCAATTTATTCAAAGGCGATTTTATTCATTTGCTATGTGAACAAGTAAATCAATGAAATCATTTATCCAAACCTTATCAGTGTTTGAAAATTACTTTCTCCTCCTGTTCAAACCTTTTTTTAGGAGTCATGCATAAACATGAAAGCTCTGTAAATGTGTTGTGGAAGACAGTTATGGATTGCCTTGATCATTTGTGCAAAACTTATGTTTAAGTATTCAGAATAATGTTTTTGAACTACACGATGAAAGAAAAACAAACAACAACAAAAGAGTCAAATACTAGAATGTGCATGAATTTATCTTTTATCTTTTAATAGTTTATATCTTAATCTCTTTTTCAAATTGCATATTCAAATCCAGCCAGATGATACACTTTTAGATGAGACAGTGCATTGATATGGACTTCCTAGGGAATAGATATCTATGAAAAAAGTAAGGAGGCTGCATATTTTAAAAAACTCTGTTACTCACCTTAATGCAAGGAAAAATATCCCCAGCCGAAAACCAAGATTCCTAGGCAATTTAACCCCAAAGCATTAAGTGAAGTCACTGCTGAATAATTTACAGACTTTTCAGTCACATGCATTCATAGGTCAGTCCTGTGCTTTATTACCGTGCACAGACATATATATATACACACAGACTAGGAGTATGTATTTGGTATTTATGACATTCCTCAGACTACAACTTCACAGTTTTTATTTAGCCTGATCAGCTTTCACATGTAAAAGCAGAGCTAAATGCAACTCAGTCCCCTTAAATAACTTAAAATTTCCAGCAGTTATAAGAATCATTAGGACTTACATTGTTTACATTTTCATTACCTTGGGTATTAATCATTAAACATAAATTTTACTATACACAAACATCACTGTGTGTTTCTTTACAGGTTATTCTTCCTTTGCATAATGCCACCTACTCACTGAAAATTTAGACATATTCATGAGATATTGTTCGTGTGACACTTGTTTAATATTCTACCATGCTCAATAGGAGCAATGCATACGAAGCAGGTAAAAAGAAAAAAAAATCAGAGACTTGTTATCCCATGTAAACATAATGTTTCTTATTATGCTGATGGTGTATCCAGTAAAAGTAGAGATGTATACATAGTATATGTGTCACATTTACAAATTAAATTTTTGGTAAAGAGTTTGTTGTCTTTCCTTAGCCACACATCATATGATATCTTCTTGAGAGCAAGGTCCACCTGTCTTCTGTGCCTTTTGAGATGGGGATGGAGAGCCATGTGGCAGCAAAGGCACAAGGGACGTTGATGGGTTAGAAATCACAAAAGTGCCCAGGAATTAGGGCTTCTCCCCCCCCAGAAAAAAGCAACAGGATCACTAGCCCAGATGAAGTGCATTTACACCAAGGCACACAATATGGACAATAAACAGGAAGACATTGTGCAGCAGAGAAACTATGACAAAGTTACTATCATCGAAACATGGCTACAGACTCTTCAGAAGGGATAGGCTAGGAAGGAGAGGTGGAGGCATAGCCCTGTATGTAAGGGAGTGTTTTGACTGTCTAGAGCTGAACAATGGTGATGACATGGTTGAGTGTTTATGGGTAAGAATCAAGGGGAAGGCCGATGAGACAGATGTCATGGTGGGAATCTGTTATATTTGCTATTATCTGTTATATCTGTTATTATTCAGCCCAACCAGGATGAAACTGCACATGAAATATTCTATAAGCAGCTGGGAGAAGTCTCACAATTGCTAGCCCTTGTTCTCATGGAAGACTTCAACTTACCAGATGTCTGCTGGAAATACAACACAGCAGAGAGGCCGGTCTGGGAGGTTTCTAGAATGTGTGGAAGATAACTTCCTGACACAGCTGGTGAGTGAGCCAGCTGAGAAACCTGTTGGATCTTTTGCTTATAAATAGAAAAGGACTTGTGGGTGGTGTTAAGATTGGAGACTGTCTCGGACACAACAATCATGAATTAATAGAATTTTCAATTCTTGGAAAAGTAAGGAGGGCAATTAGCAGAACTGTGACCCTGGACTTCTGGAGGGCAGACTTTGGCCTGTTTAGGAGACTGATTGGCAAAGTCCCTTGGGAGGTAGTCTTAAAGGGCAAAGGAGTCCAGGAAGGCTGGACCCTCTTCAAGAAAGAAATCCGTAAGGCACAGGAGCAGGCAGTCCCTACATGCTGAAAGATGAGCTGGTGTTGAAGAAGACCAGCCTGTCTGAACAGAGATCTGTGGCTAGGGTTCAGGAAGAAAAAGAGAGTTTGTGACCTTTGAAAGAAGGGGTGGGTCACTCAAAAGTTCTACAAAGATGTCGTGAG
The DNA here is from genome assembly GCF_009769625.2 of Cygnus olor. Taxonomy (NCBI): domain Eukaryota; kingdom Metazoa; phylum Chordata; class Aves; order Anseriformes; family Anatidae; genus Cygnus; species Cygnus olor. The sequence continues at coordinate 56,900,792 of NC_049170.1, forward strand.
GCTGTGTAGGGACAAAATTAGAAGGGCCAAAGACCAACTGGAGCTCAATCTGGCTACTGTTGTTAAAAACAATAAAAAATATATATATATATAAATACATAAACAAGAAAAGGAGTACTAAGGAGAATCTCCATTGTTTATTGGATGTGGGGGGAAACATAATGACAAGAGATAAGGAAAAGGCTGAGGTACTTAATGCCTTCTTTGCTTTAGTCTTTAGCAGCAAGACAGGTGTTCTCTGGGAACTCAGCCTCCTGAGCTGGAAAGCATGGATGGGGCGCAGAATGAAGCCCTCATGATCCATGAGGACATGGTTAGCAACCTGCTAAACCATGTAGATGTACACAGATCTATGAAGCCAGATGGGATCCACCTGAGGGTACTGAAGGAGCTGGCAGAAATGCTTGCCAAGTTGCTTTCCATCATTTATCAGCAGGCCTGGCTATCAGGGGAGGTCCCAGTTGACCGGAGGCTAGCAAACGTGATGCCCATCTACAGGACAGGCTGGAAAGAGGATCTGGGAAACTACAGGCCTGTCAGTCTGACCTCAGTGCTGGGGAAGCTCATGGAGCAGATTATCTTGAGTGTCATCATGCAGCACTTCCAGGGCAACCATGTGATCAGGCCCAGTCAGCATGGGTTTATCAAAGGCAGATCCTGCTTGGTGAACAAGATCTCCCTCTAAGGTGACATGCTCAGTGGACAAGGGAAAGGCTGTGGATGTGCTCTACCTAGACTTCAGTAAGGCTTTTGACACTGTTTCACACAACATTTTCCCAAAGAAGCTCGCTGCTCAAGGCTTGGATGGGTATAGGCTTCATTGGGTTAAAAACTGGCAGGGTGGCCAGGCCCAAAGAGTCTTGGTGAATGGAATTAAATCTATCTGGAGGCTGGTCCCTAGTGGTGTCCCCCAGGGATCAGTACTGGGGCCAGTTCTCTTCAGTATCTTTATCATTGATGTGGATGGGGGGATCGAGTGCAGCCGCAGTAAGTTTGCAAACACCAAGTTAGGTGTTAGTGTTGATCTACCTAGCCAACTGTGCGACATTCAACAAGGCTAAGTGCCAGATCCTGCACTTGGGCAAAACACCTCCATGCAATGCTACAGACTGGGGGAAGAGTGGCTGGAAAGCTGCCTGGATAAAAGGGACCTGGAGGTATTGGTTGATAGCCAGCTGAATATGAGCCATCAGTGTGCTCAGGTAGCCAAGAAGGCAAACAGCATTCTGGCTAGTCAGCAGGACTAGGGAAGTGATTGTCCGTCTGTACTTGGCTCTGGTGAGGCAGCACCCTGAATGCTGTGTACAGTTTTGGACACCTTAGTACAAGAAGGACATCAAGGTGCTGAAGTGTGTCCAAAGAAAGGGAATGAAGCTGGTGAAAGGTCTAGAGAACAAGTCTGAGGAGCAGCTGAGGGAGCTGGGGTTGTTTAGCTTGGAGAAAAGGAGACTCAGGGGAGACATTACTGTAGTTCAGAATTACCTTAAAGGAGATTATAGAGAGGTGTGGATTGGTCTATTCTCCCATGCACCAAGTGACATGATGGGAGAAAATGGCCTTAGGTTGCATCAGGGGTTGAAAGGGTTGTGAAGCATTGAAAGGGTTGTGAAGCATTGGTTATGAAGCACTGAAAGGGTCACTGAAAGGGTTGTGAAGGATTGGAACAGGCTGCCCAGGAAAGTGGTTAAGTCACCATCCCTGGAGGTCTTTAAGCAACATATAGATGTAGAACTGAGTAGCATGGTTTAGTGGTGGACTTGTCAGTGCTGGGTTAGAAGTCTTTTCCAACCTAAATGATTCTATGATTCTTTATGGATTCTGAGCTGCATTCTTTTAATACAATAGAGAACAGGTACATAATTGTAATTTGTTGTGCTTAGCTCCAGCCCTACACTCCTAAGAAGTGGATGCCAATGATCACAACTTCAGCAGCTCATGGTTAACAGCAGCCATGCAACAGCCCTCTTGGAGAGTAACAATTATTTTAAGAACTGGCTTGTGAACACAAAGACATGTGTCCCTAAAAGATATAGTTTTTGTTTGTTTGTTTCTTTGTTTCTTTGTTTTTCTGTTGGTCATGCTATTACTGTAACAGGAATATTATGATCGTTAAGCAAATGATAAAATACACCTTGACACCTCAAGGCTACACTGTAAAATCTGATAATGTCTTGTAAGTGATTGATAATATCACTTTGCAGCTCCTTCTGTAAAAAGTGGTTTCTTCTGGCAGAAGTCATTTTGTCTTACATCAATGGGTATGGGAATGGGTAAGCCGTTGGCCACTGCTGTGAAAGAGAAACTTTTCTATAATGGTAAAACTGATGGCAACTGCTAAAAATTCAGTAACACAATCAGAAGAATCAATTTATGTCTAGGCAAAAGATAACAGTTAAGATGTTGGTCATCCTGAGCACATGTCTATTAATAGGAATAACAGTTATGCATGCTTTTTATCGCAATTCTCTCTCTCAGGATAGAAGGACAGTATTTAAATCTTCATAGACAGACACAGAATTTTAAAAAGCAAAAAGGCGCAACAACCTCAAATGAATGTAGAAACTGTGTGTGCTTTCAACTCTAAGTTGAATCATGCTATAAATAATCCATGAAAACCAATGTTTCTTCAAAAAAAGTAGGAAGCTTTAAAAAACATAGAGAAAAGACATGTCCAGCATAAGCAGAAGCAAGGTGTGAAAAGGTTATATGAGGCCCTGGGCAACCTGATCTAATGGGTAGCATTCCTGCCTATGGCAGGGGGTTGGAACTGGGTGATTTTTAACGTCCCTTCCAACCCAAGCCATTCTATGATTCTATGATAAAAGCAAGATCTGTATTTAACTTTAAAAAGCTGAGGAAAAGGAATTTTAAAAGAATGAAGAGAAATAGATTTCTGAACCATAGTGAAACTGTTAGGTGATACTTAGACTTTTCAAAGGCCATTCCACCTTTTGTAATAGAATTAGGAACTGAAAGCAGAGCACCACTCAGTTTCAGAAAAAGTCAGTCAGGATAGCCCAAATCATCTTTATTGTTAGATAAAGCTACCACAGTTAATATATGCCCATGGACTTAGTTTAATGGAAGTATATAGAGGCTTCATTATTTAAAAAAAAAAAAAGTGCCTGAAGAAGGATCACAAACCACCTACAACCATCACTGTTAGCAATGAAGACTGAAGGTGAGAGTTGGGTAATGCTAGAGAGAGCTCTGTTCAAATTTGAAACCAATTTCCCTTTGCAATACATATAAAGATATGATCTTCCTAAGACTTAATAGAAAACATCTCTGAAGAAAAAGAGACAGCTCTGAAATTATTTAATAAGGTTGACAAGCAGCCAATAAGAAGGTTAATTTTGAGTTGTCAGTAAAGATTTAATCACACAGTGGATCAAAATCATGACAATATGGCCATGCAGTGGAGACATGGGGAGAGGTTTAGGATTAAAAAAGGAAACAAGAAGACTGAATTCATAATAAATACAAAAGAATTCCTGAACTGAAAAAATAATCAAAATAAAACTGTAACAATGCAATAGCACATAAGAAATCAAATATTTGGGCTATCAGATAGAACAAGCTACATAAGAAAATAATTAAGGTTCAGTATAATACCTTTAAAATTAACATTGTGTTGTTTTAAATCTGATAATACTAAACTTAAAAATATAGTTATCAATTGAAAAGGAAGAACATCCACAAAATAAGGACAAGAGGACTGGAAAATGTATGCTGCTTATCAAATAAGCTCCTTGCTCCCAGCACTAAGCTGTTATCAAAACCACCTTTAAGATAGAAGAAGCACTGATAAGACATTGTGTGTCTTGAAGGATAACCTCTAATTAGGGTACTGTTTTCTAAGGATGTTATAACCTTATTTTTGATTTATTACAAACACTAAGAGATAACTTAGTCTAATATTGTTCTTGGTCAATTACCTATGCGTGTACATCATCTTATTCCAGCCTTTGAAGATTTTAAAGCCAAGAAAAGACAGGGGAAAAAAAAAAAAAAAAAAAAAAAAAAAAAGTTTTTCCTTTCAGAGAAAGATTTTACTTATTTTAAGATGTAGTTATACTGAATGATATTATCCTCATCTAGTAGTTGGCTTCATTGAGTTTGGTGCCTGTGTCCTAGGCTAAGACACTAATTAATCAGAGACTTATATAACATATCTTTCAAATCTGGTATTCACTGTAGTATGCATGTAAGTCCTTAAAGAGCCCCACTTTAGCACCTGTTCTTGATGACCACCTATCACCATATTTTAGTGAATTCTGTAGGAACCATCTTGCATTCCACTGCTGATATGGACACACAGAAAAGGTCAATCCAAATATTTTAAAGTATAGTTATATTTACTTTTATTTATTTATTTTAAAACCCAGTATACCAGGGGGCAGGCTTACTCCATCTGAGAGCACATTGCATGTCTCAGTATTGAGCATCAAGGCTTTGGTTATCAGCAGGCAGTATCTGCTGCTCTCTTAAGCAACTTGGGTCTGTTTTGACTTAGAAAAAAATAATCCCTGGAACTTTGAGCAACATGATCTACTAGAAGGTGACCCTAACTATGGCAGGGGGGTTGGAACTAGATGATCTTTAAAGGACCCTTTAAACCCAAACCATTCCATTATTCTATAGGCACTGTAAGCACACTAGTCAATAATTAAGATAAAACCAGACACTTAAATAGATGAGCCACAGCATTTTGAAACCTTGGTAGCCAATTACTGTGTTTAGCTCTGGGCTCCCCAGTACAAGAGGAACATAGAACTACTGGAGCAAGTCCAGAGGAGGGCTACAAAGATGATTAGAAGACTGGAACACCGGTTGTACGAGGACAGGCTGAGAGCGCTGGGCCTGTTTAGCCTGGAAAAGAGAAGACTGAGGGGAGAACTCATCAAGTTGTATCTGAGGGGAGGGTGTCAAGAGGATGGAGCCAGTCTCTTTTCAGTTGTGCCCATCAACAGAACAAGAGGCAGCAGGCACAAACTGAAGCACAAGAAGTTCCAGTTGAATATGAGAGGGCACTTCTTTACTGTGAGGTTGACAGAGCACTGGAACAGGTTGCCCAGAGAGGCTGTGGGCAACCTCATGGAGGAAAGGATATCTCCTTTCATAGAGATATTCAAAACCCGCCTGGATGACATCCTGCGCAACATGCTCCAGGTGATCCTGCTTGGCAGGGGGGTTTGGACTAGATGATCTTCAGAGGTCCCTTCCAACCTTGGCTATTCTGTGATTCTGTGATCAATACAAGATCATCAATAGCTGATCTTTAAGGTCCCTTCCAACCTAAATCATTGTATGATTCTATGAATTGCTAAAACACACTGATGATTTTTTTGATGCCATAAGTTATGAACAAACAAAACCCAAAGCCCATGGAAAATAAACTAGACAGTCAACCGCGTGGATTTTGGGGAATATAACATCAAATTCCTGATGTGAGCGCGGATGAATGACCTCTGAAAAAATACAAGGAGCTTGAATGGGTGGGAATACTCTAAGAAAATATCAAATTTCTTGCTCTTCTGACCTTATTTGTCTCATGGTGTCTTGAGCTATTTCACTGCAGCCTTTGTTTTATTTATTATTTATTATTTATCATTTATCATTTATTATTTATTTATTTGTTTGTTTATTTTTTGCTATGGATCCCTTGGTGTTTTGGATTGGAATTGTGATAGGCTCTCAATTTGCTGCCAGAGACAGGTAAGTAAATTGTGAGTGCTTCCCATATTTCATATCATTCAGCATGACTACATTGCCCACTAGGATTGATAAGGGAAAATATATACCAAAGGAAAAACGAGTGGCAGGAGATCCATCTCAACTAGAGTATGTATTACACTGCCCTGTAGAACAGCTAGAACATTATGCTTAGGCAATAATATAAAACAAATCAGTTTGCACAGGTACAGCAATACATTAGATGACTTTCATTTGCATCATCATATTTGGGTCTGCTAAGAAAGATGCAGATGATTCTAGATTAAGTAAGCAGAGCTATCAGAGAGCTAATTTTGAGAGCTAAATTTGGAAGGTTAATGTGTATATTTAGAGCTACAAAGATGTCCTGTTATTTCTCCTAATGGGGTTTCATTTTTTCAGTATCCATGTTTTTTTCAGTATCCAGGTGCTCAATTGCTGTCCTGAACCTACAGGAATGTCAGGAATGTGATACTATGAGATCATGCATTTCGCTTAAAAAAAAAAAAAAAAAAAACACTAGAATTCATAATTTCGTACTCACTATACCAGAGTATATCTGTGGATTAAATCAAAATTCTCTTTATGATAATGTATCATTCAATGACACTGAATTCGTCCAGGGGATTTTATGCTCTAATACTATCTCAAGATCCTTTTCATCATTTGAATTTAGTCTTTTAGTTACAGTAATAGGTTTAGATTAGCTAAGTTGAAATATTCAGCACGGACACACTATCATATTCATTTTGCTGATCCTTTGAGATTGGTGCAGTTAGCATTTTTCAAGTCTCATTCCCAAAGAGCTTTATGTGAACATAATGTTACTATACATTAAATCCAGCTAAAAGTGACATAGTTTAATGCTTCATAAATTCTCCCGTTTGCCATCCAACTGCACTTAGCAAGCTCAGCTGACAAGGTGATCTGTACATCATTGCTCATGATGATTTATGCTGAAGGTTTGTAATTCTTTACTTTTGGTAAGCTCTATGACCAGCATGCATAGCAACATAGCATCAGCTCTCAAACTTTAGAGCTATACTTATTTTATATTATCTATGGACACAATAATAGGTTACACACAGTAGATGCAGACAGCCCAAAGAAGCAGAAGTAACCAGTAAATTCTGATTTTCTGGGAAAGATATAAGACAGTATGACTCAAAGTTCATACTTCCAATCTTGCTATGTTAACTTTGTGAGACCTGAAACTCTAGGGAAAGTAGTAAAGCTATAGGAAAGAAAAGATGGGCTGTACAGACACTTATGTTAGCAGAGGTCATAAAGATAGTTATTGTGAACTCTTGCAATATGAAATTTGCAAGGATTATTGATCCTCCTCTCTTATTCATATTACTTAAACTCCTAAAAATCTACCACTAGAGCAGGAAGAAGCTAACGACAAACATTCCCTGTGTCCCTTGGACAAAATTTTACATTCAAAATACATCTCATCTGTTTGCTAACACAGGTTACTAGGATTTCATTGCCATAGGATGGCTGTCTCTGAACTGGCATCCTACAGTCTACAGTAAAAAAGAATGTAATCCATGATGCTGTCCTGATCTCTGGCTCTGAACAGCTCCACCTCATAGAATCACAGAATCACAGAATCGTCTAGGTTGGAAGAGACCTCCAAGATCATCTAGTCCAACCTCTGTCCTAACACTAACAAGACCTCCACTAAACCATATCACTAAGGACTACATCTAAACGTCTTTTAAAGACCTCTAGGGATGGTGACTCAACCACTTCCCTGGGCAGCCCATTCCAATGCCTAACAACCCTTTCAGTAAAGAAGTTCTTCCTAATATCCAACCTAAACCTCTCCTGGCGCAACTTTCGCCCATTCCCCCTCGTCCTGCCACCAGGCACGTGGGAGAACAGACCAATCCCCACCTCTCTACAGCCTCCTTTAAGGTACCTATAGAGAGCGATGAGGTTGCCCCTGAGCCTCCTCTTCTCCAGGCTAAACAACCCCAGCTCCCTCAGCCGCTCCTCGTAAGACTTGTTCTCCAGACCCCTCACCAGCTTCGTTGCCCTTCTCTGGACTCTCTCGAGCACCTCCATGTCCTTCTTGTAGCGAGGGGCCCAAAACTGAACACAGTACTCGAGGTGCGGCCTCACCAGAGCCGAGTACAGGGGGACAATCACCTCCCTAGACCTGCTGGCCACGCTGCTTCTTATACAAGCCAGGATGCTGTTGGCCTTCTTGGCCACCTGAGCACACTGCTGGCTCATATTCAGCTGCCTATCAACCAGTACTCCCAGGTCCTTCTCGGCCAGGCAGCTTTCCAACCACTCATCTCCCAGCCTGTAGCTCTGCTTGGGGTTGTTGCGCCCCAGGTGCAGGACCCGGCACTTGGCCTTGTTGAACTTCATACAGTTGACCTCAGCCCATCGGTCCAGCCTATCCAGATCCTCCTGCAGAGCCTTCCTGCCCTCGAGCAGATCGACACACGCACCTAACTTGGTGTCATCTGCAAACTTACTGAGGGTGCACTCGATCCCCTTGTCCAGGTCATCGATAAAGATATCAAAGAGGACCAGCCCCAGCACTGAGCCCTGGGGGACTCCACTAGTAACCGGCCTCCAACTGGATTTGACTCCATTCACCACAACTCTTTGGGCCCGGCCATCCAGCCAGTTTTTAACCCAACGAAACGTACGCCAGTCCAAGCCACGAGCAGCCAGTTTCTTGAGGAGAATGTTGTGGGGAACGGTGTCAAAAGCCTTACTGAGGTCAAGGTAGATCACATCCACAGCCTTCCCCTCATCCACCAGGTGTGTCACTTTGTCATAGAAGGAGATCAGGTTCGTCAAGCAGGACCTGCCTTTCATAAACCCATGCTGACTGGGCCTGATCGCCTGGTTGCCCTGCAAGTGCCGCGTGACAACATTCAAGATAATCTGCTCCATGAGCTTCCCTGGCACTGAGGTCAAACTAACAGGCCTATAGTTCCCCGGGTCTACCCTCCGGCCCTTTTTGTAGATGGGCGTCACATTTGCTAGCCGCCAGTCGATTGGGACCTCTCCTGATAGCCAGGACTGCCGATAAATGATGGAAAGTGGCTTGGCCAGCTCCTCTGCCAGTTCGCTCAGTACCCTCGGGTGGATCCCATCCGGCCCCATTGACTTGTGTACATCCAAGTGCTGTAGCAGGTCGCCAACCATTTCCTCGTGGATAGCGAGGGCCACATCCTGCTCCCCATCCCCTTCCACCAGCTCAGGGTACCGGGTATCCAGAGAACAACTGGTCTTGCCGGTAAAGACTGAGGCAAAGAAGGCATTGAGCACCTCAGCCTTTTCCTCATCTTTTGTAACTAAGTTTCCCCCCGCATCCAGTAAAGGATGGAGATTCTCCTTAGTCCTCCTTTTTGTGTTGATGTATTTGTAAAAACTTTTTTTGTTATCTTTAACGGCAGTAGCCAGCCGGCTATGTTGCCTGCTCTGCATATGTTGCCTGCTCTGCAATAATGACATGAGTTTCGTTCCACTGAAAAAATGAAAGAGTTGGCAAGCAGAGGAAGATTCACATTTAAGGAAGATATGTATAGGTGCTGGAATAAGACTACCAAAAATTCTATTGCCAAAATAAAAAAGGAACTCCATATTCATTTTAGTTTAAGGCAAAGCCCATTATTTAATACACTTTTTATTTTATTTTATTTTATTTATAATAATCTTTCTGAGCACACTAATTTCTCATGCTCTACATATACATGTATTCATCATAAACATTCGAAGGACAAATTTAAGCTTATTGCTGTCAGCTGTTAATTATAAAGATCTTGACAGATGAATTTATGTAAATTAGCAGTTAGGCTATTTTAATTACTTTTGTAGAAAGCATCTTCTTAGTGCTGCCTGTCCTGCACTGTTGTTCCCCAAAATGAATTATGGACATTTTAACATCTGTCATGACATAGTTCCTTAAGTCTTTATGCAGTGGATATTTCATTGAAAGGGAAATAATCCTTCATGACGGAAAACTCTTCTAAACATAATTATGAATCTTGTCATTACATTTGACATAGCATTTAGTATGTATTTTCTTATGCCAGTGATCTTCACGAATTTAAACAAACAGAAAATTGTAACGCAAAAAGATTAATATGCAGGTTGGTTTATAAGTATGCAACTATTATATTTGAGAATAGAATAGAGTAGAATAGAATAGAATAGAATAGAATAGAATAGAATAGAGCAGAGCAGAGCAGAGCAGAGCAGAGCAGTTGGAAGGAACTTTCAAGATCATCTATTCCAACTACCTGACCTCTTCAGGACTTACCAAAAGTTAAAGCATATTAATGAGGGCATTGTCAAAATGCTTCAGGTATACTGACAGGCATGAGGCATCACCCAGCTCTCTAGGAAGCCTGTTTCAGTGTTTGATCACCTTCACACTAAAGAAATTTTTCCTAATGTCTAGTTTGAACCTTTCCAGTCATAGCTTTATGCTGTTCCCACGCATCTTGTCATTGATTACCAGGGAGAAGAGATCAGCACCTCCCTCTCCACTTCCCCTCCTCAGGAAGGTGTAGAGAGCAATGAGATCATCTCTCAGCCTTCTTTTCTACAAAGTAGACAACCCAAACGTCTTCAGCATCTCCTCACAGGACATGTCTTCCAGCCTTTTTATTAGCTTCGCTAAGCTACTTTTCAAGTATTTTAACATCCTTTTTATATTGTGGAGCCCAGAATTGCACCTAATATTTAAGTTGAGGCTGCACCAATGCTAATTATAGCAGGAGAATCACCTCTTTTAACTGGCTGGCTATGCTGTGCTTAATCCTAAAATGCTGTTTGCCCTTTTGGCTGCCAGGGCACACTGCTGACTCACAATGAGCCTACTGTCCACCAGTACCCCCAGATCCCTTTCTGCAGGGCTGCTTTCCAGCCACTTGTCTCCCAGCCTGTACCTGTGTCTGGCATTACTCTATCCTAGGTGCAAAACCTGGGATTTTCCTTTTTGAAATTCATACTGTTGCTAATAGTCCAGTGCCCCAATATATCTAGATCCCTCTGCAAAGCCTTCCATCCCTTCAGGGAGTCGACAGTACCTCCCGGTTTAGTGATGTCATTAAACTTGCTAAGGATACACTGCACTCCTGTACTTCCATCATTGAAAACATATATATGTCACATAAAAAAACACTAGCAATTAAGCTGATACCAGTTTATCACAAATAGTCAACATAAGAATTCATATAGGATGTTTAAAGGGCTAACAGAGGTAAAAAGGAATGCTTATTAGGTGTTACAGGTAATTACAGATTTAAATTAATTGAGGTGTGCTCATTACAATCATAGTGCTCCTTCTGAATATTACACTCCTTACTCATCAGACATGTAATGTGCTCCGCACATTCACACAGCATAACCAATATCACTTTTCTGCTTTTCAAGCCCAAGGAAAAAGATTCAAATTTTACAGAAATTAAATTTTGGGGTAAAATCTATTTTGTAGTAAGCAAGTGTTATTAATGTTCAATGTCATATGTAAATATTTTAAAACATAATTTGACTATGTTAATGCTGTTTAGGGCCGCTTCTTTGATACTTTATATCAGCATGATTAATATTTCTCTCTTTATTTAAGTTCAATAACTAGAATTAGTGTTTCCACATAGAAAACCCCTAGGAATACTAGCCATAAGATTTAACCCTCTTTCTTTTTGAAGTTATGGATGCCCCATCCATGGAAGTGTTCAAAGCCTTGTTGGATAGGTTTTGGAGCAACATGGTATGGTGGAAGGTGTCCCTGACAATGGTAAGAGTATTGGAACTAGGTGATCCTTAAGGGTCCCTTCCAACCCAAACCATTCTATGATTCTGTGGTTCTTCATATCATCCAATCCTCAAGGAAATGAAGTTGTGCCATTTACCTCTACAACTACAATAGCTAGGAGTTAGAAACCTCATGTTGTCAAGCAATATCTTCATAAAGGTATGAAAGTTATTTATATGAGAGGCTAATCCCATTATTTCATGTGACGGAGCCCTAGTCCCTGATTGAGATGTTTTTTTACTGCAATATAGTGTTGAGAAAAAATTATGAGTGTTTCCGAAGGTCAAACCATGGATATAAAGACAGTAAAACAATCCAATAGTTAAAAGTCACAACAATGGGGGTTAAAGCAATAAATAAAGAATATAATGGTGAATAGACAAAAAAAAAAAAAAAAAAAAATCTCGTGTACCAAGTCTTAAGTCTGATCTGTATCCGTAAAAAGCCCTTCGGACTATTTTTTCATGTTTCATAGGGTTAGAATATGACAGAATGGAACACAGAAAGAGAAATGGGGTGGGGTGGGGAGAGAGAGTGGGAGAGAGGGAGAGAGGATATAGTGTTTCCTTCTAGCTTTGGACATAAGATCATTAAAAACAAAACAACCAACCAACCAACCCTCCCCCCCCCCCAACACACACACACACACAAAACAGCAAAACAATCTTAAGCACATGTTCCATCTGTTTCAGCTACAAAGAAGACCCAGACATAAACCTGGTCTCCAACTGAACTTGGTCAAATGAAAATGAATTTGAGGCTGATTTATGCAAAAGAGCATGCTTTTGTCTTGATATTCTGTTGAATGACAAACATATAAGATCATATAAATGTCACCTAAATCCTGGTCTGTTGTTAAAGAAGCATAGGATAACTTAGGTTGGAGGTCATTTAGTGCAATCCTCTCCACCAAGCAAACACAATTTCAAACTTAAGTTGCTCAGGGTCTTCTCCAGTCAAGTTTTAAAAATCTCCAAAAATGGAGATTTCACAACTTCTCTGAGAAACCTGCTCTGGGGATTAGTCACTCTCACTGTGATTTCCACCACTCTGGCCCTTTATATCAAATCAGAACTGTTTTTGTTCCAACCAACTTGTAACTGCAGTCTGTGTCTTACTCATATCTTATGGGGAAAAATTAGTACCTCTGCTCAATCTCAACCAAGATTGCCTTTTAAATGAGATATTATGGAAAATTATTTTATTATGTTATTTAGTAACCATAGGGTTACTAAAAAGTATTGTTTTGTTTTTCCTCCCTCTCTCTACTATTTGGAAAATCCTTTATAGAGTTTATATACTAGAGAATAAGCACATTACCCTTTGTGTGAGTTTGTTTGTCCATGGGATTATTTCTTTTTTTTGGTGATAAATCTCAAAGAAGCCTTTTTTACTCAGTGTTGGCAGTCATTAGTATAGGAAATGAAAGAAGATGCTATGTAATGTACATGGAAAAAATAAATACATAATTGGTATAAATATAAAGCTGAGAAACACAGAGAACTGAGTCACATTAAGTAAACTGTAGTGCGAGATATATTTTGAATATGACAAAAGTGTTAGGGTATTGTTCTTTCATATGCGAAGCAGAAACAACAGTGCTTAGAAGTGTCACTTTGTGTTTCTGCCTGTATCTATTTTTGCATATGTTGGTACAACTGCAGGTGTTGTTAATATCAAACCTGAAAGATGAAGAATTTGTTTCCACTTTCCCTTAGAACAGACATGAAATGTTCACATTATTGTCAAAACTCTACCAAACTATACACCAGGCAAAACTTTTGAGGAAGCAAAACTCACAGCTATTTCAAAAAGCATGGCAAAATACTCAAAGCTATGACTATATCACTTTCAAAATGTGATCCTGTAGAGTTTTTAAGAATGGCAGGAATGCAAGTAGAAAAGTTTTTTTTTTCTTTTCTTTTTTTTTTCATTTTTCTTTCTTGTGGGCTTTTTGTTTGCAGTTAATAAGAGGGATTTTATTTCATTAAGAACACATAAAACATACGAAAATATATATATATATATTATATATATATATATATATATATATATATATATATATATATAAAACCCTCTATATAAACAACCCAAGTGATTGTATTCCACAACGAAAACAGATGATTGCTCATGGATTTTTAAGATCAGGTTTCTGTTACGGAAACAGAACAGGTCAATGAGACAATTCCCACAGAACTGCAAGACCAGATAAATTTACTCCTCATTTAGGTGAAGGAAGAAATACAATCCGAGTTCTGCTCCTTCTGACTCATTCAGACTCCTCCACTTGGAAGTGTTTGTTATTCCACCTTCAGAACAATAATGCCATTCTACAATAGAAGTTTTTGTTTTTCATTTTTTGTTTACAAAGAATACATGCAGGGTCCCATTTTTGACTATCAGACATTTTTTCCAGGCTTTGCATGATTTATGTGTAAAGATTTAAAAAAAAAAAAAAAAAGAGGATTCCCCTTCCCTCTTAAATGATTAGCTTAGCTTGGTGTGCTAAATATGAAACAAAATATAGAAACAACAAAACCTCAATGCTCAAACATAGTAATAACAAAATATCAGTGCTCAGTAAGATTGACGGGCATTGTAAAATTTATAGTCATACAACCTAGTCATGTTGTGTCCCAAAATCGTTTGCTCTTGTTCTTGTTTCAACTGGGATAGAGTTAATTTTCTTCATAGTGATTATATCACACTCCCTCAAACCACCATGGCAAGAGCCACATGGTTACAATGGTGGAAGCAAACACTGAATGGCTGGAAACATATCCTGTGTCCCATAGCACCACCTGAACATTATCCTGGGCGATGAAAAACAAGTCTTACGGCACCTCAAAAAGAATTGAGTCAGGTAACTGGACTCATTTCTGAAACAACCTCACAGACACCTGGGCCAAAGAGCATGGCACATGGTATATCATATCCCTATCATGCACCAACCTCCAGGAAAATTTAACAATACAATGGACTGTTAAAGAATACTCTCTGAAAGCAATGGGTGCTGGGACTTTCAAATATTGGGATACACAATTAGCAAAAGCCACCTGGAGATCAACACTAGGATCAACACTAGGAGATCTGCCAACAGAGCTGGCCATACCCAATCAAAACTCTTACATACTGTAGAAGCAGATAAAGTCCCTGTAGCAGTCATTAAAAAAAAAAAAAAAAAAAAAAAAAAAAAAAAAAAAAAAAAAAAAAAAGGGGAAGATGGTTTGGGTTATTCCTGCCTCAGGCAAAGGCAAACCCATCTGTGGGAATGCCTTTGCTCAGGGACCTTGGTGCATTTGGTGGGTAAGTGGAAGGATGGGGAAGTCCAATGTGTACTTCAAGGGATTTAACTTGGGGTGAGAATAGCCAATGATTTGAATTGTATGATGTTAATTGCTACATAATGCTGAATGTCATCATTACTATGGTTGCTATATGTTACATCAGAGGTAATACAGTAAGAGTCAGCCAGATCAATGAAGAATGAATTTTGATGGAACTAAGCAAAGTGCAGCAGTGATGGAACCAGAACTTGCCTCAGCATGCAACAATTCAACACCATTCACCATCTCTCCTGCCCAGAAGGACTGCTATGAAAGATGGAGATCAGAGTCATGGACTAAATGAACTCTACAGTCATTTTAGAGGATTGGCCCATAGACTTTTATCTGTTTGTATATATCAAAAGATATATATGGTGATTAATAGGTGTAATATAGGTATGAGAAGTAAAAGTATGGGACCTGAGCATGATCTAAATGGTGTGGAATAAGGGGTGGATATTGTCCTGGTTTCAGCTGAGATAGAGTTAATTTTATTCATAGGAGCTGGTGTGTGCCATGTTTTAGATTTAGGAGAAAAATAATTCTGATAACATATTGATGTTTAAGTTGTTGCTGTGCAGCACTTACACTAACTCAAGCAATTTTCAGCTTATCACACTGCCCTGCCACTGAGGAGGGTGGATGTGCACAAGAAGTTGGGAGGGGACAGAACCAGGACAACTGACCCAAACAGACCAAAGGGATATTCCACACCATATGGCATCATGTGGGACAATAAAAACTGGGAGGGTTAGCCTGGGGATATTGCTGCTTGGGGATTGGGCATCAGTTGGTGTGTGTTGAGCAATTGCATTGTTCATCACCTGTTTTTAAATATATATATACATATATATATAATTAGTACAATCATAATAGAGAATATAGTTTTCTGTTTCTATCCTATTAAATTGTCTTTATCTCAACCCACAAGTTTTTAATTTTTTTTTTCCTTCTGATTCCCTCCCCCATCCCACTTGGCACGGGGGGAGGGGGGGAAGGGAAGGGACGAGCAAACAGCTGTGTGGTGCTTAGCTGCCTGCTGAGTTAAACTACAACAGTTCTGCAACCTGGAGAGTTAATGACTGTTAAAAAATCTTTATGAATACTAAGATAGGCTCTAAAATGGTATCAGAATAGCTTAACTGATAACAGAAACCATCTACGTATACAGACATTATGTACTGGCTTCCTTTAACTACATTTATTGTGAAACGAATTTTAAGTAAGACCAGTTTTTGGAAGGCAAGTTAAGAGGGCAAGAGGGGAAATAAATGCAGTCTGGGCATTTATATCACATTTCCAACATTGAATAGTGAAAATAAGCAAAAGTGTAAACTCAGGTATGCATGCACATATATACAGGAACTCTAGGAGTAAGAAGCTAGCTATTGTGAAAGCAGTGGAGAAAAAAAAAATCATCAGTAAAGATAGGACATTAAAAATGCTAGAAGAGGGGAAAAGCTAAATCAATTTTTAGAGAAAAAGGCTTGATTTAAATATATTGGTAAATATGTAGACACAAAAAGAGAGGAAAAGAACTGTCTGAGTTAAAAAAAAAAAAAGTATGTTTCTTCGGGAGATAGGCACAGCTATTTTCAGTATGTTTATGATTCTGTTAGTCTATTTATTTATTTATTTATTTATTTTTGTCAAGTGAGGATGTTTTCTCTATTGGAGTAAGCAAAAGATTTTTCCCCTTCTCCAAATCTTTGGTAGTAAAATGTGCCAGTAATACTTTAAGATATCCTGAAAGAACTAAAATTGTGATTAATGAGGCTGGGAAGGGGAATCATTTAAATAGGAAACATTTATTATTTCATCTACATGCAAATATCCAATATAATGTAGAACATGAATACTATATCCTTGGATAGAGTGAAGCAGCATACAAAAAGCATCCTTTCTTAATCTTATGCATCCGTTATTGTTGGAGCCCATCTCCAAGGATACAACAGCAGAACTTCCATGGCTCGTGATTTCTGTGCTTACTGGAATAATTAGATTTACAGGAAGCTTAATATTGTTTTAAACTGTGTGGTTAGGGTGCAAACTTGGTAATTTCTTCACTTAAACAAGTTGGTAAACTATACCAGAATCATGAACAACTAAAACCTGGCAAGAAAACTGAACCAAAAAAGTACTTAAACTTCTTAAATTTCTTTCAGTTTAAATTAATAGTTAGCTTAAACATCAAGCTTCAGTTGACTGTTTTTTTATTTTTTTTTTTAACTGAAAATTGATTATCTGAAAATGCCACTAAAAGAGGAATAGTGATGTTTAATTGAAGATGATACCTCTGAATCCTGTGAAACTGAAGCTAAAAGCCAATTATATCCCACATCCAACAGTGCAGATGGTGCCAACCAGAGTAAAAGAAATTTCATTGGTGTGAGGTAATGACCAAATATAATATTAAGTGAATTGTGAACTGAATTGTGACAACAGCTTGAGGAAAACAGTACGAGATAAACCATTCTTCTTTATACAATTCTATTTTTCTGTATTTTGCTTGGGTTGCTTTATTTTCCTTTATTATGAATATCCTATAATGCTTTTGAGTCATAAATTAGTATGTTTATACATTTAATTCATAACACATATGTATCCTTATTTCTTGTATTTCATCAAATAACTTGCCATATTCTTGGATTGTAAAGGCATGTTTGTACAAAACTGCTCTCAAAAATGTAAACTGAGAATTTTGAGACATGCTAGGTACAGTGAACCAATTAGACAGAAAATGGTTAACCCTCAATAAATGAGGATTCTGAGAGTCTGGAGTTGTTCAGTGTTGGTATTTTTTATAAAAAGAACTATATTTATCACTTGATATGAACAGTACCATATATTATATGTTATATACATGGTTATTATATGTTATATACATGGGTTATATGAATCTGATGATTAATTCATGTTACCTCTACTTCATATTATAGTTTACTTCTTGATTCCTTAGTTTGACACTGATGTGAATCAGATACTGAAGTTTGTCTTTTACATTTCAGTATTTTTCTACAAGCAAAAAGCATTAATGTTAATTAACACATATGTGCCACATGCCACAGATATTCATATATGTCCCTTTTGAGGGAACTTTGGAAATAGTTTTCTGTATTCCATTATGGTCTTCAAAAGCAGTAGATCAGGCATCTGTAATTTTTGCCAAGTTAGAACTTGTAATGCAAAACACAAGTGTGTACCTACCATTTTTATATATGTTTTCCCAGGATTAAAAATGAGGCTTGAAGCCTGATACACTCTTTGCACATAATAGAACTTGGAAGTTCCATGCAATGACTTTTTAGTCAGTGGAGCAGTGAACTGCTTGCAGCAGTTTTTTCCTCTGTTTATTTGGAGCTGTGATCTGGTGCACATCACCATGCAAACATGATCCTAGTATTTCAAAAAGCAATTGCTTAAAAAATGGAAAAATACACCAGTCTTTCCACTCTCAACACTGAAACTCCCTTCTTGTCGAAACAAAGAAATGAACAAAACCAGTCTCATTTCCTGTCATTGAACTAAAGCAAAAATCCTTCTGGGACTGGCCATGCTGATAAGACTTAGCAGTGAGCTCTGGTGCTACTTTCTTACAGACACATGAAATCAGGCATCATCAAGCACAGAAGTCTGTTTTGTTATAGAAAAATCTGTGCTCTTGGATATGTTTGTGTATAATCCCTGCTGATGACAACACAATTTGTGTGCTCATATTGAGAAAAGAGACACCATTCTCCCTGCACCTGACTTAGCAAATGCATAATGGCTGCTTCTACAACTATTAGCACTATTTTCTTAAAGACTTTCAATTTTTTAAGTATTTCAGTAATGGTGGAAACAGAAGAATATTTTTCACAGGGAGAACTAAAACAATTGATAAAACACCAAATTAATTCTTTACTTGGTGACTTCAATTTAATTCTGCTTCATTTGCAGATAAACTCCTGGTGGCACAAGACAAGCTTTGTGGTTTCAGGGGTGAAAAAATACACTCCATGCAATTCTTCTTAAAATAAACAAACAAAAAAAACATCAACCCAACAACAACAAAAAATACCACCATCCACCCCCCCCCCCAAAAAAAAAGTCAGAAACATCATAGAGTTATAGAGCATGCTTTTCCAGCCAAAAGTTGGTAAAGTATCAGGATCAAACCACACTATCAGACCACAGTGTTCTGTATTGCCAGTATGAGACAAAACATTTCCCTTTGCATCTGTATTTCTGTAGAGGACATATACTCCAGGTATTCAGGAAAGTTCTCCCCTACAGAAATAATCCCTGAGAATCAGCAGATATAACATCTTGCTCACATCATCAACTCTGCTCCTTGGTGGATCTTATTCCCCAAAACTATCGTTTATTATGAGGAAGCCTACAGAAGCCATCTCACTCCATTGGTAATGTAATCTGCATTTTAATCAGGTGCAACCACTAAGCAGTTCTGCATTGCTGGAGGAGGATTTTTTTTTTACTTTCAATTACTGCTACTTTTACAACAGCAAAAATCTCAGTATGTCTGTTTTGCTCATTCCCCTTCTGGCAGTCCTATTGGTCCTCTCAGATAAATGTTTCACCAGTATGGTCACATTAAAATAGCGTTACATAAACACCATTCCAATAGGCTGGCAATCAAATTTTAGCTTAGGGTATTGGAAAGTGTAAGTGGGATTAACTGCAAAAGACATGTACACATGCTCTATGATCTCCATGGGCTTTTGCTTGCTTCTGAGCTTAAAGTTCTGCTCTAAACTGCTAATGGGTGATTAATTTATTATAATCCTTCAATTTGCAGTCATTCCAGATGATGGGGCACAAGCATACAGCCACATATATATAAAGGGTTAATCTTTCAGAAACAGCTTATAGGTCCTCATTTGTGCAACACACTCTTGATGGAGATCGGATCCCACCTGAAATGGCAATTTTAGAAATGTACCTGTATGAAGAAACCTACAGTGTACACACATGTAAAGGTAAAAGAAAACACTGGAAGTATTGAATTTTAGCAACAAGAAGAAAAAGTTCTTTTCTCCTTACAGTTTTCTTCTACACTGAACTTACACACTTGCTAGTTGAAGCCTTCAGGACAGGCTTTTGCATTTTAGGAAACTGGCAGAAGCCATGCCTGATTCAAAAAGTCTGAGGAACTATATCTTTCATGTGGGTATGTATACATCCAATGTACTTCTTTACCATATGTGCCTAAAAGTACTGGTCTTGTACAGCATTGCCTAGTAGCTGTAAGGAAAACCAAAGCTTAGAGAACAGTAAAGATCACCATTTTGACACATGTATATCAAATCTTATTCAGAGGAATTTTTCCACTAGGAAAGAATTTTTTTTTATTTTATTTTTTATTTTATTTTATTTTATTTTCATTTCCAGAACCTTAGTTACTCTGTTTGCAACAATACCTAGTTTATTATTGATAATAACCTAAGAGATGAATTATGTATTTTCTGCTTCTTTAATAATTGCTACATAAAGTCTTTAAATGAAATGTCTGCCATATCAACACAGCAAATTACAGGAGACTTAGGATCACAAAATGCATTTGCCAAAGTTCTTTAAATCCCTACTCTGTATCCCACAGTAATACAGGGTAACAGGAGCAAAAGGCAATCTGGTTATCTGTGGGAATTTTCACACATATCTTTGAAGAAGTAAGGCATACCAAGAAGCCACAAAGCCCTCATCTTTGTTTTTCCCACTCCACCCTCATTGGGGTGTTTGTCTACTCTGATTTGCAAATGTGTTTTAAAATCCCTCGTTTCATGCCTTGGAGGTTTTTGTCCCCCATCATTCTTCATAATGTTGAGGTAACTGTAATAAAGAAATGCAATGCAATAAAATAATAATAAGAAGAAAGTAGTCATATAATGCTATTAAACAAAAATTCACTTTTCTTAAAATAAGATCTGTCACATTCAGATGGGTTTCTTTTAAAATTCTGTTCTGTTAAAAAAAAAAAGTGAATAAAAAGGGTATACAGTGTACCTTGCATACTATATTAACCTACTAATTAAAAACCCTCCCTTGAAGAATATTAAAGCATTTTGAGGATTCACAGAAAGATTAATCTGAAGGTAGGATGTCAATTGGGTGGGGCCAGACTCTTTTCAGTGGTGTCTGGCAGCATGACAAGAGGCAATGGGCACAAAATGCACTACAGGAAGTTCCAGCTGAATCAGAGAAAACACTTCTTTACTGTGAAGGAGGCAGAGCACTGGCACAGGTTTCCCAGGGAGGCTGTGGAGTCTCCTTCTCTGGAGATATTCAAAACCCACCTGGATGCCATCCTGTGCAACGTGCTCTAGGGGACCCTGCTTGGCGCGGGGGTGGACTAGATGATCTCCAGAGGTTCCTTCCAATATCAACCATTCTGTGATTCTGTGATTTAGTCTGAGACAGACATTTTGAACATTGATTTTCAGTGGATAATCAATCATTCAGGATAATCAAAAACTTCATTTTTTTCAAAGGATGGTCAGACTACACCCATTTTTTTATTCATGCTTATATTTCCCATCCAGTTGGATGTTATAAATTTCTGCTGCCTCACTAAGTGAAAAAAAAAAAAAATTTGATCTACAGGCACCGTATTAAAGGCTGTTTCAAATTTCACTGTACCTATACAACATAAAAATCTCCCTTTTGGGAATATGTCCCTGAAATATTTTGAGGGTTTCAGGATTGAAAAAAAAAAAAAAAAGAGGGTGAGTTATCATGATATCATGATATCATGATGAGATATCATGATGTGGCCTAGATTGCAATGTTTGAATGCTTATTAGTTTCTTTCTCTAAGAAAAAATATTCTGTGAATGGGAAATCACTGAATGGGAATTTGCTAGCAATGCTTTTTTCTCATTTCTTCTGTCTTTCTATAATATTAATCTTTAGTTATTTTTAATACAGTTGTATGTTTAGAGACAACAGCTGGCAATTAATATACAGATGCACAGAAGATTCATTTTCAGCCTACTGTATACTTTATGAAAGGGAAGGAATGAAAATAATTTTTCTATGCAAAACTGCATATTTGGGATTCACTAGGCATGGAGTTTTTACACAAACTCCTACCAGCACACTCAAGGGTATAAAATCCACTGCATGAATCTGGAATAAAAGAAGCCTAATTTTTATCTTTGAAAAATGCATGCTGTTGTATTCTCTTTCCCCATTAAATTAACAAATAAAAAAGTGGGCAATTACTATTTCTACATGAAGCACTATGTAAATTTCAGACTGAGACTGTGAATCTACCAAACCACAGGTGATTAAATGACTGTCATGCATATATATTCTTCCTTTTATAAAGCTCCATTCTTTATTTTTTATTTTTTTAAAATACTGAAGAGAGTTCTCAGATTAACACAAGGAATTCAAGAAAAACAGAATGTTAAAAGTTTCTCTAGTCTTAGCCAATTATGAATTATGAAAGCTCTCTTTTGATTACTGTCATTAAGAAGGTATAGAGACCCAAAACAAAGAAGTATTATTTATTTATTTATTTATTTATTTACTGGCCTTCTAAAATGTTCTTTGTTATAACTACATAAAGGCTTAGCATATCTTGGCCCTGTTTTTATCTACCCTAGGGAAAATAAACACATTTAATGATAAATCTCAGATTTTGATTGAATTAATTTTAACTTATTGGCAACATTCTAGTAAATAAATTTTCATTTAGAAAAGTAAACTACATGTTTTATTAAAGTATCTGTTTACTGTTTCCTAAGAATCAACATGATTCCCTGTATTGTCACCTCCAGTGTTGGAAGAACTGAAACAAGCTACAAAGGACTAAAAGAAAGCTCCCAGAGTATTAAGTCTAGCTCCTCATTTTCACAGACAGCTATCTCATGCATTATAACCTCTGACTACCTTAGATCAAATCAGTATAACATTGAAATCAATAAATATATATCAATCCATTTTAGGTAACTTCTTGCAACGTCTGAGAAAGTGAACATCTCTTTGAATCATTTTCCAAAACAATTTCCTCTGTCTATGCTCTCTCTCCTGTTACTGTTTTTCCTATGTTTTCAAAAACTTCAAATGTCCAGGGCTCTGTCCATTTTTTCTCTAGGTTGATATAAACACTCTTTGGCTTCTCTAAACTGTCTCCCTTTGCCATCCCCACTCTTTTTTTTTTTTTCTTTCCTTCCATGGACTGTCTCTTATCCCTAATTCTTGCAAAAGGACAAATATCAAGGAAGGGAAAACAAAGTTTTAGTTTGATGCCACTAGTGAAAAAATAGGTTTTAACCTGGACTGGGAGACCAGAGATTCCACTACAGCCTTAGTTTTAGAAGTCAGCTTTCTTTCAAGTTTTTCATTCATATAGAGCTGTTGTGCTATACTTGCAAGATTATAAAAATAGATTTAAATCTACACCTATCTTTCCATGTATAAATTTTCAGCTCACTGCTGGCCTATACAGTTATGTTTCCTTTCTCATAAGATGTCTCACATCAGAACATCACCATGAAATACTGTTAACGGGAAGACATACTCCATCCACTGCTATCTACATTGCTTCTGCATCAGAGGAACAGTAGGAAAGCAATTTAATAAAGTGTTCTGTATTGAGATACATTTTTAGCACAGATTAAAATCTGGTCACTGTACACATTCATATATCTCAGTTAACCAAGATAATACATTGTGGTTGTATTGCAATTCCAAATGAATGACATAATTTCTAAAGTATGAGCTACAGAGCATTAGCAATAACAATGACAGAAATGCTGTCTCAGAGTAAAACAAACAAAAAAAAATTGTGATTACTTTATAACAGAAAATATATATAACAAAGTAGTCTATCAGTTAAGATGACAAAATAATATGAACAAAGAGAAGACCTTCTTAACTTTGCTTTCCTTCAGTTCAACCCTTTTCGTTCATTACTAAAGAGGTGTGATTCAGTAGGTGTCACTGTTTCCTCAGAGCAACTACTAAACCAGCACATCAGCAAAATATAAAAGCAAACAGTACTGCTGGAAGAATTGTTTTATGGAAACCAAAGCAGATCTAAATCCCTTGCCTTCATTACAAAATCCCATTACAGTTTTCACTAGACTACAGGCCTGTATAGATTCTCTTTGAGCTCTTGTCAGTTCTTCTGCTTCTTCCACAAGGAAGAAACACATTCTGTACCACTATATGAAAACTTATGGTATTAGTCTTCATTTCTTGTATCCATTCACTTTGCAGTAAAATAAATCAGTGTTCAGTATGCAGAATCAAGAATAAATGGAATGATCAACATAATTTAGCATCGTTCACAATCTGCTATTCAATATTAATAGGCAGTTGCTAAATAAGTTTAATTCTATCTCTACTTGCTGCAACACAAACAATTCTTGCATTAAATTTTAATTGAACAATGTAAAACATACACAATTGAGTGCTAGTATTATAGAGAAGCCACAGTTTTATTGGCATGCATCGTTTTGCAGTTCACTTTGTAGTGACTTTCTATTCAGGGCACTTAGAATATCTTTTAGCATTCAAGACAACTTTCAGACTTGACTGCACCTCTACTGTTATGGGTGTAATTGTCTCAGGCTGAGGTGTAGCTAAGAGTATAGGATATGGAAAAATGCTAGACATGAGACAGGAAACCACAAGACGCGCTAGATAACAAAGTGAGAAGCTGTAGAATGTTACAGATAGCACCACGATGGATGGCAGGATTTCATCAATGCTTAAATTTTGGACTAATGTGAGAAAAGATCAGGCTTCACAGATCACTGACAGGAAGTTCTGTGCACCTTTGGGAAGTTGAATCCTGCATATAAACTTAAATAATCTAGGTAACAGTATTAATCTAGGTAACAGTATCAGAAACACCAAATCTGGATGCAGATATAGCAAAACTGGGACCAATGATGAGAAAGTAGTTACTAGAGAGTTGTTTATTTGGGAGGACAATAGAGCAGAATTAAAAAGGTGGCAAAAAGGATAGAAAAAGGGATAAATAAAATATATTTAAAAAAAAAATGGGATCAGTGCTGTGTAGGGGCACCTAATGGATAGCTCTGTGCTTTAGCAGTGCAGCCTCAATCAGGACAGCAGAACAGTGTTCTACTTGCATGGACAGAAGGGGAAGGGAGCAGGTGAAGGGAAGGGTCCATGGTTATCAGAAGGGCACATGGACAAAAGTTTGAACATAGCAGTATTGCTGTGTTGGTGCCTATTGCAGGCCTGTTATTGATGTCATCAACATCTACATAACCAGTTCCTGACACCTACATATTTCAGGCATCAGTGCAGTTCTGTGTCTTTCAAGACCTATATTCTGAGGTTTGGTTATCAACAGGATTTATTACACAGAGATGCTTTATACAGTATCATACAGCTGCATTCTAGTCTCACAACCCAATGCCTCAGGACACTTACTGAAGTATTTCCACTTTTGAATCTGTTGTCCATTTCCCAATTCCAGGAAGTAAAAACATTACTTATCTTTCCAGGTTTAAGGACCTCAATTGCTTCCAAGGAAATGGACATAAAAGAAGCTTTTGAACTATAGGGAAATCTTTGTCCAAAGGAAAACAATCCAAAACCCAATGTCATTATTGTAACACTTCTAGTAAGGTGCAGACAAAATTGCTCATGCTTTTCTAAGTCAGTAGGATGCCAAATCTAACAGCTTTAACCAGTCATGCCATGTACAGTGATGAGAGATTTCTCCTTCTGAAAATGAATGAAATAGTTATGTAGTTATACCTCAAGCTTCCTCTTCTTTACTATTTGCTCCTTAATATGCCTCAAATGCAAAGACTGTCTCCAAAGTCTGCAATAATCACCATTCAACAGTGAAGCAGACTCACTGCCACTTATGTGTAGATGTTATTTCTGCCAGTGACTCTCTTACGTGCAAACTTTAATGATTGTGATGAGGAAGTGTGCAAGGTCTCTTCAGTATAGGTTTTGTTGCTAGTCTAAGACAAATTTTGTCTGTTTTATAAAACCACTGAAGAAACTGAGGAAAAGAGCAAAATAAAGAGAGAAACAGCTTAGGAGAGAGAAACAGGATCTAACATTGAACACAAGCGGACCAATATTTTTAGTACAATATATTTATATTCAGTTTACAACTGAGTTGACCTGACTAGTGACTTATGAGTCACACAATGAATTTCAAAATACAGTCTCTGTATTCACAAGATAAAACATACCTTCTAAGCCAAATACATAAATCCCTATTGGCTCCTATATTACCCCAGCAGAACAACAACAAAAACACAAGAAGCAAAACCTGTAACTATAGGCTACATTCAAAGAAAAGAACCAGTACTTTATGAAATAGGCTATTAAATAGAAATAAGTTGGCCTTCTTTGAAAAGCCTTTTGGTTAAAAGTTGTCTATGAGACCATAATGGAATAAACACAATAACAGAAGAGGACAGTGTGATTCTAAAATTACTTATTGCATAGATTAACTTCCAGTAAGAGAGGGTGGGCAAAGTGAAATCACTTGCTAACTTTAAGAATTAATTTGTGATTTTATGAAACACATTATAGACAGGATTGAGACCACATAATTGAAAATGAATTTTGGCATCGAGTGGTATATAGGCTGGGTTAAGATTTTGGGATGACTGTTAATGAAATCATAAGGCTAATCAGTGTGTAAAAAGATGATCAAACCAGACACACATTTCATTTACACAATTAATTCTAAGGTGAATATATAACTAATGTAATTCCAGAGGTCATTCATGCACAATCTGTTTCTTTATCAAGAGCTCAGTAATGTCCTTACTTGGAACACTGGTACTGTTCTAAATCACATTTTCTACAAAACATCCTAACAAAGCTTTTCCATTTATAAAAAAGGAAAAGAAAAAAAGAAAAAAAAAAAAGATGAATCTTCTCTTTCACTTTCTGCATTTTACAATGTGTACAAAACCACATCATCTATCAGATCATAAAAAGCACATTAGAATAGTATGTATATATCTATATATTTTTATTTCTTTAACTTACAGATAGCAAGAAGGCTTGTGCCATGTAACCACATAGCTTTCTACAAAATTCATGAAGAGAAATTTGGATTAAATGCATTTATAATACTGTTCACTGTACATTTTGTATCTTTTTATTGTCCTATATTCTTCCAACGTTTAGCAAACAAATAAATAATCAGAATGAAATGTAAAATTGATGTTTATTTCATTTCTAAAATCTATGCCTTGTAACCTGAGAATTTATCAGTTGTTTATCAGGAATATGTAAAAAACCTTATATGGCTTAACTGATGTACTACTTCTACTCCAAGGTAGGGAATAGGATAAATAGGAATAGCTAAGATGTTCAGAAACTGGTTAGTGAAGCAACTGCAAGTATAGTTGACAGTTTTTTCCCTTCCTCAAAAAAATTAAAATGAGAATGGATTATTTATTGGTACCACAACTGTTGGAGATATAATGGAATACTAAGGCAAGTCTCTTGCCATTCACTGGTTATGTGTCTGAGGCAGGAAAAAAGTGGTTGCTGCAAGACTGAGAGTACTGACTTCCTTTTTCACCCTCAAATCCACCACACTGTTAAGGTTTATTTTCTCCTAGCTACTACTTTGTGCAGGTGTGTTAAGTCCAATCACAACCTTTTCCCTCAGAAGCAGGAAGGCTTCTTTAATTTTCTCATGTTACACAGTTTCTTATGCAACACTAACTTTGAAAAAGAATGAATGCACAGTTTTTATAAGAATTCAAAAGTTTATGTAGTAAGCATTCTTACTGCAGTCTTTCTGCAGGAAGAAAGGCTGTCCTAAATTAAGCTGCTTGTCCTCATAATTTTAAAATTAGCATGTTCTAAGGACTACAGCTGTTTGATATCCTGCAGAAAGTCTACAATGACATATTTGGAATGCATATTGGGCATTTCATTTCAAATACTATTTACTTTTAGTTTTGAGTACACAGTAAGGAGAAAAGTTCTTTATCAGATATTCTTTCAGAAACATCCAAATATAGAGAACACGTATGAAAATTTCAAAAAGAATATTAAATTAAGGTTTTATTATAAAATTCATGCCATCATAAAATTCAATTTTCAGTTGTTTAGTTGTTTCTAAAATTTTCATTATTTTTGCAGAAATGTAGTATGATAATTGTTTCCTTCAAATTACTATTTTTCTATCAAAAAGCTTTCAGGCCAAACAGTACAGCTTTTTAAAAGGGACAAAGATAAATACAATGTTTGCCTAATGTAATCTGTAGCTATCTTTTTCTTTTCTTTTTTTTTTTTTTTTTTTGGGGGGGGGGGTGGATTCAGAAACTTGTGAGAAAAAACTGAAATTTTATAGGAAATTTCTTAAATGTTATCTATATAACATTTGATCCGTGTTATTTTTTCCTTTTTTGACTCATAAACTGACTTCAGAAAAAAATGGAATTTGTGGATGACCAGTGAGAATTAATCAATATTAATGGCTAAGATTTCAGAAAATAAACTCTTCTTAGTGTATATATTGAACCCAGCACACACTAAAACTAGGAAGAACCAAGCCACTCCCAGAGGGCAGCATGATGATCACGCTAATCAATCAGAAATAACACCTTTTTTTTTAATTTATTTATTCATTTTGACTACTGAAAGGCAAGGACTCCATCTTTCTACTGCCAGTCACTTTATTCCAGAAAAGTGACTGGCAGATTCAAGTACAAAAAGGAAGGAATTAGCAAAGACTCTAAAAGGGGAATGAAAAATTAGGATAAGAATAAACAATGACTAATCAGAACCTGAAGAGAGAAACTGACTGTGGACTGAGAGACAGAAGTGGTTAGACAAGACTAAAAGTGAAAACCAGACATTGTGGGAGGCCAAGATGACTAGATACTGGAGAAGGGAAAAGACTGGGAGCAACTAGCCAAGGGAATGCTGAAGTTTTGAAAAGATTATCTCAATGAATCTGTACTCTGCCTGAGAAAGGCAGATACAAAACAAGCCAGAAAAGAATCTGTAGTACCAGGTGAGTTAAACTAGTTACAAAAAGAGTAAGAACAAAAGGAGAAATAGGTTGAGAAAAATGCAACTCTAGTTTAAAGTCCTCTTTACCAGCTTGGCTAGCCTATGACTGAAGATGATGGTGGACCCCATCAGCCCCCAACATGCCATGTTTCTCAAAGCCATGCTCCCCTGGCTGTACCATCAACCATCAGCTGTTTTGCCCGACTAAACTGGCTCTTTCAACCCCCTTCCCTTTGACTGGGAGGACTGATAAAAAAAACCTACTTGTGCTTCCAAGTCCCTTACTGCTGCTCCCAGGGCTCTGTAATCCCTCTTGATAATCCTCAGACTGCTCCTAGCTGCACCACTGGTGCACACACAAGAGAGCAGCAGTGGAAAATAGTCCTCAGGTTGTACATGGTTTGGCAGTCTTTTGGTGACATCCCTGATACGAGTCCCTGGTGAACAGCAGACTTATCTCAAGAGCAGGTAAGTTCAGCGTATATATGCCTCTGTACCTCTCAGAAGAGAGTCGCCTACTATTATCACCAATTGTTTTTTCTTAGTTGTACTGGTTGTTATGTGGGGAACAGATGAGGCTATCTTACTATACTGGCTGCTGTGGGAAAAGTTACCTCCACCTCCGCAAGACCCAGTGCAACCTTACACCAAAACTGCTACAAAATTATTTGCAATGTAAAATCATGGTATGTATCTTCTAACCACAATGCCACAATAATGTTCTCAAAAATATGTATTTCTCTTTCACTAACAGGTCAGAGAATTGCCTAATCTCGTGGAGACCACTGGAGACAGTATCCTTCTTCCACTCAGGGTAGGATCATACGTTACTATTCATCCAGCAATACAGCTTGTTACTGGTATAATTAACGTTCTTCCAGAGAGATCATTGAAATTACTTATAAAGCTCTGCTGTAAACCAGATCAATAATGTCAAGTTAAACAAACAAACAAACACATCACAAATTATCAGTCATATCTGAGAGCCCACAAAGACATTTAGACAAGCAGCTCCATTGGCTAAATGGAGCTGATGAACTGGAGCTGAATTGGAGGCATCTGCCCTTGCCATCAACAAAAATTGCAATATATAATCCCAAATAACATAAGGAAATAGATAGCAACTTGCTTAGTTACTACAACAACAGTGGTAAACCAGGCAGCATGCAAGCCTTGGCAGCACATAAGTCCAAAGAGTTTCCCTCATGCCCAAGATTAAGCCTAAGAAAGGTAGGCATAAGTTTCACAAATACATTTTTGTGAGACTAGGAAGCAGTAGAATGCATCAATCATTTTTGCTTTAAACAGAAACAGACCACAAGCCTCTGTATTTCAGCCAAGCATGTAGGACAGTTGTCAGCAGGAATGTTTTTCACATTTTTACCACCAGTATTAGCCATTTTTATAAGACAAGCAATAATATTTAAGTGAAACGATTAGGGAAAAAAAAGTGCGAATGCTGTAAGCAAAGCATTCACTTCTTTTGCACAAGAACATTTTACCATTTCCTTTTAATTTAATAGCTCACAGAGAGTGAACCTTCTTTGGTTTTGTTCCTTTTAATTTTATTGATTCTATTTTTTAAGTGAAAACTGGAAAAAAAAAAAAAAAAGGTGTTGCAGTTCTTCATATAGCATTTAAAAGAACCAATTTAGAATTTGAAGTTCACTTATCACCAAGATAAAGAGGTCATTTTCCTTCTGCTATTGCTGCTTTGACTTAGGTGAATTGAAATTTTTAGTCTTCCATGTATGGGGTGCATCTTCCTTGGTCCTCCAAACATGTATAATGTAAACTTTACACTATTTTAAAAGGAAAGCAAAACGAGAAAATCATGACAGTAAAACCTTCATCGCATATCAAGACAAGTCCTTTTAACTTTGATCTGCTGATCAATTGTAATTAAATGCCTACTGAACCTACATATAAGAATAATTTGTAGATGCGTATTTAGATGCCAAAAATTCACATCTGCAT
Source organism: Cygnus olor (assembly GCF_009769625.2). NCBI lineage: Eukaryota > Metazoa > Chordata > Aves > Anseriformes > Anatidae > Cygnus > Cygnus olor. The sequence goes on from NC_049170.1 coordinate 56,931,596, forward strand.
GACATGGAATATAATTTATGACCTTCAGAACAGAATCTTCTTACTAAATTCAGGGATTTTTTTCTATCTCTAAACATTAGTCTTTAAGAATGTGGGACAAAATGCAGAATGGATATTGGAGAATATGGCTAGATGAGACAAAAGTGGAGTTGATTCATCCCATCATAATGACTTTACAACCTCTTTGCAGCAGCAGATGGAAATGAAACACACCCTACACTGTTATGTAACACAGCCACATCAGCATCTGATCTTCCCATAATATGAAAATATTCTAACTATGCTCTTCTCCAACCCAATATTATCCATATTTTCCTTCTAATGGGGAGAATCCCTTTTAGAATCAGGAAATAAAGCAAAGTAGGAAGGTGATTAAAACACGATACAGAAAGTGTGATGTTTCTTTTGAAAAATATTTGTTTATTCTATAGCAAAAGCTTTCCAAAATTTCTTCTTTTTCCAGTATTAGGAGCAAACAAATTTTATTTTGGGGGTTAATTTTTTGTCAAATTTCCCTTTTAATCAGCTACACCTCTGAGTCTCTTCTTCCTATAACCGTAAAACTTACTTAAATTAGGTTTAAGGCATTTTTTCCTCTTTTCTTGAAGCTTTAGCTTTTGAATTAAGAATTAGTTGGCCAAGCTTAGCCCAAAGGGACTCTCAGAAGCTGAGTTAGTTGTTTACAAAGCCACAGGTTTATAAGGGAACTGCTGACATACCAGTATATACACCAATACAAAAGGTAATAGCAGGATATGATTTCATTTAGCAGTGTATTTCTCTTCTGGCAGGGGAATTGTTTACCACTGTAGACACTGTTTAATATATTAATATTATATTGCATATAATATTGTATATTATATATTATATATTATATATACATTATATATTATATATTATATAATATATATTATATATTATATATTATATATTATTATATATATATAATATATGTATATTATATTGATAATGTCTATCTTCCTAAAAAGCAGATATAAACTGAGAATGGAGTTTCGCCCTCTAGCATCAAGAAAAACAAAAGGACAGATAAGCACAAACTAATAAATACCTAAGAACTAAGACAGTCCTACTGAACTGTTCAGTTTTTAGCCATACAAACTCTGAAGAAGAATACTCATTGCTGCAAAACAGGTTGCAAGACAGCTGTTTTCCTTCCAAAGAAGTTATCCACAAAATACAGCAGGAATGCAGCATATAAAAACATATCTGTACACGCATAACATACACAGTGTGCACAATGCACTGTGATTTTCTTATTCTGGCAGAGATACTGCACCATATCAGGTCTCATGAAGCAGTACAGCACCAAAGGACAGGAATGCAACATGGAAAACTATATGAAAACAGACTACATACCTGGCTGACGAATTTAAGTATAAGCACCAATGATTATCAAACAGTTTGCTTTGCTTTAGCACTTACAGTATCTGAACAGTTGTGATGATTAAAGGACATAGAAAAAAAAAAAACATGTGCAGAGGTATTACCTTTCATAAAGTGATACAATTGGAGAATTGGACACAGTTTCAGGTTTGAGGCTTGAGGAATGGACTTATATTGTAGTTTTGTGTTGGTTTTGTTTGTTTGTTTGCTTGTTTTTCCCAAATGAACCAGCTGATCTAATTGAAGTAAACACAAATAAACAAATAAAGAGAAGAAGGTCTCTGCTTTGTGAAGCAACCTCTTTCTGGTATTATTACAGCAAGTTGTTGGTAATAATCCATAAGACTGTGTTCCTCATTAGTCTTCTGAAGAGAGAACAGATCATCTGATCCTCTGCCATTGGCTAAACTGGGTTTGTCTTCTTAATATCTTTTCTCTATGCCTGAGATACCTTAAAGGTACGATAGGATGGGATAGCTAACTAAATATGAACATTTATTTAGCTGTTACTGTGAAGGCTGTATCCAACAATATTACAGGGGACAGAATTTCCTCAAATCTACAATACCATTTTATTCAAAATTGACAACTCTCGCAACATCTTTGTTTCTAACAAATCATACAGAAGTTTTTTTGTTTGTTTTGTTAAGTGAATATATATATAAGTACAGGCATTGTTTCATTTTTATAAATGGCTTTTTTGCTTGTCAATATATCTTTAGTAACAAACTCATCATAAATAATGTAACTAAGGCCACAATCATTTTATCAGGTGAAAAATATTATTTAATTTTCAAACTGTAATGAAGTTGTTTTCCATTTGACAGAAGGTCTCTAGATTTGATTTACAAAGAGAAAAAAGCTTTAAATATCACACGGATAAAAACATCTACTTATTAAAAAGTAGAAAAAAGTCCTGGAAAAATAAAATATGCTTTTAAGAATATAAAGCTTCATTCATACATGAAAAGCCACCTCAAAATTGTATTTTAACTCTGAACAATGGTAATGGTAGCAAATGATGTTGGGATGATGGTGAAGGACCATGAATGATGATGGTGGATGATGATGATAGGGATGATGATGGACCTACATGGGATTTACATTTTCTTTTGCTTAAACATTCTTTAAGAATATACAAATAATTTATAAAGATGCATTTAAATATACATTAACAAATGTGTTTATAATGAGCTGTTGAGAACTAATACATTTACCTGTGAGATGACTACCATTAGGAATATGTTGAGTAAAACAGTAATCCCTACCATGTATTCAGTATTACACAGAAGCAGTACATATTTGAGGTAAAGGAAAATTTTCCATTTGATTTTCATATAGTTCATAGGACTTTCTGTAAGCCCATGCTTGTTCACACCTGTTCTTTTCTGATAAGGCATATGTGATTACATGCTGGTACCTACAAATTCTGTGGAATGGGCCTGCTGCAAATGCAAGAAAAGCTGGCTCTAACCAGTTAGGATGATTTGACTCCAAAAGTTATATATTGTTAGCAATATTAACAATATTAAACAGAAACCCTTATCTATGGAAACACTGCATATCAGTTACTGATAACTGTAAGGTCCAGTTCTTAAACAGGGTAGCTGCTCTTTTGCTACATATGTACATGAGGATTCAGTCCCATCTCCACTCTGCACAACATTTTGCATACGTATACAACCCAACATAGGCAAACGTCTAGGCAAAAAAATCCTCAGTCGTTTCTTATCCAAAAAGAAAAAAAAAAAAGAGAGAGACTATTTTATAGTACTGAGTTATTAAAAAAATACACCTCCTTCTATACTTTCAACACAACAGGTTCCCTGATAAAAATTCAACACAAAGGTAAATTTGAAAAATATCTAATTTAGGCTTTCAGTATCTTTGTTACAGCCCATGTTGTTTTAGGTTAAATTAGTATATACATTCATATTGTGCAGACCCTCTTCTCTCTTAGTTCCCATAACTGTTTTTGTTGTTGTAACTCTCCCTGATATAGGTTCAGTGAAACATAGAACGGCTTGGATTGGAAAGGACCTTCAAGATCATCTAGTTCCAACCCCTCTACCATGGGCAGGGATGCCACCCACTAGACCAGGTTGCCCAGGGCCTCATCTAACCTGGCCTTGAACGCCTCCGGGGATTGGTCATCCACAGCTCCTCTGGGCAACCTGTTCCAGTGCCTCACCACCCTCTGAGTGAAGAATTTCCTCCTAACCTCTAATTTAAATCTCTAAGTTCCACACAGCTGTTCACTCACTCCCTGCCCCACCATGGGATAGGGGAGAAAATTAGAAAAAAGGGTAAAAACTTGTGGGTTGAGATAAAGGCAGTTTAAAAAGACAGAGAAAGAAGTAATGAGAAGGGAAGGGAAGGGAAGGGAAGGGAAGGGAAGGGAAGGGAAGGGAAGGGAAGGGAAGGGAAGGGAAGGGAAGGGAAGGGAAGGGAAGGGAAGGGAAGGGAAGGGAAGGGAAGGGAAGGGAAGGGAAGGGAAGGGAAGGGAAGGGAAGGGGAGGGAAGGGGAGGGGAGGGGAGGGGAGGGGAGGGGAGGGGAGGGGAGGGGAGGGGAGGGGAGGGGAGGGGAGGGGAGGGGAGGGGAGGGAAGGGAAGGGAAGGGAAGGGAAGGGAAGGGAAGGGAAGGGAAGGGAAGGGAAGGGAAGGGAAGGGAAGGGAAGGGAAGGGAAGGGAAGGGAAGGGAAGGGAAGGGAAGGGAAGGGAAGGGAAGGGAAGGGAAGGGAAGGGAAGGGAAGGGAAGGGGAGGGGAGGGGAGGGGAGGGGAGGGGAGGGGAGGGGAGGGGAGGGGAGGGGAGGGGAGGGGAGGGGAGGGGAGGGGAGGGGAGGGGAGGGGAGGGGAGGGAGGAGAGGAGAGGAGAGGAGAGGAGAGGAGAGGAGAGGAGAGGAGAGGAGAGGAGAGGAGAGGAGAGGAGAGGAGAGGAGAGGAGAGGACATAAAGCAAGTGATGCAAAATGTAACTGTTCACCACCCACTGACCTATGCCCAGACAGAATCTAAGCAGTGGCATCTCCCCAGCCCCCAGCCAACTCTCCCCATATTTTTTGTTCAGCATGTGGAATACCATTCACAGAATCATACAATCATTAAGGTTGGAAAAGACCTCCAAGATGGTTGATGGTACTCAGTCAGATTGATGGTTGGACTTGATGAACTTGAAGGTCTCTTTCATCCTCAATGATTCTATGGCACACCGATCAAGTATCTACAAATAAATTAAGTGAACTTTGTAGGGTACTACTTATCAGTGTAATTGATGTCATGTATCTCATTATGGGTTATAAAAATTACCCCTCAAACTTGGTAATTAATGATGTTAGGCAATTTGCGTATACTTGATCTAGTATATCCATAGCTACAGTGCTAGCAACTTGCAAGTTCAAATGACTAAGCTGAAGCTACTTTGGATACGGAAACCTGCAGCTACCAAGTAGTAACTGAATTGAAATAATAGGTTTCATCTAAGCCTAGCTGTAAGAACACACATCTTTAGTGTTCCTTATAAAAAAATCATCTCATTCTCTTTATTCCACCTTCCTGCACTACCCTCCATCTACACTTCTTTTAATCCTGCTCCCTGCTGCTGAAGAAAATAAGCTTTCTTTCAGCTTTACACTCCAAATAGCAACTCCCACCTGATACTTCCAGTCTGTAATATATGGCTCTCACAGAATGCTGGAAATGTCTGGGTAAATCATCTGGCCTCTGGAACCCACAGTCTGATCTTCATTCTCTTCATGCTTTCTGAGATGTTTCTTCTCACTTACTTTGCCTTTTGAAGAATAAGAAACCAGCAGTAGAAAAGGCGTATTTCTCTGGAAACTTAGCAAGAGACACAGGTAGTGCATATTCCTCCCAGACCTCACAAAAGACAGAAATTTTGTGGCACCAGCCTCTTTCGATTTTATCACGTCTTAATGTATCTTAGACCTTACAGACAGACACAGTTCCTGGATAAAAGTGATTACAGGACTATCTTAGTTACCGCTAAAACAAAATGCACTGAAGAAATCATCACAATACACTTTAATTCTGAGAAACCAAAAGCAAAAGAAAATTAGAAGAGTTAAAATACAGCAGTTTTAACTTCAAAGGCAATATCACAATGTGCAAGGATTGGGTGCATAATATTTTAAAACTTCTAATTTTGTGCTACTCCTGCAATTTTATTTTAAGGACACTCAACTCCAGCTGCAAACTTTTGTTGCTGGATAATATATTCTGCTAAAGCCTTTAGATTCATAATCTTTATACCTAAAAATCCTGGGACTTTTCCTTGCTTCCACCTTTGTAAAAAATCTGAGAATCTAGGTAATCCCTATGTCACATAGGCATCAGGAGTACTGAGCCTAAAGTGTTACCAACTGGTGGATAAAGTTCTCTGCTAACTTCACCACCCAAGTTAGAGAGATCTAAATTATTATCTAATTTATTAGACTTTAGTTTGGCTCCTTTCATCTTACCCCACCTTCTACATATGCTTTGCTTAAGTAATGATTTGGGTTTTCATAATTTGTTGTCAGAATGACTCAGAAGAGTGGCACTATGTCAGGCTTCAGGTGAAGTAGATGAAGTAGATGAAGTATTTCTTCTAATAATAATAATAATATAATAATACTTCATCTACTAGAAGAAGATTTCAGATGAAGTAGAAATACAGGAAAAGATACTAAAGAGTAAATACTCTGTCGAAGACCATTAAAATCTGAAAAGTCTCTTAAAAATTCACATTCATGGGACAGGTTTTCAACTGATATATTTCCCATCTGTCTGTATGCTTGTACGCTGCAAGAGCTTGCATGACAAAGTAAGAAGCGTTTGATAATGTTAGTGCTTTTTGATGAATTGGTTAATTATAACACAATCCAATATAACAATTATCAGTTTATGAAAAACAAATTAAGAATTCTCTTAGTATTATTTTTTCAAAATGCATCATTTCTCATAAAGATAAATAATAATGTTGAACCTGTGTGTTTAATTTATTTATTCATATTAATAATTTGCTTCTGGAAAGACAAACCAGTAGAATCTCAAAGATATATTATCTGTGTGAGGAGACATATAAAGCAAATATATGAAATTTGGTGATGTTATGCATACTGTATGTGGAATTTTCCACAGTTACTATTCTGAAAATCATTTTAGGACTGACTAAAGTGGCATAGAAATAGGACAAGAAATGTCACTCAGCATATTTTCATGAGAAAACAACTTCTGAATGCTTGATTTTGCAACATTAAAATTGGATTAAGTTCATTCTTAATTAAGAAAAAGAAAACAAGCACAGAACAAACTCTCAATCAGTATATCTTTTTAATGTTCTTCAATAGCCTAGAACATTTAATGAATGTTGAAATATGGGAGGATGATCTGAGCGTTTTATCAGAACTGTGTCCCTCTTTCATATAGGACAGTGCATGTGGATTATTCCCACAGTAATTTTAATAGTGCAATTTTTTTTTTTTTTAAGTTACAGTTAACTGACTATAAAGGAGTAAAATACCCACATCTCTTTTTTTGTTTCTTCCTGTGCTCAAAGAAGGGGAGGAAGAGAAAGAGGTAAAGACTGATCATATTTCTTTTAGCTATCCATAGAGCTACAACTCTTCCACTTCTTGTGTGTTAAGAATTTCTTAAATGACAAAGAACAGTGTTAAGAAAAGTTCTTAATGTTTAGTCCCAAGGACTCTGCTTGCTTTGGCATCAATGAGAAGTGTGAAGAATTGCATTGTCCATTGATTTTAAAGAAAGTGCAATAGAGAAGATAAGGACTTTGTGTATGTGTGTAGGTTCCCTCATGGATATTTATCTTTTAAGAGTGCTTAAACAGACTAGAATTTTTTTAGATGAGTGAGAATTGCAGAAATCTTACTTTTCAACAAAAGATATATCATTTCTGTAGGAGCTAGGAGGGTTTGTTTGTTTGTTTGTTTTTGTTTTAAGATGTTTCTCCATGGTATAATTTCCTCTATGGCTCTTGAAGGTTTGACAATTTAGTGCCAATTAATTCTTTTCCTGCAGCTTCTAAAATATTGTTCTCTTTGCTTTTCAGAGTAGTGTGTGGGATTCCTGGCACATGAGAATGAGCAACAGCTGGCATTTGCTTGTAGTCAGCCAAGCAGTCTCTCAAGAGTGCAAGTGGCAAAACCCTATTAGATCTTCCCTACCAGAGATCTACCTGCTACAGTGAGGACCCTTCTTAAAAAGTCCTATTTGGAGCAGAAAATCTGACACCAAAATTTAATTAGGTTAATGACACTGTAACATACTAGATGGCACAACACAGTATTTTGAGCTCATACTTAATTTGAAATGAATAAGAGCTTTTATTTTTGTTGCATGATTGCAGTAACATTTGTAAGACTCACCTAGTGATAGCATATAAATTGTATTCTACTGATACAAACCCCTTTCTATTTGCTAATTCATATGTAGAAAAAAAAATACATGCTATATTCCTTATATATATTACTTATATATTCCTTATATATAAAAAACACAATGAAATTGTATTTAGTATCAAATTGCAGATCTTATTCAAATTTTATATCATCAACCATCTCTTTGCAATGCAAAGATTTCAAACTAAAGAGTTCCCTCTATGAAATTAAAATTTAAGTTGACAGATTAAGTCCTAAAGGATCAATTGATAACTGATGACATACTGAAGAAGGGCTTTGTGACCCCTGCTCCCACCCTCTTTCTCTCAGCTCCCCCCACACCACACACACTTTTCAATTAAATGAATATGCAACAAACTGAAAACCGAATTTACAGAGGCAGGCAGTGAGTCCTGGCAGTAGTGACAAGCATCAGACAAGCATCATTGACATGGTGTGAGCTGCAATGCATGGTAGGGGAATGGACCTTATATATTTTTGAACCTCTTGCTGCTGCACTTAGATAATGCATAGAGTAACTTTAAAAAAATGTGTTAAGAAAAACAAGTTATATTGCAATATCCTTCTCAGAAGCTGTCAGACTCAAATTTTTATCGAATGTAAGTTGGCCTGAGACTGATTTCAGTACTGGATGTGGCAGCATCACACTCTTTCTGGGCTCTCCTCTGCATTGTACAAAAGGCTTTCAAATTCTACTGTTTCCAGTGTGAACTGAGTGTATTTGGCAGCTACTAGGGTGCTCAATAACTCAAAATAACATAATATCAAGTTTCCTATGTGATTATGCTGGTTATGAGTGGAGACTAGACCACATTATTACTTCAGACTTCTGCATGCCTAGATGTATTAATCACCAAAGAGAACGGACAAAAAAAATGTTTTATTTCAATTTTTCATATATATTTGGTAGTTTGGGGGTTCAGCTTAATTTGAACTTCAAGTTCCAAACATTTAATGTTTGTCTTAGGATTGTGGGTACCCACATGCCTGTTAAAACTCCCAAATGACAAAAACAGATTTGAGCTGGAAGCTTTGATCCAAACTGAACTTCAGCTATTAATTTGATTCTATTTAGCTCTGTTGTAAGGATGTCAATGATAACCAGAAAATTTAGAACACTAATTAAATTTAAAATAATGTAAGAGTTCATTCTTAAATTTTACACCATTAGTTTTCTCATCAGTTTAATGACAATACATATCTATTTTTTGAAGCCAAACCAAATCAAAACCATAATGAATTCCACAAACAAACAAACAAATAAATATTAATAGTATTATTCCATAATTCTTCTTAGCAAGATTTGGTTGAATAACTGAATAGATAAATGTACTTTCATATATATTTAAATGAAAGAAAAACTTTCTCTTGTTCCTATAAAATATGATATGAGAAAGCCAACCAAAGTGATATGAACATAAAAGTAACATTAGTACTGAATTGCACTTAATGTTTTTCTGTTTATCATTTAAAACAGATTTCTGAAATATTACAGAATTCTTTCAAGCTTGTTTTTTGTGTTTTTTTTTTTTTTCCCCATTAAATGTGGATGAGGATATATCCTCATGGCTGTTTTTTGTGAGAATTGAATTTACTTTAAGAAACAAACTACAGAGCTACTTGTTTAATTTACCTTAAAAACAAAAACAAACAAAAAAACTACTAGTATTTAGCTAGTACTGTGTAATTTCTTTGTCCCCTTGTACTTTTATATTTAATATTGGTGCTGAAACTTTTCTGAGGACATAATCTAAGGCATACTCTATTGGAGCTCAGACCATTTCCATAAAAAACAAACAAACAAACAAAAACTTTAAAAGGTAAGTAAAAATAGCTATTTCCTTCAGTTGTTTGTACATGGCAAATGATTGTACATAAAGCTTATTTTCTCTGAATATTTGTCAACTGGAATTTAGCACCATACGTGAGAAAACTTCTAAGGAAGTTGAAGCAACTGATAAGTAAGTGAGTACAGCTCAGTTAACAAACCAGAGCAGAATAAAAGCCTCCATAACACATTATATTCTAGCTTTCTGTTGAGCTAGCAATAAAAGACACATAACAGATAAAGTACTGGTATTTATTTATCTACATATAAAAAGCTTATTTGCCATAACCTTTATTTATCATTGATCTACAATTAATTTCTCTCTTAGCCTCAATCTGCCTCAGTGTACAGTTACATCTAATTGCTCTTTCTTTCATACAACCTTTTTCTGCCCAATCTCACACAGATTCATGGAGCTTCAGGGACACAAAGCAAGACCTTAACAATTCTGGGAACACACTCTGCTCAGGAAAAAAGAAATCACATAAAAAAAAAAAAGTTTTCCATGGACTTGCTGCATTCCCCTATCACGAGATTGTTAAATAGCTCACTACTTACTGAAACAATATTAGCTTTCATTAGCAGAGACATCCAATGTCTCTGATTCACTGTCTTGGGAATGCCCAGGGAGACCTGAAGCTGAAAATACCTATAGAAGCTTTCAGAAAACAAAAAGGATAAAAAGGATGCTCACCCATTCTACAAACAAACAAACAAACAAACAAAGAAATAAAAAACAATATATTGTGTTCAGCTTCAGAGCTTTTGTTGCATTGTCTGAGTAAGATGGTCTTCTGAGATGGTCATAATTCTGATATTTGTTTCTGCACTTTGCATTTTTAATTTAATTTTATTTTTTATTTTTAATATTATTATTTAAAATCCAAAACCTTGTTCTAATTATGGAATAGCCTTAAGGAGACTTATAACACTGATCACAGGTTCCTAAGCAACAGCACTCAAAATTCAAATGTGACTGACTGGCATATGGGACATGCTTCTAGTAACATAACTATTTATTATTAGTAGTAATATTAGTTAGTAGTAGTAATATTATTATTAACATTACTTCCAGTCAAAAATTGAGTTGTAAAAATCCACATTTAAGCAGCTGAAGACAAAGGGTCCAAGACCAAAATGCCTACATTAAGAGAGATCAGAAATAAAAAATCATGAACTAAAACTCACAGACTTGACAGCATTTTACTACAAACAAAAGCTGAAAAGCAAAGTTTGTACTACACTGATCAAAGCAAGAAAGAAATAGGTACAAGCAGAAGTAAGTACATTCTTTGTGCTCTAAGTTTGTTCAACAGAAAAACAAATAACCCAATGTTATCTTGCCAAAAGAAAACAAAATGGTTCAGTAATTTATTGTTTTTGTTTGCTTGTTTGCTTTTAAGTGGTCTGTTAGCAAAACAGCATTCTCTAGCTCTGCTCTCAAACTTTTGAGGATTGTTTTATTATTATTTTAAATAACATTCTTTTATGTGGCCCTATGTATCTCCAGCAGTCTTCTAAGAAGATTACTTATAAATTTGATGAGATATGTTGTATTATATTACATATACACAATTATTTATTAATGCTTTATCAATATGCCCTGATGTTTGTGAGGAAAGAGAATAAACAGAGTTTTGGATTTCAAGAGTTAAGACTGGCTACCAGGGAGCCCTGACATGTTATGCTATTGCTTTATTTGATATTCCTTTTGAACTGTACAGGGAAAGTTCAACACTCTGCTATCTCTCCACCGCAAGAAAGAGAATTAGTGAATACTTACTGTATTGTAATGTTTTACGCCTTTCTAGTCATAATGTAGAAAAGTGAGCATCTCTTATATACTTTTTTTTTTCAGTATCTCAGGCAGCTTCAACTGAAAACATAACAAAGCCCCTTCTTTTTGTAATTGTAACTTCCAATTGCAACATCTATAGTAAATGTAGAACAACACTTTGACTTAAGTGTGGATGCAAGCAATAGACCACATTTTACTGTAGGAAAAAGATTATCGTTCAAACTATTGGTGGAAACACAGCTAAAGTTCTGAACAAAACATTATTGCCACTGAAGTCAAGCAAAGACCCATGAACTTCTTTTGAGACAAGACTTCATCTCAAAGACTTGAAATAATTATTAACTGGCTGTTTGAAAATCACAATTAATCTAAATTTGTCTGAGGTGTAAAAGCACTCAATAAAAATGATTTCTGGCTTTGTTTTTAAACATGCTGATCTACCTACAAAACAAAGCAGAAAATGTTAGGAAAAGATTGAATTTGGGGCATTTCAAATATATATATTTAAGTTTTAAGTATTTTACATAAATACATAAATGTATTTATACAGTATATTAATATTGTAAAACTAAATATTTGTTTAACAGGCACCAATGAAGGCAAAGAAGGAAGGGCTGTACTCTGCCTAGTTCTGTGCCTTTGGGTAATGCTTCAATACATGTAGGTCATCCTCCTGAGACCAGATTTTCTGTATAATATACAGCAAAGCTTTACCACAAAGTAAATTTGATCAGACATATCACTTGTTGCTAACACTAGAGAAACAGGCTTAGTCTCCTAAATATGCCTCTCAGTACCACATTATTCTGTCCTAGATCTAGTGCTATCAGTAATATCTGCCTTGTGTTGCAAATTCCAGATCCCAGAGACATGGCATTTGCTGTAATTGTTTGAAAAGGTAATTGCCTAAGTACCAACATCAGAATGTTAAAAAGGCTGTTTTGTTTGCTGGAAATCTGTGTGCTTGTTCTGTGATAAAGATGATTCCACTTGGCAGTTGATTTTAATGCATGTGTTAATGTAACTACACAATATGCATAAGAAGAGCTGTTAAGAGAACTACAAAAGGTTAATGAATGAAATCATCATTTATGAGAGCTTATATTATGACATTCCACTATTTTAAATATGCAACAATAAAACCAAAGTCATTTTTGCATTTTAAAAGAATGGAGACTTCAAGTATTGTATATAAATTTCTTTTCTCAGAAAGATACAGAGGAAGTCACGCCTCTAAACATGTTTTTTCTTTAGTAAGCAAATATTCTATAAAGTAGATGTGTAGAATTTTCAGTATTTTTCTTCAGTGAAAAACTTCCATAAAATCCCCATTCATATTAAAATAAACTATGTATTTTATAGTCACTGCTCCTCAGCAAGGCAATTAAGAGTGTTGTTTTTTTTTTCCCCACTCAAATACGTAAACTTAATGAGCAAGCTTTCCAAAGGCAATGTCTTCTGCCATTCAGTTTACAGAATCCAAAGGACTTTGGTTGCTCTGTTTCACCTCAGTGCTCATGTGCTGCTGCTTCAGCAGCATTTGAAAATGAAAAGAAGCAATGTGCAAAAAATGCCTGAAGGGACTCACAACATTTTTCAAGACAGAGCTATTGACATAGAACTAAATTCTTCCCCCCTGCTTTGTGTACTGTGACCCAAGGATTTTCGCAGCTCCTGTGAACTAGTCAGAAGAAAAACCAACAACTAGACAGTGCAGACTATAGACGACACCATTTCAAGGAAGCACACATATAAATTGCTTTTAATTCTGTCAATGTCAGTAGAAAATGCCAAAATGATAAAACATATGACTTACTAACCAAAAAATAACCAAACCAGTTACTGCTAGGCTGGTTTACGAGAGCTGCCTTGTCCATGAAAAAAAATAAATTCAGCCTTTGGGCTAGACACCATCCTGTGTCATTGATATAAACCTGGAGGTCAGTAGAAGCACTGTGAATTTTAAATGGCATGACTGAAAACAGAATCTTTCCTCTAGCACATAAATTTTATGCAGCATAAAATATGTATGTATGCTTGACAACTTTTCCTTTCACTATATACAAAAGTGACTCTTTCTTCTCTCTAAAATAACACTGTCAAACCAAGAGGGACTGCCAGAAACCTGTCACAGATAATAATCTATTTGCCCAAGTTGCTGAATAGCAATGAAAAAGAAGATATTGAGTGTCAGTTTCCAGGACATAAATTAAAGTTCCATGCCTGTTCCATGTTCTCCTCCCTACCAAATAATAATAATAATAATAATAATAATAATGAATTTTAATTATTTTTTTCTCTAATTGCTTAGTGCTACTGTGGTGCATATACCTAAAGATTAGAGATAAATAAGATTAGAAGTTTCAAAATAGTAAAAATTCCATGCAAACTCAAATAAGTTTCAAGGACATTTCCACTAGAAAGAGTATCTCTGGTTTTATTACAAGTACAAATGCTGAAAATACCCACTTTAAAACAAAATAAAACCTATTTTTATTCTTGCTTTTGGAGAAGGTGAAAAGGTAACACTGGGAGTTTTAATTTACTTAAATAATTAATTGACAGTGGTTCTGCACATTGTTATGTGCCCCCAGTTTGAAGTTTTGGTGCCATTATTATTATTTTTAAAAATGATATAACACAATACATGTAACCAACAATAATGCACATATCATGGTTCAAGACCCTTGATTTCCCAGCCTGTCCTTTAACATATTTTCACATGTAAAGACAATAAAAGTATTATCTATTAAGTGGAAACTGTGTAACTGTGTCTCCGGTATTTTATGATTTTTTTTAAATCCCTAAAAACAATTGTTTTCTTGTCCCAGCAGGTTTTTGCACCCACTAAAGCTCCTTTCTGAAACAACGAATACTATGTAGTAGTAGGCCACTTTTCCAAACCCGTTAACTTCCCTTTTGCTTCTGCTTCTGTAAGTAAACTTCAAGTCTGTAAATACAATATTGACCCTCTGTGTTTTTTGTTTCTGAAACACCACAGGCTGTGTCTATGTTGTCTTGTAATCAGGACCAGGGAATGATCTCTGTTCTCCTGGCCAGTTTGCCCAACGCAGTTATTGATGTGGATGCAGTAAGCAAAGGCAACAGGAAAAGCAACTACAATTGTGCCGGCAAGTAAAAGTATTTAAGTTATTACAGATGATTAATCATATGTCAGGTTGTCACAAGATGTATTTAGCCAACTGCTTTCTCTCTGAAATAACAGTGAAGTAAAAAGTAAAGTTCATATAGTATTGCTACATTATCTCACTAGTCCAGTAAAAATTAAATCTGCTACAACAAGGTGAACTGAAGCCCTAATATAACACAAAGTCCAAACACATTTTTTTCAAGTAATATTAACATTCAAGAAAAAGCGTACAGGAACCATCTCTTCCTGTCATTAACAGAAAAATAGTCTTTTATGAAATTAGAAAACATAAGTCTATGGTGCTGAATGGTATTCATGTCAGTGCTGAAAGAATTGGCTGACATTGCTGCAAGGTTACTATTACCTATGAAAAACAATGTTCAGCATAGGTATATGAGTGCCAGAAATGGGCTTTCTTAAAGTGCTGTTTTTATGGAAGAGGAGGGAGAGCTGGTAAACTACTAAACTGGAGGAAAGAACATAAAATTTCTGATATCCAGTAATTTACATAATAGAAAACATTCCTTTAATCTCTCTTTATATTATATGAATACTCCATGGTGCCCTTGGGATACTTCTGTCTGGTCAGGATGTGCACAAACACAACAAATACATTTACAGCTCTTGTCTCTATTGTATCATTTTGTTTAATTATTACTCCACTAAAATGAAAATAATAGAAGAAAAAAACTCAATTACCTTAATCAGCACATGCAAGTCCTGAAAGACCTTCAAACACACACACAAAAAAAGTGTATTCTGTCATGTCCTTTCTCACAGTACCTTCTTACTGATCCAAGAAGTAATTCTAGCTTTAACTAAAGAACCCTAGCTTACTAAACCAACCTTCACAGGGAGATTTCTAGCCAAATTAGTTTTTATTCAACAAAAATATACAGACAAAGTACCCATTTAAGTAAAAACTCATCTGCTTTATGTAACTCAATGATATTAGGCAGCTCTGTAGTGTTCAGAACTAAGGGGCTAATCTTTGATCAAAGTCACAAGAAAATTTTCATTGATTTGACTCAAGCCTGCCTGGCAACTACTGATGTGGATGGAGTAAGCAAAGGGAACAAGGAAAGCAACAGAAATTGATTCTGTTTCCTGTCAAATTTACTGAATTAAAAACCAGTCAGAAGTGTAAATTTCCAAATAGTTCTGTCCAGCTCCACTGACATAATTTACACTAGAAAGCTAAAATTCCCATTTAGCTATTGACTATTGGACCTCTTCCTGAATGAAATTCAGTGCAACATAGCGACTGCTCAAATGGTAGTTGCAAAAGGCCTTACTTCATCTTGCAGTATTAAATTACAGAGTGACCTGCAAAGGTCCCTTCTAACTCTCTTCTATAGCACAGAGGAAAACGAGGCCAAAATAAGTAAACTGAACTTCAGACTCCTGTATACTTTTAGGAAGCTTGTTAAGATAGACAGTCTGCTTTCTTTTCTTCTCAGGTTTCTCCATCCTTGCAAGGTACCAGTGTAACCAACAGTTACATACTTTTATAACACTTCTCAGTGAAGTATCCAAAAATGGTACCACCTAAATTTTAGAATGCATAGCTTGGTGGGCAACTCTCCAGTGAAAATCAGTGACTGTTGAAGCACAATTCATCAAAACATTAACTAATCAGTTTTCTAAGTAGAAAAAGCCTTCAATCAAGAACTCTATTCCTTGCTCTGACTGGTTTGAGAGCATACTGTACTGAGATGCAGAAAGAGACTACAAGAAAACCATGAATAATGAACCCTACAAGTATGTCTGTTTCTCAGTTCTCTGTAACCCATAAATAAATAAATAAATAAATAAACAAACTATTCGTGTAGCTGCATTCACTGCTTAAAGTCATTAGCAAAAAATAAATATATAAAGAGAAATAGAGAGACAAAATGAGGTATGTATGGGAAGAAAACAAATAAACAAACAAACAACAGGGATATTCAGACTCTTCTAAGTCATCAAGCTTCCATGGACAGAATTTGTGTCTCATCTTGATCATCCTGAAAAGTGTCTCACAGGTATCTGCCTTCACTTACCAATGTTCAGTGTATAACCTAGTATCAGTAATACGGGAAAGACATGATGGGAAATGTTATCTTTCCACCAGAAGTGCACTTTTGATCCATGTATACACATTCTCTATTTAAACCCTCATTCAGCAATAGAGGCAAAAGTACTTCTAAATTCCCACATAAACACCCCTGGGAATTTTCACTGGAAGAGTACAACTTTATCTGTCAGACAGTAACATGTTATTACCTTGAGGATATTATCTTAACCTGAGGTCTAAAATATAAATGAACTGCAATTCAGATGACTTGAGACCTAGCAGAAAGAGGTGTGGAAAGCTTCCCAAAAGGATTCCATGGGGAGAAGTCTTATTTATTTAATGTGGATAAATATGACAAAATGGGATACTCATATCCCAAGTATTAATAAGTTTATGGTTGAGAAGAGGAACTAAAGACAGCCTTGAGCAGCAGCTGTGATACAGAAGATGTTAACTAGAAGAATTGGAACAGGAAAAAAGTAGCTCCAAGCAGATTAATTCAATTTAATGGCAGAAGATTTTGAACACTGAGAAATTCTCTGTTAAGGCATTATGGGCAAAAGAAGATGTTCTCTTTCAGCGACTTATGATTGTACTGTGGGATAGAATCCAGAGGATCTTCACAGAGCCTGTTCTACTTAAGTTGAGCAGATGATGTTTAGATTTGAAAGATCTCTTTTTAGATTTGAAACAGTCTACAAAAAGCCATCAAGCGAGAAGGTATATGCTTGATTAAATTAAGAGATTATTTATTGCTACTTGTCAGCATGAAAACTTTGCCTTTTCTCCAGAGGCACAGAAGTTGTTTTCTATACTAAAACAAGGATTTGGGGTTTGCTGTCAAAGAATGTCACGAAGCAACTAGATGATTTCTCAGGACTACAGTTCTGAATGTTACTACAGTTGTTTCTTCAGCCAAAGCAACATTCTCCATTTTTCTTAGTGGGTTACCAATTTTTCCACATGTTGAAAGCTTTCAAAAACTTTGGCTTCATTGGGAAAGAATTTGGATAAAGTTTCTGAAACAGATAGATATAACTTGGCAGAAGGAAAGAAGGCAATTGGGACACAGATTGTGACTTCACTATGCAATGAACAGCATTTGCAGGTGACTTTTGGAAATATGGTGAGAGTTTTTTGGAAAAGAGAGACATGGGAGTCTGACATTTTCCAGTTGTTGATTTCTTCTGTGCTCAAGAAAGAAGACATCAACATGTATAAGCTTATAAATAAATACAATTTTATCAACAATTTATACCTCTAATTTTAAGATCACAATTTTTGAGTAGGTTGTAAACAGGTGGCATATACTAAAATGAAATGATTTTATGAACTGCAGCAGAAAATCAGAATTCTTTGGTATTGCAAACTATATTAGACTGTGTTTAAAAAGTTCTTCCAGAAAGCAATAACACTTCTTTCTTTAACCTGCTTAGCCTAGCACTGCAGCCATCACTCCCGTGGGTAAATCCAACAATTTCCAGGAAGTTTCCCTGAATGTATGCCCATGATGCCAAAAGCAGAATTTGCTCCAAAACTATATGGAGCAGTAAAAATAAATCTCTTGACTATTTCTCTCCTGTTATTATGCTGGGAGATACACATTTGTGAAGATATTAATCACAGTTTACTCTGTATAGAAAAGTCAATAGAATGTTTAACTCGATTTATACACAAGCTTTAAGTAATCCACCTGTGTAATTTTCCACTGTCAATAGCTTATTTCTTCTAATTAAATCTTCTTTATTTCAGCTTCCAGTGGGCCTGATTTTTCTCTTAGTAACAGCAGTTTATTACAATATCTGTAAGCAATCAAATGGTGGTAGTGTTTGAATAGGACCAATGTAAGAAAAAGGAAAATCGAGGGCCGTTGACTTTGTACAACAGATTTGCCAGTCTGATCACAGCTATACTGTGTTTACCAAACATTTAATGGAATGCTGGGTGGGATTTTTTTATTTTTATTTTTTTTTTCTGTTCAGAGCTCTATTTTAAAGGAACAAACAGCAAGATCATAGAAAAAGGAGGGTCTGTTCAGAAGACATTAAGTCTTCAAGACTTACCTTTGTCTCTTTCATATGCACTGAAAACTGAAGGCTAAGCTACATATTAAAGTAAAATATCCTGTCATAATCAAAATTTTGTTATGGGCAAAGGAGTGTACACGTTAGCAATACAGTCAAAAAATTATCAGTAGTTATTAACAAGCTTTTTATTGTCATCACTTAGCTAAAACCCAGGGATCAGACACTAGTTGTTTTTCTGTTGTTAACCAAACTACAGCTATCTCAAGTAAATCCTGAAATTTTGCTTTGCCAGGTTAACACAAAGTCTATTGCCTTTTTCTGGTAGTGCAAAAATAATATGTACTAGGCTGTAATATAACCACCCTCATTCTTTTCAACACACTAATGGAAAATGTTATGCATATAATGAAATGTTCATAATACAGATTATTAAATGCTTTAATCAGAGGTATAGAGATTAGGCAGAGGCTTGAAAAAAGTGACTGAATGCATGAAAAAAGCAAGATACATGGTATCTATCATTAAAGAAGAAAATAAAATTCATTTTTTGCAAAGCAAAAATAACTTCAGAAAGTTATCCAGAAACTGATAATGCTGATATCAACTACCCGTGATTTTTTTAAAGTCACAACAATGGAATGAAAGATTGAATTAAGGCACAACAGACAGTTGAAATGCCTTTTACTTAGGCCAAATTTTGAATTCCAACCCACCAAATGAAAAGCTTCAGATACACAAAACCATTTTGATAATAAAAATATTATTATTTTTTAAATATTTCATGAATAAAGTACTGGGATGACTTATAGTTCTAATAAAGGTGAAGACAATAGATTAAGAAATCAAGAGAAGTTCATGAATAAAGTGAAATCTTCAGTGGGTAGAGCATGGGGTCAAATAAATGAAAAACCAATTAAATACTTTTTAGACCACAGGACAAAAACAAATAAGACCTAAAAGCACTTGCTGTGATCTTCTAAAAAAATATTCCTGACAAAAACAGAAAAGACAACAGATGACAGCAGGCAAGGATCTCTGGAGTCAAAAGAAAACTATTAAAACAGACTGCCTGCTGGCAACTCTCAATTTCTGTGATTTTAAATGCAAAACAATGGCCCCTTCCATATTCCAATGAATTGCCTACAATTTATTGAAACTTTTTTTTCCACTGCCTGCTATGCAAATCTTTCATTGTCACTGTATTTACACGTTACATTTTTTTCCTCACTCATACTTTCTATTTGACCACCTTAACGTATTGTATCCCTTCATACACCATAGTAAATAGAAAAAGTGGAATTATCTGACATCAAAGAAAAACCGTAAAGCTACTTTTGGTTTCTCAGATAAGTAGTAGCTATCACATTCTTAACAGTTAATTGATTCTGCTTGTTCGTTATTTGATTTTCTTGCGTCCAAACTTTACAGGTGTCTCCAATACTTTTTACGATGTCCTATAAACTATGCTTCTCACTGACCGTATAGGTCAGTAATAAACACAGGCCTATGTTCTATATAGGACTAGAAGTGTAGCTCATTTAGATCTACCTTCTACACATCATTTCATTTTTATTTTTGTAAAGTATCATCAAAATGTCTAAAGCTACAGCTGTCTTTCTGTCATTAAACTATATGCTGTGTTGAATGAGGTATAAAAATTCTAGTAAGCCAACAAGAACCTTCTTTAAACAGTCTAATCCCTCCCAGACATCAAAAAACACTTTTTATAAAGTTGTTCATTAAGGAAGTTTGCAATGCCCACCTATGAGTTGGAAAGGTGGGAATCCAACTATATTTGATATAGTGGAAGAGTAGACTTTCCTGTTTATCTGAAGTCCACTCATGTTAAGTTAGATCTCCCTGAGCAAGTGCATACAGAACTAGGAAACTTTTAGAGGAATCTTATGGTTCCTTCATGTGTTTAAGGAATCATATGAGACTGAAAAACAGAAAAACCAGACCTCTGTTTCATGCCAATATCATTAGAGCAGAAATTTGCAGTAATAAACTCTGCCACCTGCACATTGGCGTACAGTTCTTTCATGTAATTCCTACCAGTTATTTCAACTAATGATTTCTACAGCCAAATTTAGATCATGCCCCACAATGAAATGCTGATATACCCATGTTAACATGGAAAGTTGACATTAAAAGCTGCTAATGAAAGAAAGTTGGTAAATTATGACATGGGTGTAGAATAAGAACTAAGAGACTTTAGCTTCCACCAGCAAAGATATGCTGTTACAGGTGGCAGGCATAAGTACAGCAAAGCTATGAAATTCAAAAAAAACCTGCAACTAGGTTGTGGTTTTAGTTACCTTAATTCTATGTACCTCCCAATAGACAAAAGTAAAATTATTCCTACCCTGCATATGCAGTTACAATAAAAAAATGCACACTTGACTTTACAGAAAAGTCTGCTTTGCCAGCTGTAAGTAAAACAAAACAGAACAAGCACAACAAAACAAACAAACAAACAAAGCGTGCATCTTATTTGTATAGGACTGCAACAATCAGAGTCTTTTGCCAAAGCCAGACAACTTTGACTTCTACACAAGTCCAGCAGGTTTATATGCTGAAGTCTATTAATTCCCTGCATAAGAAGGTAACAAGAAGCTTGCTGTGACATTAGGCTCAAAACAGTGGCATTATTCTGCAGTCTTCCCTGGCAGGTGTCATATTTTACTCTCTTACATTCACATATACAGTTAATTTCACATGCACTGAATTAAGTAGCAAGAAAAAATCAAGGCTTTCACCGGACAACTAAGCAAACATAAAATGTCCATACAATGAAAATGAAATAACACATTTATTTTTTATTATGGTGAAAACTATAATGACAAATGAAAGTACTAACTCTTCAAGATATCCAAACTACGATATTGGACGAAGTATGGAGACTAAGAAAAATGTTACAGCAATACAAATGAGTGGCTGCATGTGATCATTGGGATATTATGTGAACTGACTATATAGACTGAAAAGATTTACTACGAAGAATATTCAATTCAGCGTATTTCAGAATAAATTCAGAATATGAAGCTTGGTTTTACACTGTAGGACTTGGGGAATTTTTGTTGCTGTGGGGGAAGGTCTGGAGAAACTAAACCTAACCTTTCAGCAGTTTTCATGTGTGTTTACCTTCCAGAATGCAAACTTAAGGCAATCTGAAAATTGGGTTCATTACAAGATAACCATTGAGCAAAATTAGTAGTGAGTTGGTAAAATCTTTATTTGTCATAATATTTGATAAACAATCAACAGTGAAATCTTTCCAGGACCAAAAATGTACAAGGAAGCACATGAAGAAGTATCAGGGTTAGTCACTTCTATCTGTAAGCTGGAGTTTTGAGTAGACATAGCTAAATAAGAAAGCATGAGGCTGATAAATACCTATTTCTCCTAACTATGAAATGACAGCACCCTAAAAAAAAATTCTTGTTCAAGACCCTAGAGTATAACCAAAGCAGTACTTAATTCTTTCATGAGTGTATTTATATAATAAGGCAATGAAACACTAACTTGTAAGCTACAGTATTGATTTTTGTGCTCAAAAAAATTTCAATGGTGGAAGAAAATTTAATATATTTTTCATTAAAAATGTTCATTTTACAAAACAGGTAAATTCTGATTTCTTGTAATTACTACTCAAATATTATTCACTTCTATATTTAAACAATTCAATTCACCTTATGCTCAGCTTTATTTCATTAATGGGGTGAAAAGAGAAAACTTCTTCCCAAATGAATTGTTACTCTCCTTTTAACCTTTTCTCATTAAAATATTTATTATTTTTTTTACATTTTCTTAACTCCCCGTTTATATTACTGACTACAGAGATAATATATTTTCAACAGTAAATCAAACAGTAGACATAAAAAACATTGCCATTCATTGCAGTCAATGCTATCAATGAAGACTGAAATAAATACCTTCACTATAGAATGAAGAAAAATTTTGGCTAAGTAACTAGGCTGACATATACAATGCTTCAAATACTCTGTGTATATGTGTGTGTATATCTAGATCTATTTGCGATCAACTTTGTATTTTCCAACTCATACTTAGGTCATGACTTTGCTAACAAATGGACGTGACATTGCAAACATCAGACTGGCCATAGCTGATCCAGAAATGCCCATATTTATAAGGAAAGTACGATTTAGGAAAATCACAGAATCATACAATGCTTTGAGTTGGAAGGGACCTTTAATGATCATCTAGATCCAACCCCCCTGCCATGGGCTGGGAAATCTCTCACTAAATCACACTGCACAAAGCCACATCAACCTGACCTTGAACAACTTCAAGGAAAGGGCATCCACAGCTTCCCTGGGCAACCTGTTCCAGTGCCTCACCACTCCCATAGTAAAGAATTTCTTATTTATATCAAATATAAATCTACACATTTACCCATTGTTACCCACAAACCCATAAATATATAATACCCATATATATAAATCTACCCTTTTACCCATAAAACTGTTACCCATTGTCCTGTCAATACATGCCCTTGTAAAAAGTTTCTCCCCGTCTTTCTTATAAACCCCCTTTAAGTCTCACCAGAGCCTTCTCCAGGTTAAAATAAACCAAAATCTCAGACATTCTTTGTAGGAAAGGTACTCCAGACCTCTGATCATTTTTGTGGCCCTCTACTGGACTTGCTTTAAGAGGTTCATGTTTTTCTTGTGCTATGGCCCCAGACCTGGATGAAGTAATCTTGATGGGGGTCTCATGACAGCAGAGTAGAGGGGGAAAATCACCTCCCTCAACTTGCTGGCCATGCTTCTTTTGATGTAGCCCAGGGTACGGTTGGCTTTCTGGGCTGCAAGCACACATTGCCAGCTCATGTTGACCTACTTGTCAACCAACACCCCCAAGTCCTTCTCCTCAGAGCTGCTCTCAATCCATTCACCATCCAGCCTGTATTTGTGGTTGGGATTGCCCCAGCCCAGATGCGGGACCTTCCACTTCTCAAGCCTGTCTAGGTCCCTCTGGATGGCATCCCTTCCTTCTGTTGTGCTGGCTGTGCCACTCACCTTTGTGTCATGCACAAACTTGTTGAGGGTGTACTCCGTCCCACTGTCTATATCATTACTAGACATTAAATGGAAGCTGTCCCTCTACAGACCCCTGAGGGACACCATTTGTCTCTGATCTCTGCCTGTACATAGAGCCATTAACTGCAACTCTCTGGATGTGGCCATCCAGCCAGTTACTTATCCACTGCATAGTCTACCCTTCAAATCCACTTCTCTCCAATCTGGAGACAAGGATCTTGTGTGGAACCATGTCAAAGGCCTTACAGAAGTCTAGGTAGATGACATGAGTTAATTTTCCCTTGTCCACTGATGTAGTCACTCCATCATTGAAGATAGATGATGACCATACTAGATTGGTCATGCATGATTTGCCCTTCCTGAAGTCATGCTGGCTGTCTCAATTCACCTCCCTACCTTAACATATGTCTTAACATGGCTTCAAAGAAGATCTGTTCCATGATTTTCCCAGGCACGGAGATGAGGTTGCCTGGTCTGTAGTTCCATGGTCTTCCTTTCTACCATTTTTAAAAATTGGAGTGACATTTCCCTTTCCAGTCACCAGGGACTCCACCTGACTGCCATGACTTTTCAGATATGATGGAGGGTGTTTTGGTAACTACATAAACCAGTTCACTCAGGACCCTGGGATGCATCAAGTATTTTTAAAAGACTGAAACAAACACACACCTTAACTTCCAGAAACAAACCTAATGATTTATAATTCTTTTACACAGTATTTTTCCAAAACTTCCGTAGACAGGTACTGAAAGCTTTCTTACTTCTCCAGCATGACTCTGCAGAATATTTAGAAAATGCCATGGTATTTTTCACACCAGCCCTGTGGTTAAAACAACTTGCTTTTTTTTGAGAGAGAGAGAGCTTCCATATTATTAGGCTACTCTCCACACAGGGATATAATATCATCCCCTGTTGAAAGCACATATTTTTGCAGAGAAGACTGAAAGACTGATGGAAAAAAAAAGAAAGTAAGAAGCAACGCTGCCTCACAGTCAAGGAGTGATATGTCTTCTTGTTTTGATCACAGAATAAGAATACTTGTCTCTTATCTAACAACTGTTTTCTTCTTCTACTTCTTACTCATTGAGATGCATAATAAAGGATCTGATTAAGTATGAATAAATGTACTGTTGCAACTTCAATTTTAAATTTTGTAAAGCAATTTTTCCAATTTTGAAGTCCATTATTCTTTTAAACAACACCAACACAAATTATATCAATTAAAAAAAAAAAAAAAGCAACAAAAAACACACTTACCTGATGAGATGTCTATTCGGTTCTTCTTGATTTGGGTGACATTGATGTGAACGCTGACTTTGCCTTCATTAATGTCAATCTCAACATTGCCCAGGCCATCTGCAAAGTTGCTGAAGACAAGAAGTCCATTGGGGTTCCAGGTTCGGAAAAGGAAACTGACTGAAAACAGATCCTGGCTTGGGCGACCAGGAACCTCAAGGTAACTGGTGTCATTGAAAAAGACAGGCACTGTATGTGGCTCCACACAAGAAAAACTTAAATTTCCCTAAGTAAAACACACACAAAAAAGCAAAAACATAAGCAAAATTTTAATTCCACTACATTCATAGCTACCTCTAGAAAAGCATTCTAGGTTTCATTCAATCCAGAGACTACTATAGTCAATGTAAGCTCCATGTAAAAATGTGTTATTAATATTATCATTATTGTTATTATTATAAGGTGTTTGTTGACATTTCTGTTTTGCCTAGAGGCTTCTGCCAAAGAAATGGCCTAATTATATTTTGCACTGTGCATACGCATAGTAAGAGGCAGTCTCTGCCCTGAAGAGTTGTAGTCTAACAAAAAGCTTAGAGGAACGCATTAATATTCCCAGTTCAAAGATGATGAAATGAATCCAAGAGAAACTTGAGCTTGTTCATGGTAACCAAAGAAATCTATAACAGGGCAATAGTTCATGAAATAAAGTTTTCAAAATACCCTTATATCACCATGTCAAATCAGTACAATGTGTGAGGTTGTAAAAGAAGGACATATAACACCTTGTGAACAGCTAGCTTCTCTGTTATGTTTTCTGATGGATAATACTAGACAAGCTAATACTTTATTTCATGAAGTTGAATGATTTGGAGTAGCTGATCATGAACAATGCCTAATATTTTTGGTCAATTAATCATTTTCTCTGTAAAAGAAGTTGAGTTTTGCACACTATAAAATTTCACTCAGGGAAACTGATGAAAATCCAGTCAGGTATACTGATCGCAAAAGCTTTAAAACATACCTGTAAATAAGACCAGAGTTACAGACATAAATTTTTCCCTCTGGTTCAGATGTCATTTCTCATGAGAGAACACAACGGCAGACTGTATTATAGACATCATTTTTTTCCTTAGAAATAATAAGCAATGTAAAGCTCTTATTTTAAACCACATTCCTCTAAGGAGATCTCTGTCCAGAACTGATATTTTAATGCTTCAATGAATAGAACAGGAAGACTTGCTCTACTGAAGAACTGTTCTACCATGTGGCAAAGAGGACCTTGTTCTATGGTTAAGTTTTCTGATGCACTGTGGCAAAATGATACTCTGTAGCAATTTCAATTTAATTTGATAAGGAAAGATTTTGTCTGATGCAGTATCAGATGATCAGAGCAGCAGTTCCATTGCCACTTACTTCAACATTTAAAATTACTAAGGATTGAACAACATTTTCAGAGGTACTTAGATATTTAGATAGAAGGTTCATCTGAGCACTGTTCAGAATCCCAGTCAGAGTAAGACATAATTTTTAGCACATAAATATTTTAAACTCCAACTTAATGACTTTCTGTTACATATCATTCCTTTCATGCCAAACACTTTTTTTTATTATTATTCATAGTGGATAAATGCACCTGAAAAATCACCTTGAGGGAAATTAGAGCATTTGGATTCCAGATAGTAACTTTCTAAGATGTGTGGGTGGAAGTCCTAAGTAAATTTTCTTAGAAGTACTTGTTTTCAATTGCAAATGGACTAGATAATGTCATAAGGAAGCAAGTCTGTGTACTAACAGACATTTTGAGGCATGACTGATTATAGACATGACTAATTTAGACAAAGTCCTAAAAAAATCTCTTTTTAAAGGAATGAAAACACCTTATCTATGTCACAGCATGATAACACCTACGTGGCAGACTCAGTTTCTTATTTAGTATCACCATGTCACAACTAACTAAATAAAAATAATACTTTCTTGAGCGCTCAGATTTATTCTTAGATGTATTCTGCATAACTACCTCTTTTTCCTACAGAGTGTCAGAAATTATACTGCCACACAGTCTACTTATATTAGCCAGTAATACAAGTAGTAGCTAGACTATCAGGTTACCTCCATTATCAATCACAAAACATTGGAGTTTCCATTACTCTGGAACTAAAGAAGAGATTTCTCTTTGCTGATCTCAAAAAAAGATTTGTTCCTATCTTTATGATAAAATTGCAACATCAGAAACCATGTTCTTTTCATATATCACATATGTTCCACGGGTAACAAAATACATTTAAGGATTAAGGAAAATGATTAGCTAAAACAACTATAGGAATCTTTCAAATTGGAGTGTGAATTACAGAAATGACAGCTACTTTCTCAGTAAAGTCAAAGGACCTCCCTTTAGCTGCTTTTATACTGATCAGCTTGACTTTATTTATTTATTTATTTATTTATTTATTTCAGTCTAAAAGTTGCCTAGAGATTTTCATTTCAAGCTTTCAGCCAACTAAGCACTATGTTGAAATGCTAACACATTTGTTTGGATACTTTCAGTCTCAATATTTCCAAGTGTGATACGCATATTTTGGTTAAACCATAGGTTTTACATACAGAAAAAAATAAAATCTGGAATTTGGATGAAATACACTCTGCAACCCTTTGTTAACATTCTCAGTGTAGTAGTCATACTATGGATTAGAAATATATTTTGTTACATAGATAAGGTAATTCAGTGTAGGCACAGAGGACAATAACATTTTGTAAGAGCTTGCATCTTACAATTCAGTCAGAGACACTAGTCACAGATGACAAGAAGCACTCAGAAAGCATTTTGTTAGACATTTTTAAGTTTCTCTTTCTGTCTTGTTACTGTGAGGAACTAACAATTTCCTCATAAAAATAAGGCTTTCATATCCTGATGCATGAGACACTTGCACGTATAACACCTATTAAGGTTAATGGAACTGAATCCATTCAAATCCTTTTTCACATCAGCGAGCTCATTTATCATAAACACTAACTGCGTAAGAGATTTCTTGAGGAAGTAACATATAATTCTAATTTCTCTGTTAGCTAAAATGGTATTTTCCCTGTTGAAACAGTTAGATTAATCTAAACTGGATTTGGATTCCCAATTCCCACTAAGATTGTACTTCACAAAAGGACTGTCTTAATTTAAGCTCATTGGATATACATTGTTCACTAGGTCTAGGCTAAAAATTAGAACTAATTTGCAGCTTGTCTCTATAAAAGCATCCCTGTTTTTCAAAGAGAAAGAGATCCTTCTGTGTAGATTCAGAATAATTTCTGAATCCCAAGCCCCAGAAGGCAAAGGCAGGGATTGGGAGAATGAAGAACAGCCCACTGTAGAAGATCAGCTTCGAGACCACCTAAGGAACCTAAGGGTGCACAAGTTCAAGGGGCCTGATGAGATACACCAATGGGTCCTGAAGGAACTGGCAGATGAAGTTACTAAGGCACTGTCCATCATATTTGAGAAGTCATCGCAGTGCAGTGAAGTTCCCAGTAACTGGAAGAGGGGAAACATAACCCTAATTTTCAATAGGGAATAAAAGAAGACCCAGGGAATTACAGTCACGTCAGTCCTCACCTCTGTGCCTGGCAAGATCATGGATCCTCCTAGAAACTCTGCTAAGGCACATGGAAAATAAGGAGGTGATTGGTGACAGCCAACGTCTTCACTAAAGGCAGATCAAGCCTGACAAATCTGGTAGCCTTCTACAACAGGGTTACAGCATTGGTGGATAAGGAAAGAGCAACTAATGTCATCTACCAGGACTTGTGCAAAAGCATTTGACACTGTCCCCCATGATATCCTTGTCTTTAAATTGGACAGACATGGATCTGATGGATGGCACACTCATTGGATAAGAAATTGGCTAGATGGTTGCACTCAGTATCAGAACAGTTGCTGTTTGACATCTTTGTTGGTGACATGGACAGTGGGATCAATTGCACTCTCAGCAAGTTTGCTGATGACACCAAGCCGTGTGGTGTGGTTGACACACTAGAGGGAAGGGATGCCATCCAGAGGGACCTGGACAGGCTTGAGAGGTGGGCCTGTGCAAACTTCATGAAGTTCAACAAAGCCAAGTGCAAGGTCCTGCATCTGGGCTGGGGCAATCCCAATCACAAATACAGGCTGGGTGGTGAGTGGATTGAGAGCAGCTCTGAGGAGAAGGACTTGGGGGTGTTGGTTGACAAGTAGGTCAACATGAGCTGGCAATGTGTGCTTGCAGCCCAGAAAGCCAACCGTACCCTGGGCTACATCAAAAGAAGCATGGCCAGCAAGTCGAGGTCCCTCTCTACTCTGCTCTTGTGAGACTCCACCTGGAGTACTGCATTCAGCTCTGGTGCCCCCAGCACACAAATGAGTTCAGAGGAGGACCATGAGGAGGATCAGAGGGCTAGAGCACCTCTGCTATGAAGACAGGCTGAGGGAGTTGAGGTTTTTTAGCCTAGAGAATAGAAGGCTCTGGGGAGACCTTAAACCCATTTTCCATTATCTAAAGATGTTCTACAAGACGGCAGGAGAGGGATTCTTTGTCAGGGAGTGTAGTGACAGGACAACGGTTAACAGTTTTTAAAAAGAGCATATTACTATCAGGTATTAGGAAGTAATTATTTACTCAGAGGGTGAATGAAGGTTATGAAACAGATTGCCTAGAGAAGTTGTGGATGTGCCATCCCTGGAAGTGTTCAAGGCCAGGCTGGATAGGGCTTTGAGCAACCTGGTCTAATGGAAGGTGTGTGTGTCCCCATGGTAGTGGGGGTGGAACTAGATGATCTTTAAGGTCCCTTGCAACCTAAACTACTCTACAATTCTATGATAATTTGTTGAATACCTTTCTGGGCAGTGATATGGAAGTCAAATCAAACATACAGTGTGCATTTATACTCATATATGTACATTTATACTGAAAAACTGTTGGCCTTATTAAAGAATTACTTATAATACATTGGAAGGGAAATTATGAAAATATCTTAATTTGGTCAGTTTGATCTTTGTATCATGATCTCTGTCTTGCAAGTTAGCTTCATGTTTACCTTTTATAAAGTATTTTTGCTTTCAGATCTTATCCCTTGTGGAAATACTACCTGGCCTTAAAAAAATTCTAAATTAATAGGGATAATGGATGAATACCTATCTTTCAAAAGAGAGCTCATGAGTTTATTAACACTACAGTACCTGTTAAATCAAGTTAGAGCATACAGTAAAGGCAATAATATTCTAGTTAATAGTTGTCATATTGTTTCAATATTTTTCTTAAAATAGCTTATTACTCATCTTTGTTCCTAACAATATTTGGCAAATGCAAATACTTTAAAGAAAACACTTATGTTAAATTTGCACATGATTGCTCTCAGCAATATGTGGTAGAGCAGCTGCTGAAGTGGATGGAATATAGGCCTAATGTATGTAAAGATAGAGGGCAGCAAATATGATTCTTCTCAGAATTTTTCTGTTACAGGCTTTGGGAAAGTGCTGCATATTACACTTTAGTGCTTGTAAATGTAAACAAACAAACCATAAATCAACTTACTCTTTTAGATAAACATAGAAAAGATGGACTGGAAGACTTTTGTGTAAGCATGGTCTTTATTTCTGTCTTAGACCTGAACCAAGCTGTAAAAAAGAGTTAGCACCTACTGTTCCATTTAGTCACTGCCAACTCTTGTTTGCAACTTGATTCAGGAGAAAAGCAGACACTTTTATTATTTGTCTTGGCTCTCCTTCTCTCCCTTTTGGAGATGTTTATCATTTGTCTCATTTATCTAATATGAAAACAAATCAGGTTCCACTAGTAAGAACAACTGTTCAAGGCCATCCATCTTACTCATTCTCCCCAAAGATTTGTTGCTATGTTTTCTATCACAGAGGACTGTGACACTCTCCCCCCCACCTTTTTTTTTCCCATATATTGTTAATCTCAGAAGCTAAAAGGAATAAATCATTTAAGTAAGTGTTAGAAGACTCTTGGTGGTGCACTCATAGACATAACACCTATGTATGTGAGACCTAAAGATTTTTATTTATTAACTTTATTTTTGTTCAGAGACAAATCAAGATTATCTCCTTAAATTGTCTAGATCTCCTCATTCTATTAACTTGTCCATTTCCTTTTTCTGTGTGACTTTTGAAATCTGCCTATAAGAACATCTTTCCTTCTGTCTCACACCTCTTTCATATTCTTCTTTCCTCTTCTTTTTTTCCCCTGTGATACTTCTTATAAACATATTGATTACTTCACCTCTGTTCCATTTCATTACATTTTGTTTTGCTTTTTCGTATAATAAACTGTTTAGGGCAGGGTGTGCCAACTATTATGCATCTGTACAGTATCTCCTACAATGGAGCTTTGATCCTGGTTGGATTACTTAAGAGCCATCATCAGAAACATGATTATCAACTACAGTAGTCTCAACCAACTCTATTTTTTATGAAAAATCAGGCTCAAAACTAGGAGAAAAAGTCTTTTGTAAGAAACATACAAATCCATGTTGATTTAACTAGAGTAAAATAGATTTTGCTTTTGAAGAGTTGAAGCAATATAAGTAATATTACTGAAAGCAAAGGTCACTTCTATTTTTATAGATATTCTTAGAATTGGAAATCAAGAGAGTCATCAAATTACATTAGCATGTCACAGTCTCTTGATGAAGCACTAACACTGACAAAGCCACAGATGTGGATTTTGATTTCATGTTACAGGTAAAAGAATTTAATCAAAAACCAACCAACAAGCCTGTCCTCCCCCCCAAAAAAAAATAAAAACAAACAAACAAACAAACAAAAAGCAACCTAACCCACCCAAACTAAAAATACAACCAAAAAAAAAAATAGAGAGATGGTTTTACAGAGACGTTAGGACTGCTATCTATGCTACATTCTTGAGAGGTATTTCTGCTACAGAAGTCTCTTAAGTAACACTTCTGTTCAGGAAGACACTTTAAGAAAATGTCCTACTAACTTACAGTGCACTGGACTGGTGCAAAAAGGGAAAAAAAAAAACTTCTCCTGTACAAAGATCCTTTCCTGAATTAGTTATCAATCTTTGAAAAACGTGCTTAAATTACGAGTTTAATATGCACTGCAAGCAGGAGATCACAGGTGATTTTGAAAAAAAAAAAAATTGAAAAAAATTCTAGAAGGGTAGTCTTCTTTTTTTGACATATATATCACTCTCTTTGCCTTTGACAACGCTGAAAAAATTCATTTATAGAAAAGGTTCTACATATCAGGCTATATTACTGAGTTTGTACAGACTCAGGATTTATATCACATATTCAGAATTATCCTTCCTTATAACCTTGCTCATTTAGCCATATTGTTCATACAATTACATGAAACATCAATATTACTATCCAAGGAATAATGAAATGGTAATCAACCCTTTGGACTTTATCATTATTGCAGGTATAAATCTTTACTATGTAATATTTAAAAAAAAAAAAAAAAAGCAACAGTGGAACCATACATATTGCTAGCAGGGGGTTGTGAAGATTGTAATCTTGTACAGAAGAATGCCTTGAACAACTTACTCAGGCCATCTGAAGTTCACGGTAATAATATATTCATTTCCTACCCACATTGCCTGTGTAAGTCATCAAATATTTTAAGGAACATTTAGAACCTTAAAGATATACAAATTAAAGGCTTTTCTTATTCAGCCTGCCTATAAAGCCACAAGTTTAAACTTGTTTTAAAGTTGCTTTAAAGCAACTATAAGTGCTTAAGCAAGAAAAAAAGAAAAGAAAAACTACCACCAGAATAAAATATTATTAAACTTTGTAATGTTAATAAGCTAAATAATGATTTTGAAGATGAGTACCTTGAGGTTTTTTAAAGCTACCAGAAAAGGGATCTAGAACCATCTCTTTCCAGTTATTTTTCACTCCAGCAATCTAACTAGCTCTGCACAGATGGAAAATACCAGGATTTAAAGCCATGAGAAACCTGCAATTGATTTAATAATAAATCTTGTCTACTCTAGTTGTAGATCACTATGATTGGGTCCATCTGTTTTCTTTTAAAAACTAGTTATATGATACTGAAGGTTAATTTTGAAAAGCTGAAACTTAACTCCCAGAAGTAAAATGCTCAGAGATAATAAAAAATAAAAATAATTAAAAAAAAGTCATAAAAGTATTTACAATGAGATCTTTGGGCACTTAATAAACTTTGTTTTGTATATTACATCACTCCAGTACATCACAAGGGTATCTGCTACACACACACACAAACATTCCCTAGAATGAGAAGCAGAAGTTTAGATGACCATTAAATTATGTTCTCACCACATTAGAAGGCTCCAATTTCTTCCTCTTGGCAAGGTCAGTGATATTATTGCCATTGTAGTTGATGCTCTCCATACAGCCTTTGAAATTTTTCCTGCTGTTAGAACTTGGTTTTCCAGAAAAAGGCATGCCTCCAAAGGTTATCTTTGAATGCAACAAAAAATGGAAGATAGTTACTGGAGGGCAAAGACTTCTTAGATTTTTTAAACATATCTGCTGCAGACGCATTTGCTTTCTTTGAACACTCAAACACAGAGACTGACAGCTAGCAACACTGCTTACCATAAAAAGGAAGTTCCAAACAAGCACTGCAAAAGCAGGAAAAAAAATCTATAAGGAATTTGTGATTGCAAATATTTATGGTAGCAAATCTCAATTGTTATTGTGCTTCTCCAAATAAAGAGCACACCCACATCACGGTTACTCATAACAGACTGCTCTTCTGACTGCTACTGAATAATACTTGTCTCAAATAACAAAGTACTTGGAATAACTGTCCGTTTCATTATTTTTCTCAAGCAGAAACAAGAGTAGATACAAGATTAGCCAGACAAATAGCCTTACTTGAATCATTTAAGTATAAACGTGTTAGATTCAGAGCTCAGACTACAACACGGCAATTGTGGGCTTCAGTATGATGCATTTGCTTCCTTTAATGCTTATTTATTTACTTTATCTAGAAGAATTTTACAGAATCCCTTAGTTAAAGTTACTATCTCTGGTTAGACAAGACCACCTTCCACTATTGAAAACACGCTTTTATCATGTAGTTATAGTCAATGAGAAGTTACCACATGACTTAGCACAACAAACAAGAATTGTTTTTCTCTTTATGTTGAATTTCATTACTTTAAAACACGAGGTTATCCAGAATCTCTAGTGCTAAAACACTATGAAAAACAAATAATTTATGAACTAGAATTGTTCATCTCTCCCTGTCACCCCATAGAGACTATACAGGTCTCTACCCTGCCAGGGTCTTTAATTTCATTAATATTTTGCAGCCCAGTCGTGAAGAATAAAGGACCCGTGAGATTAGTCCCTGCAATCTTCGTTAAGTATTTATATCAAATAGATGATGGAATAAATAGTAATAGCAGCTAGATTTCCTACCCCAAGAAAGCTCACAAATATTTCTGCTTGCAGTCTGCTGCTGAGATTTGGAAGAACCAAGCTTTTAAATATCATTCATTGTTAATGCCATTGGATATTACTAAAGGCAGGAAAATGCAGATCAAGGGACCCATTTTCCATTTTAAAAGTATGCAAGATACTACTTTCTATCCCAAAGAGGAGATATTGACTTAGCATATAAGAAGTAAAGCTATATAGCTGAAAACTAAGGTCTTTATAAATAGTCCATACCAGCTACATAAAAGCCTTTTACAGACACATCCTCAGATGTTATAAATTGATTTGATTTGACTTTAGAAAAGACACACCATCTTACACAAACTGAAAAATGTGATTGTAATATAGTAATTGTTGTCAAACATTCTTTTGCATGTTATAGTCATGTTTTTGGACAGAAAGAAGAAAGGAGAAAATAGAAAGGTGCACTGGTTTTAGCTTGGATAGAGTTAATTTTCTTCATAATAGCTCATGTGGTGTTATGTTTTGGATTGGTGACCAAAACAGTGTTGGTAACACACCAACATTTTAGCTATTGCTGAACTATTCTTACAAAGCATCAAGGCCTTTTCTGTTTCTCATGTTCCCCTACCAGTGAGTAGGCTGGAGGTGCACAAGAAACTGGGATGTGGCACAGCCAGGACAACTAACACAAACTGACAAAAAGGATATCCCATAACATTTGACACTGTGCTCAGCAACAAAAGCTAACTGAAGGAAGGATGAAAGTGGAGATATTTGGAGTTATGGCTTTGTCTTTTCTATGAAAAATTGTTTTGATTCAGTGAGTTTTATCTACGACGAGTAACTTATCACAAGTGCAACACAATTAAATATAGCCTATGATGGCTAACCTCCAAAACCAGTGAATTAATTGAGAGGAAAGGAAGGAGAAGAGTTCAAGGCTCTTGCATTTATGCGAACTACAGAATACATATCCACACAATCAAATAAGTTCCATTAAACATATGCAGATCTATCTATGTACGTGGAGATTTAAATTTATCTTTGAGAACTGCCAGTGAGGTCTCTAATGTCAAAGAAGGGAGAAAGTTTAATCTCCTGGATTTCCCCCTCACTTATAAGTAACTTTATTGTACACAATACATTTATTATGTAAATATGTTACATGTATATATGCAAAATGCCCAAGGACTTAAGGCACTCAGCCTTTTTCTGTAGTTCACTCAGTTGAAAATCTTTAATAAAGTCTATTTATGTGAGTTTTCAGTAGCTCAGTTCAGATCTTCCATGTCCCATTAGTATCACAGGTACAGGTAAATATGCTCATTGAGTATTTTTTGAGTGCTCATTTTTTCAATGAGTATTATCTCATCATTAGTGCTAATAAAGAAGGCACTTACATAATTTTTTGGATCAAAAGAATGTTTGCAAAAAAATCAATACAAAAATTAATTCAAAGATTCCTGTTACATCATTTTGATTCTCTCTGAAGTTGCAAAGGTGGAAATAGTTATATGTGGTTCAGGCAACTACATTAATTCTCATTAGAAACAGGAAAGAGTGCAAGAAAGTTATTTTACAAAGTCTATATAACAAAAGTCTCCCATTCTGTATGTACATGTGACATTTCCCTCCCCTCCCCTCCCCTCCGGTTCCTCTCCTTTTCCTCTCCTCTTCATCTCCTCTTCCTCTCCTCTTCATCGCCTCTTCCTCTCCTCATCCTCTCCTCTTCCTCTCCTCATAAGTCCATCGGGGTCTATGGACTTATGTATGTACACCTTGCTCGAGCATTCTCTGACTTGATCCTCCTCTGCTAAAGGTAAATCTTCCTTGATCCAGTTTCTCCCCCCTGGTTTCTAAAACCACTTCTCAGCCTTTTGGCTAAGAGAAAGTGTAGTGTAGTGTAGTGTAGTTTATTACCAACACTTGTATTTATTAACTGATGCATTAAACAAAAGTTTTCTTGGAAGTTTTCTAGCTCTTTATTATTTCTTTCTGGAAATTAGTTATTGATGGTGTGCTTGTGAAAATACAAGGAAGTACTTATGTGCTTAAAAAAAAAAAAAGCAAGATTAAGGTCATTAAGTAAAAAACTTTTTTTTTTAATTTTTTTATTTTTATTTTTGTGCTTACAGCAGCTGCTTAGCTGAAGCCTTAGCTTGCTGAATTACGTAGACCTCCCATTTTAGAACAACAGGATGAGATGAGCCTTATAATAGAAGTTATCTGTTAGATTAATGAAGGGAAACTAAATTTACACCTAAGAGGAAACAGTGTTCAAAATAAAATTCCATGAAATATAAGGCAAAATTAATTAAAACGATCATTAAAACTAAACAAAAAAAAAGTTAAAAAAAAAACCTTTAATTTTATTAATTTTCTCTTCCCTCCTTATTGGACTTCTCTTTATAAAGTCTATTTAAATGAAAATGAAAAAAAAAATCACCGTCTACCTCATAATCCAGGTCCAGGTAATCAAATTCTCCATTGGTTCTGAAATGCTGAATGTGTCTGTCCAGGGTGAGATTGATGTTTCTTCCATGGCGCTCTATGATGATGGAGTGCCAGTGGTGATCATCTAAGAGACTGCCTGTCATCACAGATGTGTGGCCATAAATAGAGCCAAGCTGGTTGCTACCTAAAATAAGAATAGAAACAACAGCAATTTTCACCTCACACCAGTTAGGCAAGCATTTTCCCTTTATTTTGTCAATATTTTACCTGAATCATACCGGACACACAAGAGGCTGGAGCAAGTCAGCCCACTATGAAGCAAACCGTGGAGGGTTGTTGCCGTAAATACAGATAGGTAGATCAAATACAGCAAGTATCAGATTGGTAAACTGTATAAATAGTTATGCATAGTTATTCGGAGGTGAACCAGAGAAGCAATATGTACTTTCAGTTGCGAAAGGTTCATCTAAGGGTTTTCTGTGTTTTGATCCCTCTCCAACAGAAATGAAAAGCTGTCACCCCCCCCCAGAATAGCCTTTGTGCCAGGTCCTGAGCTTCAATGGAACTGTACTGATCGTTGAGGACACTGTGAGTGATAATAAACTCTGGTAACAAAAAGTCTTTTCGGTCTGATAACTGCAAACAAATAAGTTCAATACTTTGTAGACTCTGTCTATATAGCTAGACCAGCTACTGTATAGGAAGAGGCTCAATGAAGACTGAGCAAGCTGCAGAAAAAAAAAAAAAAAAAGTCTTTTGCTAACATAGCTTATTTCAGTCTTTTCTCCTGTGTCAACCTTAGTTTTCTGGAAGTCAAATAAACTACTAGCAAGAGTACAGTTTTGCAGCTTACTGCTGTTCTTTCCAGGGACTTTTGCCAATGCAGTTATGTTCATCAGAGATCACCTCTCATTGTATGCAGACTGACGTAGTTAAGCCAGCAAAGGCTGATAGTATAGATCTCAGCTGAAGCAGCAAACGACAAATTCAGCAATAAGTTTAAAAAATTGCTGCATTGCCCAATAAATCAGTGCATTCTTCCACGTTTTGAATACATGAGAACCTAAAGCATTTCTGGAGCATGCCTGCAATTCAGACACTAAGGCTGTGCATGTTGATAACACATTCTGGCAAATCAAACTGCCATGGCTTAAGACATTACTTCACTACAAATGATCATACTGCCTTTTTGCTTCATATTAAGAGCTTAAACAACAAACAAACAAACAAACAAACAAAAACAACAACAAAACACTTCTCTCTGCCTACTTTCAAGCTATACTTCTTTCTAGTGAGGTCACTGAGCCTCAACCTCACATATCTTCCCAGGCTTATCTTTTTTTTTTTTTTTTTTTTTTTTTTTTTGCTGAAGATTGCTGATCCTTATTCTTCTATAATTAAAGGCAGCACCCTTCTCTCACACTGACACTTGATTACTTTCTTACAAATGAGACCATGACAGTCTCCATTCTTGGAGACATTCAAAAGATTTTTGGACATATTCCTGGTTCTAGGTGACCCTCCTTGAGCAGGGGGGTTGGACAAGATGACCTCCAGAGGTCCCTTCCAACCTCAACTATTTTGTGATTCTATGAAGAAGACCAAACTATTCCGCCAATATTCTTTTCTTTGTGACAAATTTCTAATAACAATATATTGTTGATCTTTTTTTTAATGATTTTATTTTCATGTTATCTCACATGAAGTAAATGGGGAGGCATAGAACAGGAAAAGAAAAAAAAAAATAATAATAATAATAAAAGGAATGAGGAAAGTTTTCAACAAATATTCTGATTAAATGATGTGGCCTGCCATATTACTGAGGAAAAAAAGGAGGTAAATTCTTTGGAGAGTTAAAAAGTGCACAAAACTAGACAATCAAAATATACCTAAATTTAAATTTAGAACAAGTTTGGCTTTCTTGAGTTCCAAGGTGATATAGTCTCCTTGCTGTCCTTCTCCGTGGAAGATTACACCTTCACTTTCAGAGGTTTTAAATTTCAGAGAGATGACATCTTTCAATGTTTTCATTTTCTTGTTCCTGAATCTGTATGGTAACACTACATGGCCATCAAAATTGATAACATCAGCCCCTAAAAGACAAAAACAAATAACATTGTTGATTAGTGATTATATATTCCTTTAGCAACTGGAAAAAGAGACATGCCGTATGTGGACTGTACTTGAACAGAATAAAAACCTGTGCAATGCTTTGCAAATACATTTTCTCTTGACCATACCTTAATACTATCAAAAATAGGAACCAGGAAGAGCATAAATTTAATTCATTGGATGTTATAAAGCAGAGTCTGTGGGACAACACTACCACTTATCTTGGCTCAACCACTCAACTTATCTTGGCTTCTCTTAATACAGTTGCTTTCCTACACATTTTCCCAATTACAGTTGAAAATGAGAGACAAATTTCTGAGTTGTTATTACTAATTCATGTTATACCTCTTAAAAATCCAATATATGTATCTGAGAGGACTGTGAGCAGTAAGACATGAATCTAAGGAAATTGCTTAGGAGTTTTAAGAGATTCCTCGATCTTTATTTAAACCATAGGCATAAACCTTGTCTAATTCAGTTTTATATGAACATGCTTTGTAAGACATGACCTCAACTAATTTTGAGAAAAAAAGTTCCATGATTTGGGCTAAGATTTTTTTTCTAGGTTTGGTTCTATTCAAAATCAGGGAAGAAAATCAAGGGATGCAATCATTATTATTTAAGGTTAATCCAATATTCACATAAAAGTTGCATAATGATACCACAAAATTTGATGTAGCCTTACCTTCTTTAAGTCTCTAAAGAATGAGCCACAGTTTTCTACATTTTTCTGGAGGCAAGATCCAGAAATAATAGCCACGGAACTTGACTGTATTAAATAGACGAACTTCTGCAGAGTATTGAATGTTCTGGGGGTATGGGTTATTAGCCAGTTGAATATCAGCCAGCAGTGTACTCAAGTGGTCAAGAAGGCCAAGAGCATCCTGGCTTGAATCAGAAATAGCATGGTCAGCAGGACTAAGGAAGTGATTGTCCCTCTT
The DNA here is from genome assembly GCF_009769625.2 of Cygnus olor. Classification (NCBI taxonomy): domain Eukaryota; kingdom Metazoa; phylum Chordata; class Aves; order Anseriformes; family Anatidae; genus Cygnus; species Cygnus olor. The sequence goes on from NC_049170.1 coordinate 56,971,490, forward strand.
TCTTCGGCTCTGGTGAGGCTGCACCTTGAATACGGTGTTCTGTTTTGGGCCCTCACTACAAGAAGGACATTGAGGTGCTGGAGCATGTCCAAAGAAGGGAAACGAAGCTGGTGAAGGGTCTAGAGAGCAAGTCTTCTGAGGATCAGCAGAGGGAGCTGGGGTTGTTTAGCTTGGAGAAAAGAAGGCTTAGGGGAAATCTTATAGTACTTTACAATTACCTTAAAGGAGGTTGTAGTGAGGTGGGGACTGAGCTCTTCTCCTAAGCACCAAGTGATAAGATGAGGGTACATGGCCTCTAGTTGTACCACGGGAGGTTTAGCTTGGATATTAGGAGAATTTCTTAACTGAAAGGGTTGTGTGGCATTGGAAGAGGCTGCTCTGGAGAGTGAGTGAGTCACCATCCCTGGAGGTCTTCAAGCAACATATAGAGGTGGAACTGAGTAGCGTGTTTTAGTGGTGGACTTGTAAGTGCTGGGTTAAAGGGTGGACTATATCTTAGAGGTCTTTTCCAACCTGAATGATTCTATATGATTCTACGATTCTCTTTTAAGAAGAGCTCAGTAAAAGATTGTAAACATACAGATCTCTAAAAATGTGTACAGATTTGTTTAAAAAAACTTCTTTGTGAGCCACTTAACTTGTAATCAATCACTAGTGACCTAGCTACTATTTGTAAGAAAACCTCTTTGTGAGTCACTTAATTTGTGCTCAGTCACTAGTGCCCTAGCTACTATTTGTATCAGGATTTCATCCTCACTATTCACAACTAATAATTTAAATGGCCACTAAGCAATATTCTTTAAAAAGAATTAATAAAAAATGATCATTTTTTTAAAGAAAAAAGTCTTTCCCACCTATATTCTTCATAAGCATTCACACTTATTGGCATACCATGCCATATTTCATGCTCTGAATTAAATCAAGGATAGCATTTTATCATATATTTTTCAATCACAGCTTTCTTATTTTTGCCTACTTCTGTGGACTGCTCTTGGGTGATTGCTTGCAACTTTTTAAAATCCTAACTTATTTTTGCTATTATGATGGAAAGTAATTTAAATCTTTCAGACACCCTCACTCACATTGTGCAATTAATGTAAAATAATCTTTTGAAACTCCATTAAAGTACTTTGTACACTCTGCCTAAATAAATGTATATATTTCAATTTGAATTTGTATGGGCTACATTATCAACTATCATGTTAAAAACTGTTGCCTTTGTTTTTGACAACATATGTCAAACATGCACTTTAAAATGCTAACTTCCAAGTAATTTCTGAAATATTATTTTACATTCTGATTCAGAGAAGTGCCATAAGAAGTAGTTACATCTATTCCTAACCATCTGAGAATGTAATGACTACCATAATGATCTGCTGAGTCAATTTTTACTAGTGCTGAGTCATCAGTTACTATAAAGGGACTGCTTATGTATAGCGCCTGTATAGATTGCTTTTTCACATTCTGTAATTTCCAGAAACACTTTTCACAGTGATATAAGAGCTCTTTGATTCTCAAAGAAAAGCATTCAATCAAGCTTCATGATGTTTAGCATTTATTTTGTACTGAAAAGTAGGTAGAAACATAACCAATATTTCATAAATGATTTCTTTCTCATTGTTCTGTCACGAAATCCACATCCCATCTTGTATTCATTAACTAAAACACACTCAATTGAGACTGAGGCTTGCAGTCATATTGATTAAATGTCTATTCATACATCCTCACATCATTAAGCATAGCAAGTTTTCAAATATAAAGACCAACACATTATGTTTCTATCCTTCATGATTTTTCCCACAGATCACTAATATAATAAATAGTTCAATACTACTTCCAGAACATTTGTTTTTCTGAAACACTGTTCCTGTGCATTACAATGAAGTATGTGATACCTGTTTCTGGTTGTTATTGTCATTTGACCTTCATAGATCTTAATAAATCTATACGCATAATCATAATATGGTCAGAGTCCTCAGTTGACATGACTCTGGGGATTATGACAAATTGGAGAACTCAAGATCTGAGTTACCCTGTAAAAATTCTGTTTACAGTTCTTAAGTTTGATACAGGGAAGCATGGTGTCTATTGGTCCACCTAATATATACTGAACAGTTTACAATCATATAACTTGAACCTAGCCCAAATTTCCCTTAAACATACAAAGATGTCTGATGAAACAATAAACTCTGACCCACGTTATGTCAACTGAATGGGGAAGAAATTTTCTTCAGTAAATATAACATGACCATTCCAAACTAACTGCAACATTCCATAGGTACTAGCATATCATATATATCTGAAGTATATCAGAAATGTATATTAGAAACACAAATTTTCTTTATAAAACACACCTTGCCATATACACTCCGATAAAAAATACTCATTAAGCTCCAAGTTCAATTAAAACTTTGGGTCTGATCTAATAGCTATGAATGACAAATTCCAGGACAGTGAATCAACTGAAAATTAAATATCAGAATAACACACTGATTTTAGTGCAAGAAATCCATTAAAAATTTATCAGCATGTAAGAAGGACACATTTAGTCAGGCATAGATGAAGGTGCTGCTTTCAGAAATGAAGGCGCTCTGTTTCCTATTCTGGGTGTGTATTTAGAAGCAACAGTATGTGAGTTCAGAGGTGGGGTTGTCTTGTATACTGTCATTACTCAAGAAAATAAATTACTTCTGGAGTTTATTTTGTAGAAACAAAGAAATTTGATAGAAAAATACTGTAAAAGAGATTATATAAACCCTGTTATTTATTTTTGCTTGAAGAAAAATCCAATAAACATTTTCTCAAGATTTTTGTGGGTATTAAGAAATTTTAGAAAAGCATGAAAACTGTTTACAGAAAAAAAAAATCTACATGAAGGTTATATTTTTAATCACACTGTAATTACCAAATTCATGTTTCTATGTAAAGCAAATCTGCTACATGGATTATACTCTTCCAAACTGGCATACAACTGCCATGAAGAAATGATACAAATTAAAGAAATTGATGGATATTATAGCTTAAGCAACTGTCATAACAAATACACATCATAAAAAATAATTCCATATACAAAATCATAGATCCTTTTCCTTTAATATTTGTTAGATTTACTTGTTGTTGTTTATAGGATCTCCTATATGGAGTATATCACCTTACCCCTAAGGCCAGCTGGTTCCTCCTTGTTAACATCTGCAAAAGTTACCATAACTGTCAAGCATGCGACCAAGATCTGATCAGGACATTGACTTGATTTCTGTGGGTTTATGGATTCCCAACATGTTAGCGCTGAAAAGGCAAGTATCCCTTTTGTACCTAGATCACTCTTGCCAACATGCAGACATGTTTTTCTCATTATTCATTGAAGCAAACTCATAACGCACAGTTACAAAGCTGAGTAAAAGTAACACATTTTTTTCAAAACCTGGCCCTGAATTATCATGTTTAGAAAATCATTAAATTAAAAAAAAGAAACAGCAGTAATCTTTGATTAAGCAGCTTTCTTTTATGCATAGCTATGCTGGCAGTATGCACATGGGCCTGCATGATAATTCAATCACCTAAAGATTACATAGCAATTATGTTTAAGAGTTATCATATGTAGAACTGTGGTAATGACTTGTGTTCCTTCTATGATGACACTCAGCTATTTAATATTGTGGTAATTACCATGATGCGAAATGGTACTTAGACAGTAAACCACATAATTCCTATAATTGCAGTGTAAATATATAATTTTTCTCATCCTTAGCCACTGAACTAGCCTGCATTAGTAGGAAAGACACCTAAGCCATTGCGTACTGTATATTCACGTACATTCAGTGAGGTCTGATTGTTCTCAGAGGCTACTGTTGCAATGGTCTATATATGTATATATATATATATCACAAGAGAAAACGTGAGTTGAGGAAAGAGGGAACGGGAGAAAGGGAAACAAAAATATGGTAAAAGGGGGAAAAAAAAGAAATTGACATTATTAAAAAACATATAAAAATTTAAATAGGAAGTACAAGTCTGATTACTTTCAGTCTGACTTCTCCACTCTTGAATTTCCAGATAGCCTGGATGATGCTGTTGACATCTTAAAAATACAACACTACTTTTATCTGTCCAGGAAGATGTGTTAGGCCTTATTCAAGTATATTTCTGAGATGGCACAATTAACACAGTTTCATTAGTTAATGACATCACCACATTCAGTTTTCCTCTGAAGAATAATAAAGTCAGAAAACCCTTAAAACATTGTTAGGACCCCATTCACAAATTTCAAAGCAGAAGTCAACAGTAACGGGTCTTACTACTTGTGCAGCAGACACAGGTAGCCCTGTGTAGGCACTTTTGTCCTGTACTTTTGGCCACTTGCAGAATTTGGTAAGTTTTGGTCAGGGAAACAAATCTGTAAAAAGAGATTGGAGTTCCCTAATTAATTAATTAATTAAGAAATACTTCACATCAGACTCAGGCTCCAATAGTTCTCTATTTCCTCTCTTTCTAGTGAGAAAAATATAACTGTATCCTCAATGTCAGCATCTGAAAAACACAGAAGTGCTCATTCATAAAGACTCAACACCGACTTCAGCACAGCCACTTATCTAATTTGATAAATGTACTGCCTGGAATTACTAAAAAATCCGTGCTATCGGGGATATCAGTAAAATGACATTGATCGGAACAGCAAAGTACTTTCCAGAGAAATGCTTATCATGCAGAAAATAAACTCAACAAGATTCATGGGAAATTTAACATGTACACGTATTTAAAAATTGCTAATGATCTCTAAACGATCTACTCTACACAGTACATACAAAATAATCTCTGGGATTGAAAATACAAAGGTTCTGTACTACTGATTCCCAGCATAGGTGAAATTTTATCACTTTTTGCATCTTCATTATCTCTTCTCCGTTATCTCTATTTCATCTGCTTTAATTTTCTTTTTAGATTAAATATTTTTAGGGAAAAGATCTTTGTTTTTTTTTGTTTTACTGTATGATGTGAGCCTATGCCTGCTGTGTGTACTAACATATATACTAATACTGTATTAATAAAAAACATTAACCAGGCACTAAGCATCTATCCTTTGAAAACATCAGAGATTCATCAAAGCATCTCTGGCTGGGCCACGGTATTCCACATGCATGGTTTCATTTGTTGTCACTCTTAATCATGGGTACTAAAATATCATTATGACAAATATAAGCACATAAACAGTATATTATGTACATACTTTAACACCAAAAATTGAAGCTTTCCCATTCTAATACAAGGGGTAAGGCTCAAAATCATAAGAAAAAAACTCCTTGTTGCAACCCATGACAAGTTGCCTATAGAGAAATTACTTCAGAAGATCCTAATCTATTTTTTTCAGGAGTCCCAAGTAGTGTCAATATGACAGCATGTTAAATTTGCCACAGGAGTTTTTACAGTTTGAATCTCAGTACTACTAAGTTAGCTGATCTCTTGTTAGAGATACATTACTACATCTCATTGCACCAGTAAAAATGAAG